>NW_019154128.1:2727004-3026397 GCF_002288905.1 Enhydra lutris kenyoni
GAAAGGAATCCATCAAAATCCTTGAGGAGAACACAGGCAGCAACCTCTTCGACCTCAGCCGCAGCAACATCTGAGGGTGTTTCTAATTCTTAGTAGGAGTTGGGAGGCTAAGCATGCAGCAAAGGGCTGGGCACGTGGCCACTGCTAGGAGGAAAAGAAACCAGTGGAAATTCTGGTAAATTCATGATGCAGGAGAGTTGCAAATTTGAGATTTGAAAATTTGAGATTGCCAAGCCAAGCAAAACCTGGGATCCAAACCCAAGTGATAAGGTAAAGTAGTGGGAAGTGACCATGCACTTAGTTCATGTTCCTGGAGACATGTGCTAAAATCTGGAATTGCAAAGAGCAAGAGGATTTTAAAAATAAGCTGATGAGTAGAATGAAGTTTTGTTTTTTTTTGTTTTTGTTTTTGTTTTTCCTATATCAGTGGAGTAGGAGAATCACAGCAAAGGAAAGAGGTCCAAGTAGACATGTCAGGAACACAAATGAAATCTCTAAACAGGGCACAGATGAATTAGAGATAGATGTGTCTTTACAAAGCTATAACCTAGTTCCAGTCAGATTATTCCTATTTAGAATAAGATCATCTAACCCTCATCTACCTGCTTTCCAGACAAAAGAAAGGATCCCCTCTGGAGTAAAATAACATCATCAGGCCCTTTGCAACTAAAAAACTTATAAAATGTCCAACATTCAAAACAAAATGTTTAAGCACACCAAGGAATATCACCAGGAGAAAGAAAAGAAGTTTAAAAATAGTTGACTCATAGATAGTTCTAATAACATTAATAATTTAAAAATGTGTTAGAAGGACTTTTGGGAAACAATGGAAAGAACACTTATGTCTACATAGAAGTGTAGGACAAAAGTTTCACTGAGGAGATGATATTTGAGTAGAATCTTTCAGAAAGAATGTCAAAGGCTCAAAAGGACACCAGATCATTTGACATCCACAGTCCAGAACAATCCCAGGGTCAATGGCACCTGGGTGTGTAGGCTTTAAGCCTGGTGAGATGTACTGGGACCTTTGTGAAGACTTCTGTTTTTTTTTGTTGTTGTTTGTTTGTTTTTGTTTTTTCAATTTGGATGCTTAGATCATTCATTTTCACACCTTTTTTTAAAATTAATTTCTTTTCAGTGTAACAGAATTCATGGTTTATGTACCACACCCAGTGCTCCATGCCATATGTGCCCTCCATAATACCCACCACCTTTGTGAAGACTTCTTAAGGTGACACTAGGAACTGAAGAACTCCTGTCCTTCAGGAAACAGATCCCAGAGAGGTCATTCTGGCTGTTGTAACATGGTCAGATGGTTTTAGGCAGATGGTACATGGAGTTTGCTCAAGGACAGGGGCTTTTAGTGACAGATATGCCCTTAGGAGCATGCTTTGGATCTGTAGGAGATGCAGTCAGCCTGAATTACTCAGTGGCCCTGTAGATACAGCCGTGGGGTCAATTTTAGAAGGTGACATAATCAGAACTTGGCAACTGTTGGGATGAGTGGAGGACTGATAAGGGATGACCGTGAAGCTTTATCTTGGAAGTTTGGGTGGATGTGGTTGACACAAGTCAAATTAGTGAGTGTACAATGAGAATATCCTTGGGGACAGGGTGTGAAAAGACCTGATATAACACATTTGACAGGGGACAGGATGAGCTGCCATGACTACAGCTCTTTCAAATAAATATTTTAAATAAATATTTCTGTGCTCCCAGGGAGAGACTTGGGGACATGGATCTAGGAGTCGTTAGCATGTAGTAGGGATTGGAAGCCAGGGCAATGGGTGTAGTCATCAGGCAGAGTCAAAAGACTGGGGAATGTAAGATTTAAGGGCCAGAGAAAGCAAGTGAGAGTTTTATTGTTTATTATCTGCTATTCTCTGTATTGTTAGGTCAGATCTTTACTTTCTCATGAAGCTGTAGCCACCTTCCCCGGCTTGCTTCCTCATGTGTTCACTACCCCAGCTGTTAACTACTGCTTACATGCCCACCTCCTTCTTCGTCACCTCAGCTGACCACGGCTGACCTAATTGCCTTGGTGACCAAAAGACACAAAAGCCTGAAAAGACCCAGGGAATGAAAGCACTACAGAGGCAAAAGGTGAGGTCATTGTTCTGCTTTTCTGGTTAGCAGGAGGAAGTTAGGACTTAGGACTTAAGGGCTTAGCCTAGTAGTTAAGGACTTGTGTCTGGATTTGGACTTTTAAGTAAGTTTTAGCTTAAGTAAGTTTTAAAGTAAGTAACTTTTTAAAGTAAGTTTTTAAGTAAGTAACTTAAGTAAGTGTTAAAACTTAAGTAAGTTTTAACACTTACTCTTTGGTGGGCTTTTAATGGTTTAAACTCTCTAAGCCTTACTTTCATGGGGATGGTTTATTTACTCAGCAAAAATGTATCAGGCACCACATATGAGCTAGGAGTCAGCTTGGCATGAGGAGTACATGCCCACGAAACCAACAAGAATCCTTGCTCAGTGCAGCTTATGTGTATGGTTCCCAGCTATCATAAGGATAATGTGAAATAAGGCATGGGAGCTTAAATCACAGGTAAATTCTCATTAAATGGTGGTTCACTGTATTATGTGAAGGCATTAACCAAAGCTAAATTCTGACTATTTCCTGAGTGTTTCTAGCATTAGAGCAAGCAAACTAGAGCAAGACTTAAAAAAAAAAAAAAAAAAAAACAGAAAAACAGAAAAATCATATTCAGCTGCCTTGTTTTTACTCAAAAACTAACAACATGAACAGCTATGTTATCAATTATAAATTGTCAATATTGAAAATGAAGCATTACCATTTAAGTATTTCTCATTGGCCTTATTCATTCTAAGAAAAGAGTGAATCTCAACTTAAACTGATGACGTAAATTATTAAAGCTTTTATATGCTAGTGATTTATCTTAATGGATTTTTTATCAATGATTAATTATATTTTGTCACAGTGTACTGAAAGAACTGAGACTGGCTGAGGCATCCACAGACGAGCACCAGGCATCCAGGAACGCTCAGCAAGCAGGCACCAGTGCAATGTGGGAAGGCACCAGCTGTGTGCTCCCTTGGGATGACAGCTTCATCAAAGATTCCAAGAGAAGCCCCAGGAACAAAAACTTTAAAAACTCCCAAACTAAATTATCTTTCCAACTTCTGGAAAAGGGAATAAATGTAACAAATATAGAATAGGTTGTGACACAACTCGCTGAACTTCTCTTTGATAATTTTGGAAGTATAGAAAGAGTACCATGGCAGAAACATAGAATTCAAAAGGCAAGTGGTGGGAACTTCTCAGGGTGTTATTAGCATTGTTCAGAGCCCCTGACCTAACACCCCAAGTATTTTGGTGCCCCGGCTGTGCCCCTTGGATGGGACTGAGGCAATCTGAAAGCAAGAGCATTTTTGTCCATTTGCCAGTGACTTTTCTAATTATGAAATTTAATGTAATATGTTATTCATCAATTTCCTGTGCCTCTGGTTAAGTGACTTATTTCTCTAAGGCCTGATCACTCATGGTTAAATTGTCAATTAGTTCTGTATGTATGCATGAGGGCACATCCAGACCACTTGTTGTTCCCAAAAGAATATGAGAAGATGGTTGTACTGAATCTTCTTATTACTTGGTAAGTCACTGAAGTTTGACATGGTCTAAGGGAAATTCAGGGGTGTTTGTGTCACTATGGTAAGGCAGCAATTTGCTGTGTTTTGTGTTATATCTAATAGCCAATGATAAAGAAAATTCACTAGCTTCTTTTTTTTTGAAACTAACTAATAAATAAAATGAAATGAAATAAAAAAAAATAAATACCTATTTTGGTATGGGTATTCATACAAAAATACCAAATCAGTGGTTATTACAGTATAGAATAAATGGGTTAGTTTTATTCCTTTGGCTTGTAAATCATCAATTTATCCACTAAACCCTTTCAGATAAAACAGAAATGACTCATTTCAATTAGGACAGGTAAGTAAATACATACATACATACATACATACATATGCACAGTGGATGGCACATAATAAGTGAAAAAGAAACATTTACTGATTTCCTATTCTATGCAAAAAACTATTCTAGGTACCAAGGTCCAGAGGTAACTCAAAGTCCCTTCCCCCCTGCTGCTTCTGTTCTGACAAGCTCATATTGGTAAGTCACTTCATTCAATCCTTGCCATTCCCCACTAGAGATTACTCAGAAGTTCTGTCCAACTCCAAACTCCATGTCCTCTCTATCTTGCCTGGTTATTTTTCAGATTAAGTTCATAAGTGTTAGGCAAAATCAAATTTAAAATAAGCATTTCCATGAGAAAACATTGTGTTTTTGTTTTTTGTTTTGTTTTGTTTTGTTTTTAAAGATTTTATTTTTTGGGGGGCGCCTGGGTGGCTCAGTGGGTTAAGCCGCTGCCTTCGGCTCAGGTCATGATCTCAGGGTCCTGGGATCGAGTCCCGCATCGGGCTCTTTGCTCAGCAGGGAGCCTGCTTCCCTCTCTCTCTCTCTCTCTCTCTCTGCCTGCCTCTCCATCTACTTGTGATCTCTCTCTGTCAAATAAATAAATAAAATAAAATAAAAAAGATTTTATTTATTTTTTTTCTATGGCAGAGAGAGACAAAGCAAGAGAGGGAACACAAGCAGGGGAAGAGGGCGAGTCAGGAGCAGGCTCCCCACCAAGCAGGGAGCCCAACGCGGGGCTCAATCCCAGGACCCTGGGATCATGACCTGAGCTAAAGGTAGATGCTTAACAACTGAGCTTCCCAGGACCCCAGGAGAAAACATTGTCAAGAGTAATACCATCAAAGTGGCAACATAAGTCATTCCTGACTTCAGTCCCCCTCACAAAACCCGTTGGCAAATTTCCATAGACAAGGGCTCACCCTGGAAATCTCAGAATGAGGGGACAAGGCTGAAGCACTGCCATGTCACAGACATTGAGAAGGACCACACAAGAAGGTTAAGAGGAACAGCTGAATTATGCTTTCTTTGTTCATCCCCCAGATTAGCACACCCATCAGAAGGGCCCCCTGGGCCTAATGTTTCTCCAATAGGAAAAAGAGATGCAAGGTGGACATCCATCTCTCCCAGCATTGTGGGTTACTTCCCAGGAGGCCCATTCTGGTCTCACCCCACAGAGATTGCTGGGAAATCCACAGGCCTTGACCAGTGAAGATCAGACCAGATTGGAGGAGAGCAGACTTTACAGCAACTGGCACTAGGATCTTGGCATATAAAGTTCATCTTTGCAATAACATTCAAGTAGAAATCCCAGCCAATTGTTCTACTTAACTGAAGAGCCAAACCAGTGGTTCCATCTGGCCAGGGACCTCGGTATATACTTCTCTCTGATTTGGGACCCCAAACACTGAGCCTTGCTGGCTTTACAGCCTATTTTGCTGCACTTTCTGGGCCAGGGAAGTTAATTTATAGCACCATCTTCTGCTTACTGCAGTCCTCAGCCCTGCCCAAACAGAAAACCTGTCCAGAGCACCTGGCAGTTGTAGCCCAGTAGCTCAGCCTGGCTACAGAGCTAAGCTACAAAAGGAAAACAGTACATCACATACAAGGGAACACCCATATGACCACAGGCAGATATTTCAACAGAAACTTTGTAGACCAAGAGAGAATGGGATGATATATTCAAAATACTAAAAGAAAAAAACTGTCAACCAAGAATACTATACCCAAAATACTCTTTTTTATAAATGAGGGAAAGTTAAAGAGTTTCATGAACAAACAAAAGCTGAAGCAGTTTAAAACCACTAGACTTGCCTTAGATGAAATGTTGAAGGGAGTTCTTCAAGTGTACATAAAAGGAAGCTACTTAATTTAGTAAAGATATATGAACATAGTATAAATCTTGCTGGTAGTCATAAATATATAGTCAAAGTCAAATTCTCTAATATTGTATTGATGATGTCTAATTTATTTACAGTTCTAGTTCAGAAGTTAAAACATTAACATTAAAATAATCATAAAGATAGTATTTTGAATGCACAATATAAAAAATGGATAAATTAAAACATGTAACATCAATAATCAAAAATTTGAGGGGATAAGAACTAAAATTATAAAGTTTTTGAATGCTATCAAAGTTATGTTGTTATCAACTTAAAATAAGATGTTATAAATACAAGATATGTTATGTAAACACAAAGGAAAAAGCATTCCACTACAAAAAATAATCAAATCACAAAAGAAGAGAGCAAGATAAGAAGCAAAGAATAGAGCATCATCTGCAAATCAGTAAGAATACAATTAGCAAAATGGTAATAGCTTATCTATCAATATCTACTTTAAACATAAATGGATTAATACAATTAATACAATTACAACACATAGAATGGCTGAATGGATAAAAATCAAGATCCAATGATATGCTGCCTGTAAGAGAATCACTGCAGGGAGAGAAAATAGATTTTAAGCAAATGATAACCAAGAGGGAAAAGGATAGCTATATTTTTTCCAGACAAAACAGACTTTAAGCTAAAAATGGTCAAAAAAAAAAAAAAACACAAATAAAGCCATTATATAATGATAAAAGGGTCAATCCATCAAGAAGATAACAACAATTAGGAGCACATGGGTGGCTTAGCTAGTTAATCATCTGCCTTCAGTTCAGGTCATGATCTCCTGGGATAAAGCCCTGCATTGGGCTTCCTGCTCAGCAGGGAGTCTGCTTCTCTCCCCCTCTGCCCTTCCCCACCACTCATTCTCTCTCTCTCTCAAATAAATAAATAAAATCTTTAAAAAAAAAGATACAAAAATTGTGTATATGTACCCGGCATATTATAGCACATAAATATATAAAGAAGATACCAATAGAACTAAGAGAAGAAATAAACAGCAGTGCAATAATAACTGTAACCCACTATCAACAAGGGACAATCATCTGAACAGAGAATCAATAAGGAAGCAGTGGATTTGAACAAAGCTATAGACCAAATGGACCTAATAGACATATAAAAAATGATCTATCCTATAACAGCAATATACACATTCATCTCAAGCACATATGGAACACTCTTCAGGATAAAAAGTACATGATAGGCCACAAAATTAGTCTTAGCAAATTTTAGAAGACTAAATTTGCATTAGGTGTCTTTTCTGACCACAATGGTCTGAAACTAGAAATCAACAATAGCAGGAGAACTAGAACATTCATAATATATGAAAATTAAATAATGAATTCCTGAACAACCAATGGATCAATAAAAAAAACAAAAGGAAATCAAAATGTATCTTGAGACAAACAAAAGGGAAACGCAACACAGTAAAACTAAAGAGAAGCAGCAAAAGCAGTTCCAAGGTGAAGTTTATAATGATAAACACCTACATTAAGAAACAAAAAGATCTTGGGGTGCCTGGGTGGCTCAGTGGGTTAAAGCCTCTGCCTTCGGCTCAGGTCATGATCCCAGGGCTCTGGGATCAAGCCCCGCATCGGGCTCTCTGCTCTGTGGGGAGCCTGCTTCCTCCTCTCTCTCTGCCTGCCTCTCTGCCTACTTGTGATCTCTGTCTGTCAAATAAATAAATAAAATCTTTTAAAAAAAAGAAAGAAACAAAAAGATCTCAAATAAATAAACTTTCTTTACATCTCAAGGAACTATGAAAAGGAAGAATAAAGCAACCCCAAAGTTAACAGAAGGAATGTAATATTCATGATTAGAGCAGAAATATATATTTAAAAAAACAGGGAATAAGAAAAAATAGAAAAGATAAATCCTAAAGAATCCATCAAAAGCTGTGTTATATTCAATCAATTAAGTAAGTAAAGCTGCAGGATCAAATTAACACATAAATTAGTATCATCAGATTAACACATAAAAATTAGTTGTGTTTCTATACACCAAGAGCAAATTAACTAAAAAAGAAAACTATCTCATTATATTAGTATCAATAACAAGAAACTACTTAGAAGTAAGTCTAATCTAGGACGTGAAAGATCTCTACATTGAAAACTGTAAGATGCTGACAAAAGAAATTAAAGAAGAACACAAATAAATAGAAAGATATTAGACATTCATGGGTTGGAAGAATTAATACCATCCAAATACCCATACTACCCAAAGCCATCTACAGATTTAATGCAACCCCTATCAAGATTCCAATGGCATTTTTTACAGAAATTTTAAAAAAATTATAAAATTCATTTAGAACTATGTAAGACTCTGATTAGCCAAAGTAATCCTCATAAAGAAGAACAAAGTGGAACGCATCACACTTCCTGATTTCTCACTGTATTAAAAAACTGTGGTAATCAGCCACAGCAACTTCTTCCTAGAAACATTGCCAAGGACAAGAGAAGCAAGGGCAAAAATGAATTATTGGGACTTCATCAAGATCAAAAGCTTTTGCACAGCAAAGGAAATAGTCAACAAAACCAAAAGACAACTGACAGAATGGGAGAAGATATTCACAAATGACATATCAGATAAAGGGCTAGGATCCAAAATCTATAAAGAACTTATCAAACTCAACACCCAAAGAACAAATAATTCAATCAAGAAATGGGCAGAGCAGGGTGCCTGGGTGGCTCAGTGGTTAAAGCCTCTGCCTTCAGCTCAGGTCATGATCTCAGGGTCCTGAGATTGAGCCCCGCATCGGGCTCTGCTCAGCAGGGAGCCTGCTTTGCCCTCTCTCTCTGCATGCCTCTCTGCCTATTTGTGATCTCTGTCTGCCAAATAAATAAATAAAATCTTAAAAAAAAAAAAAAAGAAATGGGCAGAGGACATGAACAGACATTTCCAACAGACACATGAAAAAGTGCTCCACATCACTCAGCATCAGGAAAATACAAATCAAAACCACAGTGAGATACCACCTCACACCAGTCAGAATGGCTAAAATGAACAAGTCAGGAAATGACAGATGTTGGCGAGGATGCGGAGAAAGGGGAACCCTCCTACACTGTTGGTGGGAATGCAAGCTGGTGCAACCACTCTGGAAAACAGCATGGAGTTTCTCTCAAAAAGTTGAAAATAGAGCTACCCTACAACCCAGCAATCACACTACAGGGTATTTACCCTAAAGATACAAATGTAGTGATCCGAAGGGGCACGTGCACCCGGATGTTTTATAGCAGCAATGTCCACAACAGCCAAACTATGGAAAAAACCTAGATGTCCATCAATAGATGAACAGATAAAGAAGATGTGGTATACATATACAATGGAATACTATGCAGCCACCAAAAGAAATGAAATCTTGCCATTTGCAACAATGTGGATGGAACTAGAGGGTATTATGCTGTGCGAAATAAGTCAATCAGAGAAAGACAATTATCATATGATCTCCCTGATATGAATAATTTGAAAGGCAGAGTTGGGGGGATTGGGGGGTTGGGAAGGAAAAAATGAAACAAGATGGGATTGGGAGGGAGACAAACCATAAGAGACTCTTAATCTCACAAAACAAACTGAGGGCTGCCAGGGGGGAGGGGGGTATGGAGAGGTTGGTTGCGTTATGGACATTGGGGAGAGTAAGTGCTATGCTGAGTGCTGTGAAGTGTGGAAGCCAGACAATTCACAGAACTGTACCCCTGGGGCAAATAATACATTATATGTTAATAAAAATAATTTTTTAAAAAAGAAAGTTCTGGTCCGTAGAAAGCACCTATGTCCTTTCTTACGACTTAGCCATTAAAAACTTCATTGCATATGATATAAAAAGAGAATAAGAGCATGTAAAGTTATTTCTTCCCTGTGAGGTAAAGAAAATATATCTGTCATTTAACATATATTCATGATTACTACTGCATTCCCTATTTAGATATCTGGAAACCTAAGTCTAAATTGGTATCCGTTACCTCTATCTATAATATCTAATTTACAAATGAATATATATGTATTTAAAATAACGATGGTAATCAAAACAGTATGGTATTGGCATAAAAGCAGATACATAGATCAATGGAACAAAATCAAGAGCCCGGAAGTTAACCCATGCATGTATGGTCCACTGATATTTGACAAGGGAGCCCAGAATACTCAATGGAGAAAAGACAATCTTTAATAAATGGCACTGGGAAAATTAGACATTCACACTCAAAAGAACCCCCTGTCTCACATCACTTACAAAATTAATTCAAAATAGATTAAAGGACTTTAAATGTAAGACCTGAATCCATGAAACTCCTAGGAAACATAGGAGAAAAGCTGGCACGGGCCTTGGCAATGATTTTTTTGAAGAACACAAACAACAAAATCCTGTTCCTGGATAGGCAATCTAGGCACTACTACATGACAGTAACCCCTGCGTAAGGGAGATCGCCAAAGAGCAAGAAGTTCTCTCTCTAGATTAGACCCATCTGTGGGAGCAGAACCCATGATAACATTACTACTAGAAGTCTTTCTGACAGCCTCATCAAACTGAAGAGCAAAACCAAATCTTATCATCACAGAGCAGCTGTCAGCAGATTCAGAGCCCTCTGGGCCCTGCTTGCCATGGTGATTACCATCCTTGGAAACATCCAGACAGTGCAGCCTTCTCTAAAAAGGACTTTGCACCTAAAGCACAACAGAATTGTGGCTTCATTTGTAAATCTACACCATGACTCAGGAATACTAAAGACGCTTTATCAATAAACCATAGCAAAAAGGAGCTCGGTAAACAATTTATTAATTTTTCTGGTATGATTTGACATATTCCAGAATAAACAGGATTAAATAAGAATTTTTCCTGCAATCAAATTGAATTGATTTGCAAGTAGAGCAAATTGTTTCTGAAACCAGGAATTCAGACCGAGGTGGACATCCTTCCTGTATGTTTGGCTGAGTCTCTCACAGTGTGAAGGATAAATAAGGAGAAATACATGGGGTTGAGAAGATGTTTGTGACAGGTGGATATTATAGTGCCCCGGGGACAAGGGAGGATGAGCGGGGCCAGTGAGTAAACACCCACCAGAATAGAAAGCAGTGCTTCAGCAAAAATGATTTTGTTATCTGGCTCACCTGCAGAAACAGATAAATGCCAAGAAAAACACTTCATGTGAGGAACGGATGCCCATGACTTGTCCTGAGTTTAACAGTCATTTGGTTTTATGTCCTTCACCTTCTGCAGTTACACACTCATGCATAACTACTGCACAGAGAAGAGAAGCCGTGGTAACCCTGGACATTACAAGATCCTGAACTATCACCAAATCCATTCATGATCACTAGATCATACTTACTCTAAGCACACTAATGTTTTTTACAATGATTCCCACACTATATAAGGGAAATGAAAAGATGAAATAGAAATGAAAGAAAAAAGGATTCTGTTTACCGAAGTAGTCGATGATGAGATCAACCTGTACTCTGAGAATTCCATTTCATTATGATTTTGATACATGGGGAAGTACACAGAGCAATTTAGAGCTTTGCCCCCCTAAATGCCTTTTAAAACATTCATGTATGATTTAGATTACCTTATAAAGGTGTGTGGGTATTCATTCAGTTCTGTCATGTTCCTCCATCCCAAAACTAGTTCTAAATATTGTTCCATGCCATTAAAATAACAATTTTTAATTGCAGTGGGAAAAAGCTGCCAATTTTTATTTTTCCCCTTTTTAAAAATTGCACTTGAGTAGAAAAGAAAAAAAAGGAAAGAGAATTCTTAATAATCTTTACTTTCTTTGTTTGGTTACTCACTGGGTTATTTTTGGTGGCTCATTTTAAGAAGATGCATAATGCATTTGTCTGGCTCTAGGAGTGTGTTCTTTGAATTACAGAGAAGGAAGAAAGGAGCAAATTATCATCACTTTACATTCACCCAGATAATGCTGGCACAAAATGGGGACCCATTGTTGCCTGGAGCTGCAACTCATGGTCCCTTAACCACCAGCTTGAGCTTTCCCCTCCTCTTCTCGTAATTTGAAGGGTAGCACATCTGAGGAAATGCATTTTACCCCAAGGTGCTAGGCAAATATGTACCATTCTTATATGTTCATGGAGCACCATCACAAAATGTGATTTGGAAATTCCATGGATTCAGCATTGTCAACTGGGCGGTGTTGAGTGAAGATGGACGTGGGTCTTAGTAATGGTAGTGCGTGGTAAAACCATGGATCTAAGCCCTCAACACTCACCCCTCACCCTACCTCTCACTGGCTCCCAGAGAAAATTTCACCTTCTTGAAGCCCATGGCAGTTCTCTGTAACTGGCCGATTTGCTGCTTCACCACTGGCACTCTTTTCCCACCAGAGTTACTAATTTGCATCATGCCAACCATTCTGCATATCCCCAAGTCTGAAATGTTCTGCTGAAGAGTGAAGAAAGGATCCTCTCCACCAAGTCCTACAGTTGTATTATCAAGCCCTTGTTTAGAAAATATTTTCTACTTTTTAACATATTTGCTTATTTTAATGAATAATCAAATAAAATGCCTGAGATTTGATTAAACTCTGATGCAAAAAAGTCTGTTACAAAAGTATTCTCTCTCTGTCTCTCAATCCCTCTTGACACTTTGAACATGTGTTTCTTCTTTTTGATGCTCTAATTTCTTCAAATTTGGTCAATAGAACTCACTTCAACATGGCCCCTGTATTTTTTGAAACATTCATGTTAGCCTTGGAGCACTTCTTGCTTTCTGGTATATCAAGATATCTCAAGTTCATATTATACTTTTTCTTTTCCAGATTAGGAGTCAGCCATTTCTTTAAGAATTTCTGGTCCTTTAAGTGGAGAAAGGAATTTAGAAACAAATGTATGGGTAAAAGGTGTGCCCAATGATATTGGGGTATAACTTCAGGTCTTTTCAGTATATGGTTCTGGGGTATCACAGACACACATCCACACACAAACTCACATGTATACATACACACACACGTGTCTTTTCTTTATATTCTCACTGCACTTGACAACTCAAGGGTGGTGACAATCAACAATAGAGAGATAGTGATTCAACAAATATTTATTGAGCACCTACCGTGAATAGGTATCAGTAATAGTGACATAACAATGAAAACATCAAAGTCCTTGCCCTCATAAAATTATGTCTTAGTATGGGAGAACAAACGTATAACATAATATCAGATAATTATAAGTGCTATGAAAAAATAATTAAGCACATAAGGGGAATACAAAGCACAGGTTTGCCAAAAGAAGAAACTGCATTTTAGATAAGCCAACCAGAAAAGTTAAATTTGAGAAGAAACTTGAATTAAATGTAGCCATGAAACGATCAAAACAAAGAGATTTGCAGGCAGAAAAAGCAGCAAGAGAAAAGACCCAGAGTTGGAAATAAGCTTGAAACTTTCAACTACTGGTGAAAAAGACCCAATGGAATAAGAGGGAAGTGGCCAAAAATAAGGTTGGAAAAGTAGGCAGGATTACATCATTGAAGGAATACATTAAAGCATTATAAAGATTTAGACATTGTATCTAAGTGTGAGAGAAGCTATTGGGTGATTTTTAACGAAAAAAAAAATTGAATTTTTAACCTGGCTGGTAATTGAAGAAGACACTAGTCAAAACAGGAAATCAGCCATATTGCTAGTGCAGTAATCCATGCAAGGGACATCAGTAGCTTCGAAGGGAAGTGACTGGGTTCAAGATGTATTTAGAATGTGGAGCTGTCAGAATTTGCTAATGGATTTGATGAAGGTGTGAAAGAAAGGAATTAGGAAAGATTCTTAGATTTTTGGTACCATGTATTGAGAAGAGGAATCCTGTGAAAGGAATGATTGGTGGGGTAGATCAAGAGTTTGGGTTTGGAACATGAAGAATTTGAGATGCCTATTCAATTTCCGAGTGGGAAACACAGAGTGGACAGCTGGATATGTGAGTCCGGTGCTCAGGGCAGAGGTTGGAGATGGGGCTGTGAATTTGGGAGCCCTGAGGCTAGGGATGACTTTCTTTCCAAGTTTTTATTTTAATTCCAGTTAGTTAACATATAGTGTAATATTAGTTCCAGAAGTAGAATTTAGTGATTCATCACTTGCATATAATACCCAGTGCTTACCATGAGTGTCCTCCCTAATACCCACCACCCATGCAACCCATACCTCTGCTTACTTCCCCTCTAGCAACCCTCAGTTTGTTCTCTATGTCTGTTTTATGGTTTGCCTCTTTCACCCCCCATGTTCATCTGTTTCATTTCTTAAATTGCAAGTATGAGTGAAATTGTATGGTATTTCTCTTTCTCTGACTTGTTCTGCTTAGCATAATATACTCTAACTCCATCCACATTATGGCAAAGAGGAAGATTTCATTCTTTTTTTAGCTGTGTAATATTCCATTGTGCATATATATCAGATGAGTAATATTCCATTGTACATTCTAATGTAATATTCCATTCATCAGTAAATGGACACTTGGACTGTTTCCACAATTTGGCTATTGTTGGTAATAGGACCATAAACATTGGGGTGCATGTATCTCTTCAAATCAGTATTTTTGTATCCTTTGGGTAAATACCAGTAGTACAATTGCTGGATCGTAGGGTAGTTCTACTTTCAAATTTTTTGAGGAACCTCCATACTCTTTTCCAGACTGGATGCATCAGTTTGCATTCCCACCAACAGTGTAAAAGTGTTCCCCTCTCTCCGCATCCTCACCAACATCTGTTGTTTCCAAGTTGTTCATTTTAGCCATTCTGACTGGTGTGAGATGACATTTTAAAATAAGGGACTGGGCAGTGAGGACAAACTCAAGAACTAAACTTGGAGGCACTCTACTATTTTGAGTTTAGGGCAAAGAGGAGACTCCATTAAAAGAGATCCAGGGGAGCAGCCAGTGAGATGGGAGGGAAATTGAGAGGGTATGGTGTTCTGGAAGCCAAGGGAGAAAGGTTTAATGAGGGAGTGGTCCCATGTGTCAAATGGCTGAGGGCTGGGAAGTAGCCCCTGGATGAGGCAGAATGTGAATTATTGTTGATATTGGTAAGGAAAATATTAGTGGGGTAGTGGGCACAGGAACTTGGGTAGTAAGTATCTGAGGAGAAGGCAGAGGAGCAGGTTGATATAGAACAAAACAATCCAGACAGCTTCTGCCATAAAGAGAAACAGAAACGAACAGAAATGATCAAATAAGGAGGAACAAACTTGAAGAGATGAATACAAGTGGGCTATGCCTCCCGCCATCATCAATAACTGGCACCACTCCAATTAGGGTACGCACTAGAGTTGCCAGATGGTTTTAACAAAAATACCTGGCACATTGTATAAAGGCTCATTATGTGCCAGCTTTACTTATTAAGCAAACTGTCATAACAGCAAATGGTGCAAGTCAAGAGAGTGAGCAATAACATTAATGTTCAAGTTATGTTAAAATATAACAATAAAAACTTTCCTGATTTGAAAATGTCAAGCATCAACTGTGAAATGTTTTTAAAACTTTTTCCTCAGTAACAAGTTCAAATACCAGGCAATCTAGTTCAAAACTGGACAAAGTACAGCCCTGACAGTAGCTGCTTTCACTATGGCTTTCTGTGTACCAGTCTATGCAATTTGGAAGTGAATATTCAGTTGCTTGAGATGGTGTATATTTCGTTTCAACATATGCTTCATATCACCAGAACTTCCTCTCACTTAAAATTCTACTAAGGGTAGATTAGAACAAATGATCCTAAAATTTGTGTGGAACCACAAAAGATTCTGAGTAGCCAAAGGAATGTTGAGAAAGAGGAACAAACCTGGAGGCATCACAATCCCAGATTTCAAGATATATTACAAAGCTATAATAATTAAAGTACTATGGTCCTGGCACAAATACAGACACATAGATCAATAAAAGAAAACAGAGAGCCCCCAGATAAATCCATGCTTGTATTATCAATTAATCTACAACAAAGGAGGCAAGATTATACAATGGGGAAAAGAGAGTCTCTTCAATAAACTGTGGGAAAGTCAATAAATTCTGGGAAAACTGGACAGCTACTTGCAAAAAATGAAACTAGACTACTTTCTTACAACATATAAAAATAACTCAAAGTGGATTAAAGGCCTAAATGTGAGACCTGAAATCATAAAACTCCAATAATAAAATATAAGCAGTAATCTCTTAGACATCAGCCTTAGCAACATTTTCCTAGATATGTCTCATCAGACAAGGGAAACAAAAGCAAAAATAAACCTATTAAGACTACACCGAAATAAAAAGAAACCATCAACAAGACAGAAAGGCAGTCTACTGATTGGGAGAAGATATTTGCAAGTGATATATCTGATAAGAGGTTAATATTCAAAAAATACAAAGAACTTAATCAACACAACACACACCAAAAACAAATAATCTGATTAAAAATGGGCAAAGGACCCAAAGAGGCATTTTCCAAAGAAAGCATACAGATGGCCAAGAGGTACATGAAAAGATACTCAATATCACTCATCATCAAGTCAAATCAAAACCACAATGAAATGTCATTTTACACCTGTCAGTATGGCTAGAATCAAAAAGACAGGAAATGACAAGTTTGGTGAGGATATAGAAAAAAAAGGAAAACTCATACATTGCTGGTAGAAATGTAAATTGATAAAGCCACTATGGAAAACAGTATGGAGGGTCCTCAAAAAATTGAAAATAGATCTCTGTATGATCCAGCAATTCCACTACTGGGAATTTATAAAAACTTACAAAACATACCCCCCCACAAATGAAATCACTATTTGAAAAGATATAGTTCCTCTATGTTTTTGTACCACACCCAGTGCTCCATGCAATCTGTGCCCTCTCTAATACCCACCACCTGGTTCTCCCAACCTCCCACCCCCCCACCTCTTCAAACCCTTCAGATTGTTTTTCAGAGTCCATAGTCTCTCATTGTTCACCTCCCCTTCCAATTTCCTCCAACTCCCCTTCTCCTAACTCCCCACGTCCTCCATGCTATTTGTTATGTTCCACAAATAAATGAATTATTTACAATAGCCAAGATATGGAAGGAACAGTGTCCATTGATAGATGAATGGATAAGGAAGATATCATATCATATATATGATAGATGAATGGGTAAAGAAGATGCCATATCCATGTCTCCTACCTTTTCCACCTGTTCCCTTCCCTTGCTCATTTGGGGTTTTGGGTAACAGCTCTTGGATCTTGCCGGATCATTTTTGTAAATAATCCTTTATTAAGTCTTTCATTAAATTAATAAAAATCCTTTCTTAAATTCTCCTAAAATTATCCTATTAGAGTTAGCCAGATGTTTTTTTTTGTTGTTTTTTTTGGGTTTTGTTTTTTGTTTTGTTTTGTTTTGTCTGGATCCTGACTGTCATTAATTAGGCCATCAAACTTAACACTGAAACTCATCTCTCTTTGAAAATTTGTGGGCTTTTTAAGTTTGTTTCCTTAATCTTTTTTTTTTAATTTTTTATTTTTTCATCGTAACAGTATTCATTATTTTTGCACCACACCCAGTGTTCCATGCAATCTGTGCCTTCTCCAATACCCACCACCTGGTTCCCCCAACCTCCCACCCCCCGCTGCTTCAAACCCCTCAGATTGTTTTTCAGAGTCCATAGTCTCTCATGGTTCACCTCCCCTTCCAATTTCCCTCAACTCCCTTCTCCTTAATCTTAACTATGGTATACAGACTAATATAATAGAAAATAAATAAAAGAAATAATAGAAAAATAACAACAAACATGTCAGACACTCTTGCAAAGCACTTTGCACTCTGTTTCATTTAAATCTCACCCAAATCCTTTGAAGTATAAACTATTATTATTCCTGTCTCACACATGAAGAAACTGAGTCTTGGAAAGTTGATGTGGATGGCAGCTGGAAAGGTCTAGATTAACATGCTGTGCTTGGTGTCTCTGGCAACTCAGACATAGAGAGTGGGGACCTGGAAAGAAAGGAAAGGGTCAACTGAAAATGAGAGATGGAACCAGAGACCAGCAAAGCCAGGTGGGAAAGCTTTTGTGAAAAGGAAAAGGAGAACAGTGATGCAGAAGAGCATAATAAGTGAAAAGAAGTACAACTGCATGGTTGAAAAATAGTAGTGAGGGAGACACACTGAGAAATGGAGGGGTGACTCAGGAGAACGAGGGAGATTAGGAAAGTTCTGGAAATGGCCTCATCATGTAACCTGGCCTTGTGGTTCTTAATTCCTCTTACACAAAACCAGAAGCCAGAAAGGAAGCCAAGAGGGGCAGGAGGGGAGAGGGAGAAGGAAAGACAAATGATCCATCAGGACCATTTTGGTGATTAAAACTGTTGATGTTTGACTTTTATTCATGTTTTCCAGCCAAATATAGCATGAACATCTAGCCATAGTGTAATTTTATTTTTTTAACTTTTAATTAATTACTTTTTATTGAAGTATAGTTGACACACCATGTTACATCAGTTTCAAACGTATAATACTGTAACTCAAGAACTCTGTATGTCGTGCTACACTCACCGTGAGCGTAGCTAACATCTGTCACCATACAGTGCTAGTATGGTGCCATTGACTATGTCCCAGTGCTGTGCCTTTCATCCCCGTGATTTTATCCTTGAACGGTTTTCCTTACTGGCCAAACCCAACATAGAGGCCAGCTTCCTGGGACACCCACAGATGAGGAAGGGCGAGAGACCATCTAGAGCGGCAGGAGTCCTGATTTGGTGGTGATTTTTTTACATGTTAGTCTAAATCTACCAGTGGTCATGCTGTACAAGCTCAATTATGATTTATACTATTTCTAGGTGCAATGAAATGGATTGATGAAAAGTTTCGTCTAGATATTTTTTGCCATTTTAGTGATAATCTCCATCTATAAATCTGAATTAGATCCTTTACATGAATTATTCTAGTCACTCTACAAATTCATAACCACATTTATGACATAACACTACAGCTGCAATTGCCATTCTATTTACATATTTATTATAATGACTATGTGATAAGTATGCCATAATTAGATGATGATATTGTAACTGACAACCCGTACCACTTAATTCATAAAGAAGATTAGCAACAAAATACGTGTATTTACTTTCAAGTTCATACCTATATAGTCTGTCAACTTGTTTTAATTAGCTCCTTCTGAAACACCTCGGGCCTTTGGTTATTATTTGCAATTCAGGTAATTGTTGTTTGAGGGATAAATCTGTGGACTTAATACATATATTTATTTGTCAATATTTAAATTCTCAATGGCTACATGGAGCCACTCATAAAAAGATATTTGTCTCTTGCAAGGAAAACCACGTTTCTTCCTTTCTGATACTTGAGTTACATAATTTGTCACATTTCCTACTCGCCTTGGTTGGTTGAAAGAGAGCTGAAGGCCCAAGTTTTTTGCTCATATAAAGCTACTATTTAATAACTACAGTTGACATACTTTGTTTTCTTCATTATTTTGCTTCATTTCCCCACATTATGTCCCAATTTTAATGTTCTTATTTTATGTTGTTTTAAGCAAACCTGAAGTTTTGAGGGTTTTGGCAAATACGTCATGCACAAAATAATTTTTAACATCTGGAAATGCCATAGTGATCATGTTTTTATAAGCTGTGTGGATTATTTCCTGATAGGCACCAGTCTCCAAATTGCAGAGCTCATTTCTTCACGGAAGATTGATTTGCTTATCAACTTATATCAAAATTGATGCATTTCGTGTCTGTTGCTCTTCTACTGAACTGAATTCAACCACAAACTCTTTTTTATGGTTGCACAATAATAATAACAATAAAAACATATAGGAACAAACATCCAAATAATAAAGCCTTTAAAAGAAATCCTCCGATGGCTCAGTGCAGAACTCGGTAATTTCACCCAGATGCTATAATCAAGGAGACCAAAATGTTTACGCGGCCAAGTTCACCAAAAGGGGAAATAAAGCTCTCGGGAGAATAGAGTTCTTCACTCTTGAAACATTAGACATATCGAGAACAAATTTCATTTGTCACAGTTCCTTTGCCTTAGCACGAAACGATATGAAACTCGTCCATCATATTAATAATCAAAAGAAATGCTGATACATCTAGAGCAATTTAGACTGGAAAGTCATTTGAAGCTGCAAAGCGTTGATGAGTTGGCCAGATGTTCCGTGATGAATTATTCCAAACAAAGGAACCCAAAACATTTCACGTTAGTGCTGTGAAATCAGCTTTCCTTACTGATGGGAAGGGAGAAGGTGTTAAGTCTGAGAATCTGTACAGATACATCCAAGCCCATGAGCCTCTGCTAGCGCTGCTTTAATCTGGAAAGATGAAATATTGTAAGTAGTCACATTAATTCTCTGAAGGGAAAGCCTTTTCAAACAACTGTAGGCGGGTCCTCCAGGAAAAGTGAGAACTGATCTCCTTCTTAACTGCCCAATAAAACATAGCTTGCCTCCCCAGGATCTGGCATTTACTGAGTGCTGAAACAACCCAATTCTCTTGCAGTGCAAATAGCTAAATGCTTTGAGAGCATTGACCGCTTTTAGTATTAGGCCATATAATCCTGATTTTGAAAACTTTCCACAAGCACTCCCTAAATGAGAGGGAAGATTGAGGATTAAAGGTTTATACCAGTGCATGGATGAAACTGAGATATAAAATATGCATTATACCGTACTCCACTGATTTTGTTCCAAAAGAAGTTGATTATTTTAGGCTTCTCGTGTCAGGATAGATTTTTCAGACTTTTGGGGGGGTGGATTAATGGCTTTGATGCAGAAAATACATTACATGAAGCAAAAAGCAGCCATCCCTCGCCTGGTATAAAGCGTAAGATAGAAAAAGACCCACGTTTTCAGTTTTTTTTTTTTAAGATTTTATTTATTTATTTGACAGATAGAGATCGCAGGTAGGCAGAGAGGCAGGCAGAGAGAGGGAGGAGGAAGCAGGCTCCCTGCTGAGCAGAGAGCCCGATGTGGGGCTCAATCCCAGGACCTGAGATCATGACCTGAGCCAAAGGCAGAGGCTTTAACCCACTGAGCCACCCAGGCGCCCCAACGTTTTCAGTTTTTAAAATGTTTAACTGTTTGTTTGTTTGTTTGTTTCATAACCCTTGTTAATAGGAAGATGGGTTCAAAGGTAATGAGATCATTTCTAATAGTTAACAGAAGTTTGAGCTGTCAAGGTCTGCTTGTCAGAGTGTCCCATAAATGTCCAGCTTTTGACTAATAATGTAACAGTGACTTGCAGCCTTCTCTCTTAGCTAATGATTAATTGTCCCTGTAGAAAAGAAAAGAAACGAGGCTTTTGTAGGGGATAGGGTTGACCCCAACCTATTTGTGTTGCCCTGTCGATTTGGGGGAATGTGTTACACTCCTTTAAGATTCGCTTCAGCATTCTCATTACGGTTTGCTTAAAAGGAATTTCCTGCTCCTGACCATAGCTCTCATTTGGAGTGGGAGTTTTCTATGGATGTGGCTACCAGGAACGTTGTTTCAAATACATAAATTCAAGGAAGGACTGGAAAGAACATTTGAAATCAGAAGCATCTTGGAAAAGCCCTTAATTCACCTGATGTTACAGTTTCTGACCAGAGTACTCAACTTATGATACTGATACCGGAATCTTGCTTTGCTTCATGGCCTGCTAGTCAATGTTTCAAGTTTTCTTGTCCTTTTTGGCTTCTTCTGCAGTGTCCAGTAATAATTTCCAAGCATAAACAAACAAACAAACAAAAGAGTCATCTTAAAACAATCAGTGTAAATCACTTGAGAATGAACAACCCTAGAGCTCACATCTTTGAGCTGTTTTGGCAGGCAATGTATTCAGTGCTGTGCAATTATTAAGTCATTTAATCTTTACAAGGCTATGACATAAAAATTCTCCCAATGTTATAAATGAGAAAACAGAGGCAAAAGGAGCTCATAACTTGCTCACCGTCATGCAGCTAATACAAGCAGAACCAGGATTTGGACCTGAGAAGTTTGGCTCTAATTCATGCCCTTAAACTCTATTGTGTGCACCGTAATGGAATTCTTTTTATCTTGAGAGTCAAAGGATTCACTTGACATCTTTTTACAGTGCTAACGATGTGCCGGTGCTATAGCTTATAGGATTAAACATATTATCCTCCCTCAAGAATTCAGAGATCTGCCGGTAGCTAAATATTGAACCTGCAGGTAAAAGGTAAGATTATTATACTCTGGCAAACATGGGGTGCAGTGATTACATGTATGTGTGTCACATAGGCACATGGTAAAACCCACCTGCATGTTTTATGTTTAACTACCATAAAGATGATTAGTAATATAAAAGTTGCCCATCCCATGTATGAATGAAGACCCAGTAGCCAACACTGACACATAAATCATTGCCAGAGTCTTCCAGGCTGACCTGGAAAAGGAGTAAAGCAGTTGCAGAGACTAATTATTCATACAACAGAGCCACCAAATGCTGAAGGAGTGAAGCAGATAATTCCAAATACGGCATATACTGAATCTGAGAATACGGATTAATAAATTTCAAGGTTATGTAGGAAGTGTTTTTTAGTGACAGCTTATTGGCTTGGGTATCACGTAAGTGGTCTAAGATTTGTTCCCTGCGCATATCAGCTGAGCCCTGGCAGAAGGGAATCATCAATATATTCTCCATTTGAACGGCAGCTGCCCAGGGCAAAGCCCCAGCACGGTGGGACCCCTGGCAACAGAGAAGGTGCCTAATAGGGCAGCAGTGGTCCAGGAGGAGATGGGGGCATCCAGTGGGAATAGCACTGCGTACGCAACACTGATGCAACCCTCCTCCTTGGGGGCCCCTACTGTGGTAGATGGGCTCCACGTCGTGGCAAGGGCTATAAAGAAGACATAGGCAACAGGAACGGCAGTGTGCTCTGTGTTGTAAGCCCAGGGCACGTCCACCTATTAGCTGCGTGAGTTATCTTTCAAAACCAGTGTGATGGGAAAGCTATTACAAAATTCAAAGCTTACAGTAAAAACACCACATTCATTCAATTCTTTTAGAAAAGGATAATTTCCTATTAACTTTTGTATTCTGCTGCTATGTTATCATTCAAAAACACTGCGGAAACTTAATGGTGGGCATGCAGCTGAAACCAGGAGAAATCCCGAAGTCAAAAAATAGTTAATATGTAGCCAAAGGGCAGTTATGCAATCAGTCATTGAAAAGGACATTAAGCAGCCACAGAATCTAGACAGTGGTACCAAGGGGGACACACGTGAGCTCCTGGTTCATTCCTGCCCTGGAGTCTCAAACTCTTCAAGCTTGCAAAGCTCTCTTAAAACTTGCAAATGAGGTACCAACCCTACAGAGAGAAAGAAATCCTTGACTGTTCCAAGGAGAGAAATGCTTACATTTTCGAAGATTCCCTTGGCCTTGGGAGTTGAGGGCTGGCTGAATCTCCAGATTGCTTATAAAACGAGAGATGAAGACATCCCTTTTTATTTCAAATAACAGACTGAGCTAAAACCATTTCGCGCTTTGCAACATTTTCAACATCTTACTCTCGATAGCCACCGTGACCTTTTCTTAATAAGTTATGTACAACGACTATATTCATTAATCACTTTTTTATAGGTTGAATTAATTAGGTTTTAAAGCTGATATAGCTTCATAGCTGTCAGTCATAATTAGTTGCTTAAAAGGGTGTGTGTGGGGGGGGTGGGTGATTAGTGCCTCATTAGTACCTCTGTGTCTTCTAAAATGCTAGCACGTTATTAATGCAGCAAGAGAGACCATTCTGGAGAAGCTGACCCATGCTAATACGTACTTTAAAATTTTACTTTGTCTTTCTGAACATACATCGTTGAGCTAGAGATTGAGACTGTGGCTTTTCTCTGCGTGTAAAACAAAGGAAAGCAGGGCACGGCTCCATTTCCTTAATTCCAATCAACAGACATTTATTGTGTCCTTGTTTCTCACCTACATCTATGCTTCTTGTGGATGAAGAGGGGAACGCCAGCACAGAAAAGTTGATGCAAGGAGCAAAAACCTGTCTTTGAGAGTGTATGGAAATGCTAACATCCAGGAAGCAGTCAGGAAACGGCAGAAGGCTTACACTGGATTCATCATTATCAAGCCGGACAGCTCCGCCGTGCAGGACAGGCAGAGGACAGGCTCCTCGGAGCAGCTGGGGGGTCAGCTTTGTTTGTAATCCTAGTTCTGCAGCCCTACATCACCTCGGACTCTGTTCTTCATTTTCTAGAGTCTCTTTTTGCCATTTGTAAAATTCAAGCTCTGAATTTCGTGTGGAAAGCCCTCCGCGCACAGTGCCTGACAAAGGAGAGCTTTGGCCAGAGAGCAGTATGGGTCTGAGTTTTATTAGAAGGGCCGTGGGAGGTGTTCTTTAGGAAGATCAATGAAATCTCAGTTGGTGGCACTAGCCATATGAGTCCAGCACTCATGGAATCTGGGCCCCATCCTTGGCTGACTCTCTCCTCCAATCTGGGTACCATGTTCACAGTCAGGCCAGTTGATGAATGAGTGACATCAATAACAAAAGACATCTGTGGTTAGGTCCTCGAAAGGAGTGTGCTGAGGACTTAGCAAGCTAATATGTAAAAAGCCATAGCAGATGCCAGGCACACAGGACACATTCAATAAATGCCAGCCATTATCTTTCTTGTTATTATTTAATAGAGTTTCTGGCTCAAAATAGGCATTCAAAATATAAGAGCATATTTAATGGGAAAATTTATGAGCCTTCAGCTATATAAAAAGCTTACCATAGAAAGGAGTGGTGAAGCGGATTAATTATTATTAAGGAAGACAGATTTGGGACTTTTTAACCAAGAAAAGGGTGTGTTCTACAGGAGGAAACTCTTTTCTGTGATTATAGCAGGCTCATAATTCAATGGACAACCTTGAAGTACAGGGAACTCTCATCTCACTCATCAGAAGAACTCATCATGGCCGCTGGCCTCCCTTCCACCCGACAGAGGAGAGATGCTCTGCAAACACGAGTCAGGTAAAGAACGAGTGAGGCCGTATTCAGGAAAATAATCTGCACAGGCAATAAAAGGTGGTGGTTCTGAGTGTGTTCTCCGGCCCCAGAAAGGCTGAGGTTGGTCCTCAGCTGTGTTGTAACCGACTGCACTGGCTCAGTCTCGCCTGAGCCTCAGTTTCCCCATTACACAGCATAGGGAATAAAAATACATTCTTGTTGTGAGACATTAATGCAAAACACTTTGAATGGCCAATGGTTAATGATATCGTTCATGCTGATGGGGTAGGGAAGAGAACTTTGTAAAGAAGGTAAATAATGACTGCAGAGCAGTGTGGCACATGGGAAGCATTTCGAGGGTGTGTTTCAGCTGAATCAGAGGGAACAATGGGATGAGTGGATTGACGGGGGCCGCATGGCCAGAGAGATGGTGAGGGTCTCATTATTGAAGGTCTTGGAGGCTGGGGTAGGGATTACAGATTTGACTTTTATTTTTATAAAAGGGGGAGATAGAATGTTTCTAAAGAACAAGTAGTGAGATAAAAGCATGATCTGAGGACAATTCTTCTAAAAAAACTCATGTTTGAGAAACATAGTCATATACACATCCTCCCCTGACCTGCACAACCTCCCTAGGAGGTCAGTGTAGCAGCTGATAATGTCATTATTACCAACTTTTACAAGACAAACAAAAGCTCAGAGGAGTGAAGTGCTCTGCTCTAACGGCGGAACTCTTATGTAACCTCAGTTCATGTCTCTTGATGTCCCATTTTGTATAAGTCATCACAGGGCATCACAGAATACAGAAAGGACTGCAGAGGTGGAACTCAAGATCTCACAAGGAGGTAGTGGTTCAACTGTAATATTTTTATTTCTTTGAAATTTTAAAACTCATCATTGTAAAAATATCCTTCTTATTCTATAGCATTTACTACAATACTTTTGGTAGTACTTACTGAGCAAGATAAAGGCAATTCTCCCTTTCTTCAATTTCTGTAATTCTAAAATTAACAGAGGTCTTTACAAAGCAGTTCTGTCAATTGATCTAGCTTTTTGCTAAATCTCTCCTAGTCAAACCTTCCAGGATTTGTATTTTCAATCCCAGTGCTACTACAATGATTGTATAATACAAATGGGTTCATTTTAGAACTCTACAATAACAGTGGTTAACATCCATTGAGGACTTACTATAAATCAGGCACTGTTCTAAGTTCTGTGTATATGTGATAAGCAATTTAAAACTTGCAACAACCTTGTAAGGTAAGTACTGTTATTACTGACACTTTACAGGAAGGGAGGCTAACACCCAGGATGGCTATGAAATTCACCTACGGCCACATGGTAGTAAGGGACAGATCCAGGGTTGAAGCCCAAGGCACAGTTCTCCAGGATGTGTGCAGATAACCACTGCATGTGCACTGTGGCTCGAAGTGGGAGAAAGAACCTCTGATGGAAACAGGGGACATATGTGTGTATGCACATGTGTATGTTTGTGACAGAAAAATTGAGAACAACAGTGTGATGTCTGCCAGAAGATTGGCCCTTAGGCCAATGTCTACAGACTCCCATCTGAGCTCTCTGAAAAGAAGATCTGCAAAGAGAATCCGAAATCACAGTGTTGGCACTCAGATCTCTGGGGCACTTTGGAACTGTACGTAGTCTTCCTTTCCGGTCTTGGTGGCAGTATGGCACTGATGTGTTTCATGTTAGAAGGCAGGCGTCCTTTCACAGTCACCAGCCACAGGGTTTCAGGCATAGTCCAAAGACAGGGGACGCTACAGAAAAGGGCAAGAGGGGAGAGCAGGCACCCCCTGCACGGAATTCTCTCAGGTTGCCGGGCTGCATCACCAAAGGGAAGGGATAAAGAATGGTGGATGTTGCTCAAGGACACATGTTTGGACCTTTTTTGGGAAGTCTCAAATATATTTGGTAAGATTTGGAGAGTAGAACAAAAAGTGACCCCATAGTTGCTGCCTGATGGAAAAAGACAAGGCAGTTCAGTCACCATTGTTCTACCATTCCCAAGACCAAGTACCCACTGTGTATGATCCCTTTTTTTTTTAATTTATTTTTCTCCAGTATTCCAAAATTCATTGTTTATGCACCAAACCCAGTGCTCCATGTAATAGGTGCCCTCCTTAATAACCACCACCAGGCTCACCCAACCCTCCACTCCCCTCCCCTCCAAAACCCTCAGTTTGTTTCTCAGAGTCCACAGTCTCTCAGTACCCACTGTGTATGATCCCTTTTGTGCCTTTTGAAAAAAGATTTTATTTATTGAGATAAAGAGAGAGCACAAGTGAGAGAAGGGACAGGGACAAGCAGACTCTATGCTCAGCACACAGCCCCATGAGGGAACTGGTCCCAGGACCTTGAGATCATGAACTTAGCCAAAGCAAAAGTGGACACTTAACCAACTGAGACACCCAGCATGCCCCTGACCCCTGTCTTTGTGTTTTTTCAAGTGAGCCAAGGAATTCACTGCCTGATGCACTCTCCAACCCAGCACTGAAGACCAGCAAACATACCAGTAATCTTCAGTCATAGGTTTAGAGAGAAATGATAAAGCTTTGGGTCTCTAAATTAACATCGAAAATAAGAGTGCTGATTCAAAGACCTTCTCCAATATAAAGAAATCACTTTTTTAAAAGAGCAGGCTTTGTTTGGGCTATTTGACAGGAAACCTATCTTTGTCTGGGAAGACAGAGATTAATCAGTTCCTATAGAGGGTATTCCTAATGTTTGACAAATCTAGATAAACCCGAAGCTTGATTAATCAGACAGGAATAATATACCAGGTATCTGTTGTTTTAGGGATGTGTCCTCATTGTTTTTATGAAATGATGAGAGAGGGTTTTGAGA
This sequence comes from Enhydra lutris kenyoni, assembly GCF_002288905.1. NCBI lineage: Eukaryota > Metazoa > Chordata > Mammalia > Carnivora > Mustelidae > Enhydra > Enhydra lutris. The sequence goes on from NW_019154128.1 coordinate 2,754,585, forward strand.
ATGAGATTCTAAGAAATGGAAAAAGATGTGTGACTCTTTTGAAACTCAGTCCAGCTGGAGGGACATTAAACTACTCTGGTAAGCCGTAAACTTGACCCCAGACTCCTGTGCCACCCCGGACCCCTCAGCCAACCTGCCCCCAGTTCTAATCAGGGCCATGGGTGAAAGAAAGGCTATGTGTACACGCAGAAACACACAACCACACTTATTCGCTGGGCCCAAGTCCACAGAGTGCCCATAGCCGAGTGTCTCTGGGAACCCCTGTTCCTGCTCTCTCTGGGGATTGCAGTGTCATCAAAGCCCATGCATCCCAGAGCTAGAGGACCCAGATAGGGAGGAGGATGGCAGTGACGACTGTACAGGAAACAGGGGAGTTGGCAGTTGCTTATGCGATGAGATGGGAGGAACAAGGGACTGCCAGAAACATTTCTCCAACCGACTTTGTCCCAGCCTCCGGATTTTCCTCTATATGCATTTTGGTCTGGAAGGTACTACAAGCCAAGTTGTTAAATATATAAACCCTCGGCTCAAATCAGTCTTTCAGCTTTCAATAAAGTGACCCTCCCTACTCCTGTCCTCTCCTGCTTCGAAGAACCCAGAATTTCTCTGTTGCCCCAGCCTCACTTCGCATAGTGTCCCTTTCACTCATGCAAATATCCCAATTAGGATATTTGCAAGACCAGCCTCACCTGTCATTGCTCAGAACAGATCTGAGAGCACAGGAGTAAGACAAAAACGTGTTAGTCATGGTCAGGAGGATAAGGAAGGTTTTCTTAAAAAGCAGACACAGACCCCACCAAAAGCAGTTAGGTGGGGAAAAAATTAGGTGAAAAACAAATACTTTTAATAAGACTTATAGCTTTTCTTTGGGTGAGGCTGGATGGGACCCCCACACAGTTAAGTACTGGTGAACTGGTTGTGAGGACTGACCACTGTGTTACGTAATCTTCTGGGTTACGTGGGTGTACTCTGATTTGCTTGTTTTCATTGATTTTTAAAATTGCAACGGTCTGTCCACTATTTTGAATTGGAGGACCATAAAATCTTAAGTAAACTCAAATGAACTTTCCTTTGAAAATATTTTAAGTGTTTTACAAAATCTGTGCGACAGCGGGGAACAAGACCATCTAAGGCATTACAAATCCAGTTACAGTGCAGGGAGGGGGAGGCAGGCTGTGTGTCCAAGTTCAAGGAGCCAGCAGGTCCATTTGACTATGCATGACAGAGTGCTATGTAGCACCTAGAAGCAGTAGGTCGGCTGTGTGTGTCCCAGTATAGCTGGTCTGGAAAATGGAGTGCTGTGGGGGAGGGGCTGAGAATCAGATCAATCTATTTAATGTCAATTTGCTATTTGCATTAATTTAAGATTTATATGCATAAACAATTATACATGATTTACAGGATGGATGCAAAACAATATGAATCTCACCGAACACCTTGGAATAGTTTGTCGTGGTGGGTGGGTGGGGAGTGGGCTATGGGAATAGAAGTAATAAGTAAATGAATAAAACATGAGCTTAAAAGGTGGTGAAGAGGGTGACAAAAATAGAAAGGGGGGGCATAACTTTACTGGAATCTGCACATTAATTAACTAACATTAATTAATCTTGCAATCTTGAGCAGAGAAGTCACATCAGATCCAACGTATTTTAATGGCTTTTCTCTCTTCAACCCTCAACAAAATGAAAGACAATATAATTACTATCATAAATACTGCACACAGCGAAAAAGTTGGGAATGTTGTTTTTCAAGATTTTTGCCGTTCAATCATTAAAAATGAGTTGAGCTTGAAACGCAGCTTGTTTGATTACACAGGGAAGCATTTGTTGGTGCAATTTCTAATGAGATGTGAGCTTAATAAATTTTTATTCCAGAACTGGAAAAAAACAATGACAAAGATAGAGATAGGTGAACAGTGGGAGAAACTAGTGTGTAGTGGTTATTAAATGTCAAAGGAACAGCCCCAGGAAGCTGCTGACAGCAGAGGTAATGGACACACTCTGGAGAGAAGATAGGAGAAGGGAAGGACCCCTGCACAGTAGGGCCACTGAGTTCAGAACGGCCAACCCTCCCCCACAGCTGCTAGAGAGGCGCCCGGTTCTAGGTACCCTTTGTGTGTAAGCTGATAAATACAGGCCCTCCATACACAACTTTTCCCAGTGCTTGTTTGAATTTATGGATAATAACTCCTATCAGGATGTAGCAGCAGAGAAGACACAGGATTTGGAAAGGGGCAGGAGCAGACAGAGTGCGGGGCACGGAAGAGGTCAGGGAAATTACAGGCCCACTTTGGATCTAATGTCGAGAATTTCAGCCCTAGCCCCGCATCAGACTCCCTGCTCAGTGGGGAGCCTGATTCTCCCTCTCCTACTGCCTGCTCTTCCCCCTGCTTGTGCTCTCTCTCTGTCAAATAAATAAATAAAATCTTAAAAAAAAGACTTTCAGCCCTAGATTTCCCATATAAGTGAAATCATTTTGCATTTGTCTTTCTCTGCCTGACTATATACAAATGAACAACGAAAACAGCAAAAAGGGCAACAGACTCATAAATGCGCAGAAAGAGACTGATGGTTGCCAGAGGGGAGGTGGATGGGAGGGATGGGAAAAATAAGTGAAGGGGATTCAGAGCTACAAACTTCCATTTAAACAGATAAGTCATGAGGATGGAAAGTACAGCACAGGGAATTTAGTCCATAATATTGGAATCCTGTTTCATGGTGACAGACGGTGACTACACTTGGCATGGTGAACATAGCATAATGTGGAGAACTATTGAATCACTATGTAGCACACCTGAAATGAATATAACATTGTGTGTCAACTTTACTTTTCAATTAAAAAATATAAAGCTGGGGCACTGGGTAGCTCAGTGTGTTAAGCCTCTGCCTTCGGCTCAGGTCATGATCCCAGGGTCCTGGGATCGAGCCCCACATTGGGCTCCCTGCTCAGTAGAGAGCCTGCTTCTCTCTCTGCTGCTCCCCCTGCTTTTGTTCCCTCTCTCTCTCTTTCCTTCTCTCTGTTAAATAAGTAAATAAGTAAGGTAAGATGGTGGAACCAAGAAAGGAAATGTAGTGCGTTGGAAGAAAAAGCTAGAAAGACCTTGAAGGGAGTGGGACAAACAGTGAAACGTCCCATTAATATATTAGGTAAAACAAATCCATTCCATTAGTATATTAAGTAAAATAAATCCAATTTTTAGGTAGAAGATTTAATGAAGAGATGATAATACATTTAATTTCGCATATCCAGCTCTATAATTCTCAGCTCTGCAAAATGCCAATGCCTAGCTTCTTAGTCTGGCACCATTATTTTAATGAGTATCACACCATTTTTTAAAGTCCTCATAGTTTTCCTCATACATTACAACGCTTTAACACAAAGAGTGTCCCCCAAATGCCGTTTTCCCCATAAAATATATAAGCACTTAAGCCGTGAATTCTTCTGCTAAAGGATTTTCAGAGACAACACTTGTCATTGGAGAAGGAATGTTTTTCCATGACTTCACAACTGTGAGAGAGATATGGGAACATCACACACACATGCATACACACACACACAATTATACAGTGTGTTTTGTGTGGAGAAAGAATTTGTACGCTACATTTAAGAAATATTTTTATAAAATTTGATAATACCTTTCACGTCATGAAGGGATCATTGCAGATTATGGAGGGAATCCACCTACAATGATACATTCACAGCCTCTCATATCACAAAGGCTTTATAGACTTGTGGCGCCTGGTCTTCTAACAGCCATTTTATTGCACAGAAAGAAGAGAGAATCCTACCAGGCTCATACATTGTACTAGACACAATCATAAATGTTCCCTATTCAGTCTTCACAGACAATATAAGATAAGGATTTCGAGTCCTTGGTTTATAGAGGTTAAACTGAAACTGAGATTGGTTAAAAAAAAAAAAAAACAGCCTATGCTACTGGTAGCTCCAAAGTTTCCCTACGGGATAGCCTTGGGGCAGCAAGCTGGTTGAAGAAGGATTTGCAGAATGTCATGTTTGCACAGCAAATAGGCCCTTACATAGATCATCAGCTCAAGCAGAAGAGCCTGCTGCAGGACAGGGCTGAGGCAGAAATGTGAGGTCTCTCCCAGTGACCCCATCCCTGCCACCACCCCAAATTTGCTCAGCCTTGCCAGGATGAAAATCTGAATCTACCAGACTCCAAAGTAATTCATTTCCTAGAGAAGAAATCTGCAGCTAGAACCAAAGGAAAGGGAAGTCATTTCACATTTTTATGTAAAATTCACCTGCAGTATTTTTAATCATTCTTTTCTTAAGATGGGGATAATAAAAGGTACTGACAGCTGACACTACTTTTCTAAATGCCATTGTGTGAGGACAATGTGAAGCTGAGATACTCGGCCAGTGTGAGAAGCAAGCAGGATTTGGGATCCTTTCAGCTCGAATGTTGTCAAGAAGTGAGGCACAGGCTGCTGTTTCTGGAGGTGGTGCAACCTCAGATTTCCATCCCATCTCCCTACCACATTTAGACGTTCTTCGCCATCAAGGTCACTGCCTTGAAGAATGACCTAAAGGTTAAAATAAAAGTTACAGGCAGGAGAGAGAGAGGAAGGGGTGAGTTGCAAGGAGAATCAGTGTCCCGGACACTCCAGAGAACTTCACGAAGGATAAGACACTCGCCTGATGAAGATCAATGATGTGGGTCTCACGGCCATTAGTATTCGCTGGCAGTTCATCTCGAATGGGGAGATAGATAGCACTGGCTATTTATTTGAGAACAGTTACACAGCTTGACATTTTCTCTGTTTCTCTTGTCCTCCAGAGGATCCGTAATGCCACAGTTAGGGAAGAGGCAAGCAGTACAAATACCCGATTTTCTTCATGCCTTTGGCAATGCCACTTGCTCTCTCCTCATTCATCTTACCTGTATTCTAGAAAGAAAGGACCTAATTTTCTAACAAAACTCTCCTGACTAATTTAATAGTGAATGCTGTATCAAGGCAGTCTTAGTAGATTGATAAGCTGCTTTACTTACTATTTTTTAAAGACTCAAGATAATACATGCTCTCAAAACCAAGTATAAGTACACAAAAATGCAACGAAATGTTATACATAGTGTTCAGTTCCACAAAGTCTTCTTGTTGTTTTGGTAAAGTCTTACTATCCATATTGTGATTCTCATGTGTTTAAATGTTATCATGGCCGAGTCAACTCAAAATTAAGTCAGAGTAATTTGACTATCTTTTTAAACTGATTTGATTACTGTGCTCTCACATTAATCCCATAGATGATCCTTCTTTGTCTGATTGTAAAACAAAAAGTAAGTCTAGGATTAGCAGATAATAAGGGGGAGAGTGGAGATTAAAACCAAAACAAAACAGGAACTGCAAAGAGCAATGGAGAACAGTAAGAAGGCAACACATGGAGGTGAGATGGAGGGAAAGCAGGACTGGCCACATAACCTGTGGAGCCCAGTGCAACATAGAAATGCGGGATCCCTTGTTTAAAACATATTAAGAATTTCAAGATAGTGGGAAAAAAAAAAGAATTTCAAGATAGTGGAACATTAAGTCCAACACAAGGCCCTTCCCAACTTAGAGCTCTGTAGGACTGCACAGGTTACTCAACCATAAGGCCAGCTCTGCGGGGGCAGGGATGAGAAATGAGTGCACAGTCCCATCTCCTCAGCTCAATGGAAATTTTACCTCTGGTGATAGTTAATTTTCTGTGTCAATTTGACTGACTCTAGGGTGAGTGGGCTCAGCATCATTTCTGGCTGTGTGTGTGCTTCCTGATGATATTTGATTCAGTGGCATTCATAGTTGCTCTCCCTAGTGTGGGTGGGCATCATCTAATCCATTGAGGGTCTCAACAGGACAAAAGTAGGAAGAAGGAGGAATTTGCTTCTTTTCCCCTGCTTCCAAGCTTGAGTAGGACATCACACCTCACCTTCTCCAGCCCCTGGACTAGGATTCACACTACCAGTCCTCCCTGGTTCTCAGGTCTCAGACTCAGACTGAATTACACCACTGGCTTTCCTAGGTCCCCAGCTCGCAGATGGCAGCGTGGGACTTCTTGGCTTCCATAATCACATGAGCCAATTCCCCATAATATATCTCCTCCTGGTTTTGATTCTCAGGAGAACCCTGACTAATACATCTCCCCAGTAAGGTTACATTATTTGGGTATTGGGTATAACTGTTTTCTTAGAAATCCAGTTTCTAAGGATGAGGAAAAAATGTGCTCATTTTTTGGTCTCCTTTGGTCTCCTTTTTGGTCACCTGGTCTCCCTTTGGACCAAACTTTCTGTTGAGTTTCAGCCCACGCCATTTGGAATTCTAAAGAACTCCTAAATTTAGGGGTGAATCATTTCTTCCGTATGACTTCCCAAGTTTTCGTTCACCTCCGTAGCCTAAATTGGTGAGAGAAAAGGATGAGGATAGTGTTTCTTCTAAGAGACCTTTTCAATCTCAGCGTCAACCATGAAAATTATATCCTTTGGTCTTTATTATAAATATAAATATTGTCCACCTTGCATCCTGGTTGTCTTCCACCTACACACTTAGCTTGACAAAGTATTTAGAGCAGACTTTACTGAGGAAAGGAGTATATTCCAATTCCAGTTGTGATAATTCGGAGCAAACTGAATCAGTTTTGCTGTTGTAAATGCAGTATCTATTCTGTGGGAGTGATCCCAGGGCTCCTTTGCCATCCACTTCCCCAAAACGGGAGTGTCCTCTAACCCTCACCTTGACAGAAGCTTCAGCTTCCAAATAACAATCTCATCTTCTTGTGAAGACCAAGACCTCCCATGAACTGTGGAACACTTGTCTCGAGCAGGTTCTCCAAAGTGATCCTTTGAAGCATGGAAAGAAAGGACAAAAGCTTCCATTTATATTTACTTTTAAATTTGATCCTTTAAAAAAAAAGTGTTCTATCTTTGTGCTTTTCTTGTATGATGTACCTATATGGAGTTTTGTTTTAAGAAGTAGGGTAGAATACTTATACAAATATTTAGTTAAAAATAAATGGATACAGGTGTTACTTTTTTTTAAGTAGGAGTGCACAGTTAAATATATTGGAACAACTAAGGTACTGGGTCCTTGCCAAGTCTTTGGAGTTCAACTTTGTCCTCTGATGATCAAGGGTTGGCAGAAATCCTGCTTCCAATTGAATGGACCACCCAGGATCATGGCTTTTTATAGTATTCTGCTGCTCTGCTCCAATCTTCAGTTATGACCCTATTGGATGTCAACATCTGACAACTGAAACTAAAGTTTCTATATTTTTAGTGATTTATTCCCCACTCCCGGCCCCCAGTAGAAAAACAATTTGATAACCATTAGATTTGTTAGTTAGCTCTTCTTCTCTTCACATCTGGGATTTTGGGACCCCAGTATTTCTTAACAAGCCCTTATAATTTGTACTACACCTTACAGGCAGCTGTGTGTGTGTGTGTGTGTGTAGGCAGATGTGGGTTGTGAAATGAAGTAAAGCAAGAAGTAAGGAAATGGATTTCAGGTAAGGAGAGCATGTGGCCATCCTTTTTCTTCTTTTTAATACTCTGCAATTTGCTGATTGCCCCCTATATACCTCCTTGTTAGCCCCTGCAATTGTGCCGTTAAAACTCAGCTCTCACATCCTGTTCCATCTGGGTTCCCTACCTGGGCCACTCTGAAGGAGGTTATAGGATGATTGAGGAATCAGAAGGTCTGCTACCGTAGCCATCTGACTGCTAACCCTGACCTCATTTTAGGCTCTTAAAAAGAGGAGAAAATTAATCCCACCATCAACCAAATCCCTGGTTCAAAACATAGTTTATTCATTTTTGTATGTTGGCATGCAAAATCTTCAAGAAAGGAGTACTAAACTGTATCAGTGAGTGTTATATGTATTCCTTTTATCTGATACAATAAATCCTACCAGATTATATATGACTGTACCATTCATTTCCAAGATATAAAACTCATAAGAAGCCATAAGAAGCAGCAAGTTAATCACTCCTGAATCTACACCAAGATGTGGGCAATTTGGGGGTAAATTTTGGTGAAGAAATTGAAAAATATTTTTGTTTCCTATCTAATTTTCAGGTTTGACCAGCTATTGGAGCCAGAGTCAGGTGAATGGAAGACTTTCCTGCCATCAAAGTAAGTATGGAGAATAAACTGAGAAGGAAGGTGGTGATGTCCTGGCTGGGATGTGCCAGGACATCACCTGGCATCATTCTGACAGGTTTTATAGCTAGGTGATCCTTGATGTTAAGGAGGAAAGAAGACATCTCTATGTGGTGGTTTTTTAATCAGCCCCTGTTTACCCCTCTCTGCACTGAGGGGATGTTGTCCAACATGGCATCAGCTGTTGATTATCCTTGGGAAAAATGACTGGCATAATTAAAATTACAAATTTCAAAATTATAAATAATCTCAAAAGGTCATTTGTAGACAGGTATTTAAACTTAGCAGAGTTGAAAGTTCAAAATGATTATGAAATTTCATAATTAGTCTGTAGCACCAGAGAAAAGAACTGAGTGGATGTCAAACATTGGGCCATCAAGCTGGACCTGGGCCTCATGCTCAGAAGCTTATTCCTGTTATCTCAAGTAACACCCCATGAATCCTCTAGTAAAGTATCATTCCTCTAATTCTTAAATGCAGATACTGAGGCATAAACCTGCACCTTGCCCAAGGTCGAGTTCTTAGTAAATTTTGAGGATTTGAGTCTATCATGAAAATCAAAACCCTTTTTGCTACGGGACTGATTCCAGCTGTCAAGCAAAACTAGAACTGGGAAGATGACCAAAACAATAAGCTGTTGGCAAAAGGAGATAACAATGGGCTTACCTAAGCCACAGAATATGTCTGGGAGGATTCATCTCCTTTTGAAATAAGAAAGGAATAGAGTTAAAGAAGTCTAAAATACACTAAAAATATTACTGGTTGCTGGTTAAGGCACCAATGAACAGAGCCAGAGCTACACTAGCGGACACAACTCAAACAAAGGGGTTTCTCAGACTCCATAATGGAAATTCAACCTGGCATTATTTAGAATGAATTGTTTTATCTTCTTAACTAATAAAAACAGAAGTAGGACATTCCTCAAAAGGGAAAAAAGATTCCAGATGAAGCTATGAAGTCAAAAAATAATCTATTTATAATATCTATACCATCCTATGCTCATTTGAAATGCGTACATATTCTCCCAGAGCATGAAAATGCATCAGTGCAAAAATAGAGCTGACTTCTGTGAGGCTGAAACTTGCTAGTGTGTTCATGATTGGGATAGAAATACCTGCCATAAACTGTTGGAGGACACTCAAATTACACCATTTCAAGAATGGTGCAGACCATAAATATTCAGTAATAGGCCCTAATGTTTAATAGCTCTAGCTTGAGCTTGCCAAGTGCCCTATGTTTTTTGGCAAGTATGTGCCCTAGATTTAACATCTACTTGTGAACATAACTATTTCTCACTATTTTATTGGTTTCAAGAAAGCTAGGAGGTTTCCATCTTCTCTACCTTCACACAGAACAGACTTAGCCAGTTTGTTTCTAAGAATTGTGCTATCGGTATGAGGCTGCTTTTCAATTACATAAAAACCAAGGCATGGCACAGAATACTGAAGATCACTCCCCCGTCTTTGGGCTGGGCCCCAACCTACCTCACCAACTTTATTTCACACCGTTCCATTCTTGCATCCTTTGCTTCAGCAAGTGGAACTATCCCAGGGTCCCTGTAAAATCTACATGTGGCTAAGGCCAGGCTTCTGAGATCCCCTATCTCAGAACATTTTTTCATTTTCCCTGCACATCTCATTCTAAGTCTCCTTACCCATCATGAAATGTTTTCTTTTGCTCCCATGGAGCCTTTCCATATCTTGATGATGTTTGGTTGGAAGTCACGTCTCTCCTTAGAATTTCTTTTTTCCTCCTTGTAATTGTAATATTTGCATACCATCAAAAATTTGGAAACATATAAAGAAACAAAAAAAAAAAAACTTGGTGGCATAGGAACTGTCTCAAAGGACCACTCTAGAGCATAATATTTAATGGCTTCATAATTTTCCACCAACAACCAATATCGTCACTCACATACTCATTTTCCCTTTTGTGGAGCATGCAGATAATTTCCTATTTCTTGTTTTTGTAAATTACTTTGTCTGAAGTTCTCTTGTGTCACTGTGAAGTAGTGTTTGGAATTTGGAATTAGGAGATCTGCGTTCAATTTTTCAGTCTGCCACATAGTGGCTATGACTTTTGATAAACCACTCACCTCCCTCAGCCAGAGTTTTTTTTATTTTGTAACATGAGGGTAGTAATTAATATTTTCACTAGGCACATTCAGTCATATCTTTGACTGCAGAAACCAATTTGTTAGTCAACACGTAACTGCTGAGTAGCTGTGATATTCCTGCTCTATCTCCCAAGGTTGTGAAAAAAATCAGGTAAAACTGCATATTATCAAAGTAAAAAACAAACAAACAAACAAACCTTTCTGCTTATAGCTTATATTCCTTTATATACAACTGTCCCCAGGATCTATATATCTATCTGCATTATACCCTCATGTGGTGGCTGTTTGGTAAACCCTCGAATAAATTAGTAGAATAAATCATTTGCTAAATAGCATAGTAGCAGCAAAATAGATGTTAATAAATAAATATATGTGTATATAAGTATATATAAAGAAAAAAGGAGAGAGAGAATGGGTACCCAGCATCACAATCTGTGCTCTTGCAAATTTCTGCCTGCCTATCTACAGTTCCACACTTCCCTTAGTTTCTACAGCACTGTGGTTTAATAAAGAAAATTAACATTTCCTAAAGTGACCACAACTCTGAAGTTCAAGGCGATGATAATATTTGAATAGCATTTTCTATCACATATTCTTCCATTGAAAAGACTTTGTGGTAACATTCTTTTTTTTTTTTAGACTTATTATCAGAGATTATTCTTATTTTTTTATTATGTTATGTTAATCATCATACAGTTTGTCATTAGTTTTTGATGTAGTGTTCCATGATTCATTGTTTTCATATAACACCCAGTGCTCATTGCAATACATGCCCTCCTTAATAGGATGGGTTCACCCATTCCCCCCCACTCCCTTCCCCACTGACACCCTCATTTTATTTCCCAGAGTCCACAGTCTTTCATGATTTGTCTCCCCATCTGATTTCTGCCCCTTCATTTTTCCCTTCTCCTAATGTCTCCATGCCATTCCTTATGTTCCACATATGAATGAAACCATAGGATAATTGTCTTTCTCTGCTTGACTTACTTCACTTAGCATAATATCCTCCAGCCCATCCTTGTTGATGCAAATGGTGGGTATTTATCCTTTCTGATGGCTGAGTAATATTCCATTGTATATATGTGGTGACTTTCTTCTGAGTTCTGTCATTCAGTCTTTGAACTTTAAGAAGCCTTGAAGAAAACCTAGGGCTTCTCAAAAATGTCCATCTTATGATTCTTGCCTTACCATGGTAGTAAGCTCCCCTCCTAGACCTGTTTTTTCCTGACGACCTAGCAACCAATTTTCAGGCTCATTTCCCTCAACTATGTGAAGCCCAGAGATGGACTGTTGCAATACCTCTATCGCAGAATGGACAAGTCAGACCTTCACTTAAAGGACACTTCATCCTTTCAAACTCTGATCTGTGTGACTGTTACTGTCCCTGACTACCACAGGCTGCTCAAGCTGCTTGCTGGTGATGGCAATAATGTGGAGTCACAGATGAAACACTCTATTTAAAATGGAGTGACTGGAACTGACAGCTGCAGCAGATTAAAATTCATGGAACTGCAGAAACACAGAGTAGAAATCACATTTAGATAATTCATCATTAAAATTCAGATGACGGCTAATGCTTGCAAGAAGAGACGCAAAAGGTTTGCAGAAACCAAATGCAAACACCCTTCAGACAGACACCCCCCCCCCCTCCTCCTGGGGAATACCTGATCAGCAAGGCAGGTCACATAGAAGAGGCCAAGCTGGAAGGATGCTTCTGACAATTCTCGGTAGTCCAAGGAGCCAGGTCTCCTGGCCAACAACACGTAGAATGTTGATTGCCAGGTGGAGGCCAATATAAAAACCATTTTAAGACGTACACTTCTATCTATGCAGTCTTATCTAATAATAAAAACATGAACTATATCAGATGTATAGATTAGAAGCTCACAAATTATCCCTATGCTGACCACTTAGAAAATTCACTTGAAACCAGTGAAACAACCCCTTTTTAATTCTATAGCTGTCTAGCCTCTGAAAGGACAGCTCCCCATAGATCTCTCACCTGGAATGTGAACTTCAATACTTTCTTATTTAATCCTAGAAACCTGGAAGTTAAGGTTACTTGTACTCATTTGATATTTGCATCTTCTGTTAAACTCTGATACTGTAACAATAAATTAAACAATCCAGAATATCTGTTTGATAATCTATTCTGTTTCTGATTCTTAATTAGGTGTTTTGAAAATTTGTAATTAGGTGTTTTGGCACTCACAATGTTTGAGAGGCATCGCTGGAAGTTAGTGATAGAGATTCAGGTGTGTTACGCTTCCTGTAAAATGCAGAACAGTCCCAGAAAGTGAAGGGTTATTCCGCACCTTGCAGAACTTTAAAACATCCCAAAGGAAATTCATGTAAGTAAAAACTTATTAAGTGAACTAGAACCTACTTTTTCAAAAATTAAAATCATAAAAATTTTGCATGTTTTGATTTACCCTGAGTTTTCCAGGAATGTAACACAGTATAAAGAAAATCTATATTTGGTTTTAATCAGAACTTTTAAAAAGATATTTGTTGTTTTGAAAAGTCATGTCACCCAGAGTAGCAGCACTTGGCAGTATTGGGATATTGGTAACTTTCCTACTAGCTTGATTATATGCATAGATGTGAGACTCACTACCTTGTTATGTCTTCTAATATAATTATACCTAAGCACTTGTACACTGTACTTATATTATTATATCATAAGTTGCTTTCATTCTTTCCTCAATATGCCTTAATAGGGGGATTTTGAAATTAAGATGTAGATTCATTTTGTTATCTATGATTTTCATTTCAGCATAGTAAAGGTCTCATTTATAATATAGGGATTCCCCACTTTGGTCATTAAACCATTTCTGAAAATCAGACATTTCTTTGCAAAACACTAACCAGGAAACTTTCTTCATTATCTTAAACAGAAAAAATTGCAATGTGTTAAGAATACCCCAACCTTAACCAATATTTCTAACCAACTTCCTAAAATAAAATGGAACATTTTCCATAAACAAAAAACTACAATGTTAGAATGAAACTTTCTACAGCATTGCTTTCTGATCACAAAATAACTAATACCGTTGTTTAAAAACGCAGTTGCTTTGTTTGCAGTTACATACATGCTTTGCATGAAAACCATAAACGCTATCTCTATGAATCAGCAAAGCCAATAACAGACAATAATAAAAAAAAGTAGTGAGAAAGTGCAGGAAAGAAATTTCAAAATTACATATAATGAACTTGTTTAGCAAATAAAGTGGAAGCTTGGAAAATGAATAAAGTTGAAAGGAGAGGAGAATTGAAGCAATCCATTTGCCACTGGTTGAGAAAGATGAGAGAAGTTGAATGTTGAAGGTGCAATGTCAAGCAAACTAATGGAATCAACATTGTATCAGCAGCGCCTGCCCATGGATTCTTGCAGTGGGGAGAATGCAACCTGTTATAAACAACTACCATTGATAAGTAAGTTTAGCAAATTGGCTGTATTTCAGGTCAACTACCAAAAATCCAATGGATTTCTATGGGTAAACAACAGACAATTATAACATGAAATTTTAAAATAATACCATTTAAAAAAATCATAGAGAAACATTAACTACCTAGAAATTAATAAATAAAATCTACTTCAGAGAAACCTAAAAATCCCACTTTGGCCAAAATTAAACAAATTAAAGACATACCATGTTGAGAGATTGAAAGACTCAGTATACCAAAGATATGAATTCTCCAAAAAAAGTCAATTCTTCCCATCAGTAATTTGTGTTGGGAAATTGACAATTCTAAATTTCAGGTAGAATGCTTAGATGAATGGAGATCTATATTTATTAAAGCTGCAGCAATCAAGACAGTGTAGAGTGAGTGCGAGGACAAACATAGAGACAGATGGAACAAAATAGAAAGTCTAAAATCAGACACACAAGTGGTCACTTGGTTTATAACCAAGGTTCTACTGCAGTGCAGTGAGAAAAGGATGGTCTTTTGAATAAATAAGTAATAAAGAATCAATTGGATATTCACATAGGGGAAAAAATGAATTTTGACTTTACCTCACACCGGCTAAACTCCATACCAAAACATAAAGAGTAAAAACAATGAAATTTCTAGGATATAATAAAGAATAATCACAACTTTATGGTATCATTTTCACCTTGGGATTGGAAAAATTATTTTTCTTTCTTTTTGTATTGAAGTAAAGTTGACATACAATGTTATATTAGTTTCAGGTATACAGCATAGTGATATGACAATTCTATACATTATTCAATGCTCACCACAGTAAGCATAGTTACAATACCAAATTATTACAGTATTATTGACTATATTCCCTATACTGTGCTTTTCATCCCCATGACTTATTTATTTTCTAACTGAAAAATAAAACAGATTTAAAACAAACATACAGAAACTGACTCATAAATACAGAGAACAAACTGGTAGTTGCCAAAGGAGAGAAGGATGGGGGGATGGGCAAAATAGGTGAAGGGGATTAATGGGCAAAGATTTCTTAAATTAAACTTTCTAAAAAGCAGGAATATAATAGAGAAACTTAACAAACCGGACTTTTATAACAATTATGAACTTCTTTTTATCAAAAGATGCCAACAAAAACATGAAAAAGTAAATTAGAGAATGGGGATAGTATTTGCTCTACTTATACCAAAAAGCTTATGTTAGAGTATATAAAGAAATCTTAAAAATCAATAAGAAAAAAACAATCTCTCTAATTTTTTAAATGGGTACAGAACTTGAGCAAAAAATTTCTTAAAAGGGTTTGCCAATAACATAAAAAAAATAACATGCCTTAAAAGTTTATGCCAATAACAAAAAAATTGGGGCACCTGAGCGGCTCAGTCTGTTGAGTGTCTGCAGCTCAGGTCATGTCCTTAGGGTTGTGGGATCCAGCTGGTAGTGGGCTCAGTTATCAGCAGGGAGTCTTCCTGAGATTCTCTCTCTCCTTCTCCTTCTGCCCCTCCCACTCTCCATGCTTTCTCTCTCTCTCTCTCTCAAATAAATAAATCTTAAAAAAAAAAAAAGTTTTGAACCTCATTAGTAATGATTAAAATCCAAATAAAAAACCACATTCTGGGAAACAAATTGAGGGTTACAGAAGGGAGGGACATGGGGGGATGGGATAACAGGGTGATGGGTATTAAGGAGAGTATGTGTTGTGATGAGCACTGGGTGTTATGCACAATTAATGAATCATTGAATGAATGAATCATTGAATGAATCATTGAATAAATCATTGAACAGTACATTAAAAACTGATAATGTACTATATGTTGGCTGACCGAACATAACAACAACAACAACAACAAAAACAGAATGAATACCACTTCACACAAGACAACTAGTGAATATTAAAATAAAAACAGGGGCACCTGGGTGGCTCAGTGGGTTAAGCCCCTGCCTTCAGCTCAGGTCATGATCTCAGGGTCCTGGGATTGAACCCCAAATCGGGCTCTCTGCTCACAGGGAGCCTGCTTCCCCCTCTCTCTCTGCCTGCCTACATGTGATCTCTCTCTCTCTCTGTCAAATAAATAAATAAAATCTGAAATAAATAAAAACAAAAAGTGATAATATCAAATCTTGGTGAGGATGTGAAACAATAGAATACTTATTCACTATTGCTGGAAATGTAAATTGGCACAACCACTTTGGACATGTGTTTGGCAACAAGTGGAAATGTAAATTGGCACAACCACTTTGGACATGTGTTTAGCAACAACAGTAAGAATATATGTAAATTATGAATCATTAATTCCATTACTAGGAAAATACCCAGCAAAGATACGTACATATGCTCACCAAATGATGTATGACTAGAATTCTCACAGCTGCATTATTCATAAAATGATAAGTAGAAATTATATACAACTCCATTAATAGCAGAAAAAATTAGTGATATATTCATATAATGAAATAGTATTCCACAGTGAAAAAGAATTACCATTACACTCAACATAGATGAATTTCATAAACATAATGCCCAACAGAAAAGAATACATCATGTATTTTCCCATTTAGAAAAACAGGCCAACTTGACCTTTATGTGAATGCAGATGGGTAGGTAGTAAATAAGTGAGGAAAAAGAATAGGTTCTGGGATGCAAGTATTATTCTATTTCTTTTTTTATTTGACCAGGCTTAAATGGGTGTTTTCATTTTTAAAAAAATCATAAAGATATATCCTTGTGATTTTCTGTATGTATTATATTTCAGTAAAAGTTTACATGAAAATATGTATAGATAGGTGATAGATGATTGATAGATTAGATAGATAGATAGATAGATAAATGATAGAGCAGAGATCTTTGGGCTGGGTTGAGACTATATGTCAGGTAGCTTTATCTTTCCTCAATGCTTTATGAAAAACTGCGTCTAGTTCACTTTGGTCACTGACATTAGTATCACTCTTGAATATAGGTAGACATTCAAAAAAGATATTTTTCTTCTTGAGGGGCTCCCTGGACTACTTCTCCAGGTCATCTGTACATACCAATCTAACCATAAGGATTCTCATGGGCACTTCATCTGCCATGAGGTCTTTGGCATGGCTGGCAGAGGAATCATGGTAGTGCACCAGGGCATCTGATAAGTGGACATGTAGCTCAAGTGTCTTCCTGTAAAGGATACATTCTCTTAACTAGACTTGTCTTCTACTTTACCTTAAAATGTAAGTTTTACATTAATTTTCATTAAAATTAATGCATCTTCATTCACCTGACATTTGGTCTTTACATCACAAGAGTAATATGTTGAGAGATCCATGAGATAATGGGTAAGTCTATATCTCCACCATCTTTCATCAGGCCCAATTTGAATGTTCATTATTGGTTAATGTATGAGGTATTCTAACTAGGTTTTTCAACTCAAAGTCCATGAAAATGGGGATGCAAAATTAAGTTTCAGAGCATTTGTTAGTAGAAATTATGTCAATTTTGTGTGTATACATACATGCAAGGTTCTGGCAAGAGATTTATGGCTTGTATTTGATTGTTAAAGTTATCCTTACCTTAAAAAAAAAAGTTTAGGATATCTAGAGAATTTTGAATGCAACAATTATCAAGAGAGTGCCAAGTGATAAATAGGTTTGGATGGTTTGATTAATAGAATGGTGAAGTAGCTTTGGGACATTTATCTGCACCTTGAATCACTTTGAAATCAAATAACAGCTACTCTTGCTGCAAAAATAAAACTGGGGGCATCACGTTACCTGATTTCAAGCTTTACTACAAAGCTGTGATCACCAAGACAGCATGGTACTGGCATTAAAAACAGACACATAGACCAGTGGAACAGAGTAGAGAGCCCAGATATGGACCCTCAACTCTGTGGTCAAATAATCTTCTACAAAACAGGAAAAAATATACAGTGGAAAAAAGATAGTCTCTTCAATAAATGGTGCTGGGAAAACTGGACAGCTATATGTAGAAGACTGAAACTCGACCATTCTCTTACACCCTACACAAAGATAAACTCAAAATGGATAAAAGACCTCAACGTGAGACAGGAATCCATCAGAATCCTAGAGGAGAACATAGTAATCTCTCCGATATCAGCCACAGCAACTTCTTTCAAGATATATCTCCAAAGGCAAGGGAAACAAAAGTGAAAATAAACTTTTGGGACTTCATCAAAATCAAAAGCTTCTGCACAGCAAAGGAAACAGTCAAGAAAACAAAGAGGCAACCCATGGAATGGGAAAAGATATTTGCAAATGACAGTATAGACAGAAGGTTGATATCCAGGATCTATAAAGAACTCCTCAAACTCAACAAACACAAAACAGACAATCATATCAAAAAAATGGGCAGAAGATATGAACAGACACTTCTCCAATGAAGACATACAAATGGCTATCAGACACATGAAAAAATGTTCATCATCACTAGCCATCAGGGAGATTCAGATTAAAACCACATTGAGATACCACCTTACACCAGTTAGAAGGGCCAAAATTAGCAAGACAGGAAACAACATGTGTTGGAGGGGATGTGGAGAAAGGGGAACCCTCTTACATTCTTGGTGGGAATGCAAGTTGGTGCAGCCACTTTGGAGAACAGTGTGGAGATTCCTCAAGATATTAAAAATAGAGCTTCCCTATGACCCTGCAATTGCACTACTGGGTATTTACCCCAAAGATACAGATGTAGTGAAAAAAAGGGCCATCTGTACCCCAACATTTATAGCAGCAATGGCCACGGTCGCCAAACTGTGGAAAGAACCAAGATGCCCTTTAACGGACGAATGGATAAGGAAGATGTGGTCCATATACACTATGGAGTATTATGCCTCCATCAGAAAGGATGAATACCCAACTTTTGTAGCAACATGGATGGGACTAGAAGAGCGAGTCAATTATCATATGGTTTCACTTATTTGTGGAGCATAACAAGTAGCATGGAGGACAAGGGGAGTTAGAGAGGAGAAGGGAGTTGGGGGAAATTGGAAGGGGAGGTGAACCATGAGAGACTATGGACTCTGAAAAACAATCTGAGGGGTTTGAAGCGGTGGGGGTGGGAGGTTGGGGGAACCAGGTGGTGGGTATTAGAGAGGGCACAGATTGCATGGAGCACTGGGCGTGGTGCAAAAACAAGGAACACTGTTATGCCGAAAATAAATAAATAAATAAATAAATGTTAATTAAAAAAAATAGAATGGTGAAGTAGCTTTGGGACATTTACCTGCACCTTGAATCACTTTGAAATCAAATAACAGCTACTCTTGATGCATAAGTTTTTAGACAATTTGAATATACAGTTAGCTTGACCTCTGGAAGATGATTTACATATGTTGGCTCGTGGGTCATCATTGTTAGGATGCCAGAGTTGATGGCCTGGAGCCCTTTGTTTGCTCTCTGTCTTCTCTCTACCTTGGGGCTCCTTCTTGGGACAGGCCTCAGACATGTTCCTGGCACAGGGCTAGGAGAATCGGGAGACTCATTCTCCAGAGCTGTTTGCCTTTTTAGGGCAGCTTTAACTCCAATTCAAGCACAGGTTCCTGCAGCGGGGGAGGCCAGGGAAAAGATAGTAAATATCCAGCCTATGTCCAGGTACTAGACCAGGCACCAAGGATGGGAGATGAACCCAGTACACTTAATGCCTACTTCCTTAAATTTAGACATAAACGGTAATCGAGCAGCTTTTATGAGCAACTAAATGTCACATGTCTTATGGATGATACAGAGATGAAAAAATAAGAAGCATAAAGGACATAACTCCCTATCAGGAAGCTAAGCCCCAGATGTGCATCTTCTGCCACATGAGGGCTGCCATGTGGTTAGGGCATTGGCCATTTACCATGCACTGTGCCAGGTGCTTTACACATACTATCTGACTTAATCCTCACAATAGCTCTGTGAGATAATAATTACCTCCATTCCACAGACATAAAACAGATGTTCAGACTAATTATGAAACCTGCCTGAGAATGCTAATAAATGCTGTAAAGAAAATGTCACTATCGGGAACTTAGCTAAGCTGTGTACCAGGTCACATGTTACTGAGTCTCAAGGAAGAATGAAATCAAAATCCTGTGAGATTAGAATGGGATCAATATAGCCTAGATCCTTCAGGAGAATGTCTAATATTTACACAACATAATTGACTATTACTGTGTTGAAGATGGTGAGAGAAGTGAGGGGTTGGAGGACTGTTATCAGGGGCTAATGTAGTCCAGATGCAGTTTCCTTTAAGCAGAACCTGTAAAACAAGAAAAAAAAAAAAAAGACAATTATCTCAGGTGGTGAGAAGCTGTGCCTAATGAAAGATGGAGTGAGCATTTACCGAAAAATGGGAGGAGATGAGGCTTACATGCAGGCAACAAAAAGGTAGTATTTGATCCTATAGATCCCTGAAATGATCAAATTGAAGTATGATGTCTTCTAAGTCTCCACCCATGGAGAATTTAATGGTTAAATAAATACATATCTTCAGACACAAACATCTAAGGCTTTGTAGTCCAGGAGCTCATTTACTTAATCAGGAGTCTGAAATTCTTTGTACCCCTCCTAATAAATTTCCTTTCACTCTATTTCCCCTTCTTTCTTTCTGTTCTTCTTCCCATGTAGATGACTTTAGTCTCCAAGACTGTACCCTCTCCTCCCACCTCTTCCTTGACAATCTGTTCAGGTCCTTCTTTGTTCATTGCCTAGTTCTGCAGCAAAATCTCTAGGAACCAGACTGGCAAGAGTAAGACTCTCCTGGGGTTAGTTTGACAGGGGTGTGGGCAGGAGCAGGAGAGGAAACAAAGGTTATGGGCAAAGAATAATCTAAACTTTAGAGGAGTGAGAAAAAAGAAAAGCTAGAAATATTACATGTTAACAACACTATGCAAAGGACTGTAGTGAAAAAGCTAGGGATATCCAAATAAGGTTTGGAGTTTGGCT
Organism: Enhydra lutris kenyoni; assembly: GCF_002288905.1. Lineage (NCBI taxonomy): Eukaryota > Metazoa > Chordata > Mammalia > Carnivora > Mustelidae > Enhydra > Enhydra lutris. Next base: position 2,775,216 of record NW_019154128.1, read on the forward strand.
AATACTAATGTATTGAAATTAACTTCTTAGTTTTAACAAAAGTTCCATAATTATGTAAGACATTAACATTAGGGAGAGTGAGGTCACCAAGATGGTGGAGAAGGAAATCTCAGCCTCCATCTCTTCACAAAGATCAATAATTAAACACCTACCAGTGAACAAAAACATCTCTGGAAATGCTAAGGAATCCACCTAAGAAACTTCGGCAACACAGTGGAACAAAATACTGGAGAATAACTGCGGGAAAAGGAAAGGAAGAACAGAGCATCATCACATCCCCAGGACAGCACTGCTCAGCTCCAAGAGGGAACTGTCCAATGAGAAAGAATTTCCCATGCCAGGAAAGTGAAAGTCAGGTAAATAACCGGCTTCCTTGGGCTTTTGAGGCCTCACTTGAGGACCTGCTTTGGTTTCAGTCCATCTGGAGACCAGAAAAGCTGAGACATATTGAGCTGTCTTGGAAAAGGGAAGAAAAGCAGCCAAGTATCAATATCCACTTTGAAGTGGGAGGGACCGCAGTTCCCAGGGACTAGCTCTGCAGAGGATCTCAGCAGCTTTCACCACTGAAGTAATCCATGGCCAGCACAGCAGTCACAGTTCCCCCTGTAGATTTCACTGATTTTTGCCCCACAGGTATTTGCCTTTGCAAACAGCAACTACCTGAGTCCCTCCCCAAACCCTAGGCTAGGCATCATTTCTTGCAGGGTCCGTGGACCCCACACAGGGCTCACCAAAGACCACACAGTTGTCAGTTCTGTGAACCCTAATGTCCTGATCCAGTGGATCATCATGCCTTCCTAGACCTGGAGTCACACCCCGCATACCCACACTTAATGCCTACATCACTAGACGTGTGGTCATAAGATGTGCCAATGTGCTCACGCACAGGTGATCTTTCTCTACCAAAGTCAGTCCATAACATCTGGAAGAGCTGACTGCCTCTTCAAATGAAAAGACATCTACACGAGGCTACAAGGATCCTGAAGAGTCAGGATAAAATAACTACCAAAAGAACACAGTATATTTCCAGTAACTGACCCAAAAGAAATGGACATACAGAATTTCCTGTCAAAGAAGTCAGAATAAAAAAAAATTGTTCTAAAGCTGTTCAGTGAACCACAAGACAGCACAGAATTTAAAAATAACAATAATAATAATAATAAAATCAGGGAAATAACACAACAAAATGAGATTTCAACTAAGAGATTAAAAACATAATAACATTAAAAAACCCTGCTAATAGGTGATAGACCGTGGATTCAAGCTCTAGTCTTCTAATGCCACATCTTGTTCTCTCTCCAACTCCCTTCCTTGATTTCAAATGGCATAGCAAGTCTTTGGGCTTCTATTTCATCCTCCTACCTATGACATTATATAACTTATTGAGCATTTACTATGTGAAAATAATAGTCCATGTCAATTACAGGGATTATAAAGCAATAGACACAAAGTTCTTCTCTCAAATAATCATAGTTTAAATGGGAGACTAACTATACATGAGGCAATTAAAATACAAGTACAAAGTTGCAAATTTAGAAGTCTAAAGTCATTTAGTATTTCCAACATGTCCACAGACTCTCTACAACCTACCAACATATAGTCAGGACTTTACAAGTTCTTGGTAATATTTTTAAATTCTGCAAATTTTGGGGGGGATAATATTTTAAATAATACATCATCAAAAAAGATTTTGTCCCAGCGTTTATGTTTGATTTGTATTTACAAATGTATTGCACCCAAATAATCACCTAGGGCAATAATGTTTAATTTTTAACATGTTGAAGAGCATATCAGGCTGCCCTAGGTTTGTTTTGTTGTAATGTCCAAAGGACACAATCATCCTTAATTGGCCATTAAACTCATTGACTTATTTTACCAGATATAAACATAACAAACATAATGGAACCAATTCACATTTGAAAGACATGTTCATGTAATAAAACAATTTCTTAAATTATTTAGTACATTGAAATGTTGATTTGATACCATGGAAATCATATAGTGTCTCTGAGAAACACAGTACTTTACTAGTGGAAGGCTAATGAGAAAAGGACAGAAGGACTTGATAAGTAAATGATGCATCCTCTCAAAGTGAAAGCCAAATAGCATATCAGTGTAATGTACAAATGAAAATTGCAAGTTTATTTGCATAGTAAATGTGGTGAGAGAATTGAGTCCTCCTCCAACTTACAGTAGTATAGACACCCTAAACTAATAAAAACCTGTATCATAGCAATCAGCATTCTATTTACATTGCAAGCTAACATATTGTTCCACTTATATTTATTTGCAATCAGAATATCAGTAAGAGAGTAGTCAATGTGCAATGTGTACTCTTTTGAAGAGCTAGCACACAAAACTCTCTTAGAAGAATTACTCCTGGACTACTGGAGACATTTTGTCCACGCCTGTGCGGAACCATAAGTACATAGGTGTGGATATTCCCTGGGCATCCTTAAGCAATGCATAAGTGGTTCAGTGAGAATAAAAGCCCAGCTCCCCGACCTCAACTCTGGACTAACTCCGAGGTATACCTTATACTTCCAGGATCAGGCTCAGGCTAGAACTTCTGGTGAAAACAAACTGTTACTTAACTTTTTTCCTCTCCCTGTTTAGTTTCCACCCTTCTATTCAGTTTCTCCTGATAACATCTCCTAAATAAGTCAATTTTATGGGAATCTTTATCTCAGGGACTGCTCCTGTGGATCCCAAACTAAGAAAAGATGCATAATGGAAATGACTGGCCTTTACATATAAAAAATTATTAGCTTATTTAACAAGCTTACTGTCAAAAAGGAAAAGTAAAAATGGTAATAATCATGATTCAAAAGAATCATTTTCAAAATCAAAAATCAAATCAAGTTATTGAGAACTAAGATCAGGTAAGTAATTTCTCCACTTAAAGACAGCATCACCAATTTTATCTCATCAAAAGAACCTCACATTAAATCAAGTTGTTGATTTTAGCCGTATCAACTTTCTAGAGCTTTTTTGACTCCCTTTAAAATCTGTTTTTGTTTCACAAGTTTGTGATTTCTATAAGTACAAAAATTTTATATCCAACTTTGTACATATTTAAGTAACATTAAATGGAAACCTGTATAATTAAACAGACAGGGGTCCACCAGGCACCACTTACTTTAAAAAAACAGAGTCTGCAAACTTTTTCTGTAAAGGTCCAGGGAGTCAATATTAGGCTTTGGGGACCATACATTTTCTGTTGAAATCATGCAGCTTTGCTGTTATAGCATGAACAAAGTTATAGATAATACATAAGAAAATGAGCATGTCTATTCCAGTAAAACATTTTTAAAGCAGGCATCAGGCTACAGTGTGATGTAAAAGCTATAGTTATTTTTCAACTCCTGCTTTCAAAATAAACCTGGCACCTTTTCTTTGATAAACAAACAAACAAACAACAAACAAAGTACTACTAGAGTGGATGTCGGCAAACTGGAAGAGTAGACAGCTTCAACTTCCTGCCCCACATCCCCAGAAACATTAAAAAACAAGCAGAGACTGTCAGAACCAACATTGCTAGAATTCTGGAAAACAGTCAAAGTTTTGAAGCTGTGAAGAGACTACAGAATCAGAAAAAGAGCAAGTTAAAAGTGATAGGAAAGCTTTGTGGCTTTTTTTCCTTTCCCTTGTCTCATGCCTTTCTTGAATCAGTAAGTCTCAAAGATGACAACCTCCATTCCCCAATGTGGGATCTGGTCTCTGGTTCCAGAAGGAATAGAGATCTTACTTGCAAATTTTTGTTTACGGCTATTCTAGGCCACTTGCAAAACAGAAGCAGTTTTTGTTTGCCTAATGTGGAACCAACACAGGGCAGGAAAGTGTCAGGCTATGGTTGAATATATGTAAGACTAGCTAACAATCTGCAATGACTTCAGACAAAATATTATGATTGAGACATGAAATAGACTGCCTACATCCTAAAAGGAAATGCTGGAGATAATTTCTTGGGGCATTAGGAAACTCAAAAACACCATGTATACAGGGGAATTTAAAAAGCCATGTGCAAGGTGCATGCTCAAAAAGATACTGGAGGAGACCCTAATTTTTCACCTGTTACTGATTTCTGGGCTCAGCGTAAAACTTGCTAGCTGTTAGGGAAGTACCTCACCAAGAGAGAACCTGAAAAAAACTGAAAGATTAAAAAAAAAAAAAAAAACCTCCTAGTATTCAGAGAGATGCAAAGATGGCAGAGGAATAGGGGGCCCTATTTCAACGGGTCGCCTGAATTGAGCAGGGTATCTATCAGAACACTCCGAAAACCCACAAAATCAGCCTGTGATGTAAGAAGATATATCTTGAATTCTACAAACAAAATATCTCAGGCGGTTGGTCTCAAGATGTGAAGCAGGGAGCCATGATTCTGTGGGCAGATATTGAAAGATAAATGGAAGGGGGAGGGGGCTTCTGGGAACCTAATCCACCTGAGCACAAAAGCCTCCCAAGCTGGGAACTGGGCAAAGACTCGCAGACCAGTAGTGGCAGGGAAATTACTTTTGGGCAGCCCCCCAGACTGAAACCTGGAGCTGTGTGGGCACACATGCCAAATGAGGGTGGCTGGCGGTTTTAGAATCACAAAGGGCAGAGACATGCCTGGACCTAGAAGCAAGGTCTGGAAGTGCTGTTGTGGGGCACACAACCTAGGGCACTGTGGTTTTGGGCAGCACAAACAGAAGTGGGGACATTATATCCTGGAGAGCTCTCTGAGGGGCAGACTCCAATCTCCCTGTTCTGAGACAAAGGTTTGGATATGGTCACTTCTGCTCTGACTCTCAGGGCGGGGACATGGGAAGCCACCAGAGAAAGTGCCCAGAGAACAAAAGACTCAGAGAACTGTTCTTTTTTTTTTTCTTTCAGAAAACTGGTTTTTACTGAGCCCATCCCCCCTACAAGGGGCAGGGCAACTCTGCCCAAACAGGGTTGCCTGAGTAACAATACTGCAGGGTCCTGCCCCAGAAGACAGGCTGGAAGAACAAGAGGCTGACAACCCTAAGGTCCCTATAAAACAGGTGCATCTTGCTTGGGTTGTGGTCAATAATTTGGATTCTCTACATTCCCTCAACCACCACTCAACAGAATGACTAAGGAACCCCCTCCCCCCAAATAGAAAAGACTCAAATACTATGATCTCTGCCACAGAACTAATGGATATGGACATAAGCAAGATGTTGGAAATAGACTTCAGGGTAACAGTTATGCAGACAATAGCTAGGTTGAAGAAAACCATTTATGGCAACATAGATTCTCTAAGGTCGGAAGTGAGAGCTTATCTGGCAGAATTTAAAAATACCATCAATGAGATCCAATCTAATCTAGATACTCTAACAGCTAGGGTAAATGAGGCAGAAGAACAAATCAGTGATCTAGAAGACAAACTGATAGAAAAGAAAGAACGGGAGGAGGCCTGGAATAAACAGCTTAAAATCCATGAAAACAGAATTAGAGAAATAAATGATGCCATGAAGCATTCAAATGTCAGAATTATTGGGATCTCTGAGTGGGTAGAGAGAGAGAGAAGATTGAAGACATATTTGAGCAAATTGTAGCCAAGAACCCCCCTAATCTGGGGATTGAAACAGGCATTCATGTCCTTGAGGCAGAGAGGACCCTTCCCAAGATCAAGGAGAACAGACCAATGTCCCAGCATATAATAGTAAAACTCACAAATCTTAGAACCAAGGAAATCATCTTGAGAGCAGTTGGGGAGAAGAGATTCCTTACATAAAGAGGAGGGAACATGAGAATAACATCAGACCTGTCCACAGGGACCTGGCAGGCCAGAAAGGGCTGGCAAGACATATTCAGGGTACTACATGAAAAGAACATGCAGCCAAGAATTCTTTATCCAGCAAGATTGTCATTCAGAGTGGATGGAGAGATAAGGAACTTCCAGGACTGGCAGAAACTGAAAAAATAAGATGACCCTGCAAGAAATATTAAGGTGGGTTCTACAAAAGGAGAAAGACCACAAGAGTGATATAGAATATAAATATCCAGAGACAATATATAGAAACAAGGACTTCACAGAAACATGATGACAATAAAGTCATATCTTTCAATAATCACTCTCAATGTGAACTGCCTAAATGCTCCCATAAAATGGCACAGAGTTGCAGGTTGGATAAAAAGACAGGACCCATCCACATGCTGTCTACAAGAGACTCATTTTAGCCTAGAGATACATCCAGACTGTGAAGAAATAGAGAACCATCTTTCATGCCAACAGACCTCAAAAGAAAGCTGATTTAGCAATTCTCATATCAGACAAATTAGATTTAAAGCTAAATACTGTAGTTAGTGATACAGAAGGACACTATATCATTCTTAAAAGGTCTATATAACAAGGTCTAACAACTAAATATCTATGCTCCCAACATGGGAGCAGCTGACTATATAAACCAACAGCTAATTAAAATAAAGACACATATTAATAATAATATGTTAATAGTAGGAAACCTCAACATGCCACTCTCAGCAATAGATCATTTAAGCAGAAAATCAACAAAGAAACAAGAGTTTTTAATGACACACTGGACCAGATGGACCTCATAGATATACACAGAACATTCCACCCTAAAACAGAATACTCATTCATCTCAAGCACACATGGAACTTTCTCCAGAACAGACCACATACTGGGTCAGAAATCAGGTCTCAACTAATACCAAAAGACAGATTATTCCCTGCACATTCTCAGACCACAATGATTTGAAACTGGAACTCAGTCAAAGAAAAAGTTTCAAAGAAATTCAAATATGTAGAAGCTAAAGACCATCCTGCTCAAGAATGTTTGGGTCGGGACGCCTGGGTGGCTCAGTTGGTTAAGCGGCTGCCTTCAGCTCAGGTCATGATCCCAGCATCCTGGGATCGAGTCCCACATCAGGCTCCCTGCTGAGCAGGGAGCCTGCTTCTCCCTCTGCCTCTGCCTACCACTCTGTCTGCCTGTGCTCACTCTCTCTGACAAATAAATAAATAAAATCTTTAAAAAAAAAAAAGAATGTTTGGGTCAATCAGGAAATCAAAGAAAAATTTAAACAAGTCATGGAAACCCATGAGAAGGAAAAGACATCGGTCCAAAACCTATGAGATAGAGCAAAGTCAGTCCTAAGGGCGAAATACTTAGCCTTCCGAGGCTCACTAAAATAAAAGAAAAAAAGAAAAATCCTGAACACACAAATTATCTTTACACCTTAAAGATCTGGAGAATCAACAGTAAATTAAGCCTAACCCACATATAAGAAGGGAAATAATTAAGATTAGAGCAGAGATCAATGAATTATAAACCAGAACTATAGTAGAACACATTGATGAAACTAGAAGCTTGTTCTTTGAAAGTATTAATAAGATCAATAAACCATTGGCCAGATTTACCCAAAAGAAAAGAGGAATGACCTGAATTAATAGAATTATGAATAAAAGGGGATAGATCACAACTAACACCAAGGAAATAAAAACAATGAGTAGAAATTATTACCAATAGCCATATGCCAATAAATTAAGCAACCTAGAGGAAATGAATGTAATCCTGGAAATCTATGAACTACCAAGACTGAAACAGGAAGAAATTGACAACCTGAATAGACTGATAACCAGTAAAGAGATTAGAGCAGTATTGAAAAACCTCCCAAAAAACAAGAGTCCAGGACCTAATGGATTCCCTGGGGAATTCTACCAAACACTCAAAGAATAAATAATACTTATTTTCCCGAAGCTGTTTCAAAAAGTAGAAACAGAAGGAAAACTTCCAGACTCATTCTTTGAAGGCAGCATTATCTTGATCCCAAAACCAGGCAAAGACCCCATCAAAAAGAAGAATTTCAGACCAATATCCCTGATGAATATGGAAGCCAAAATTCTCAACAAGATCCTAGCTAATAGGATCCAACAGTACACTAAAAGGATTAGCCACCATGACCAGGTAGGATCCTTCCCTGGGATGTAGGGGTGGTTCAATACTTGCAAATAATTCAGTGTGATAGAACACATAAATAGGAGAAAGAGAAGAACTACATGGTCTTCTCAAATGATGCAGAAAAAGCACTTGACAAAATACAGCATCCTTTCCTATTTAAAATTTTTCAGAGTATAGGGATAGTGGGAACATTCCTCAATTTCCTAAAATCCATTTTGAAAAACCCACAGTGAATATCATTGTCAATAGGGAAAAACTGAGAGCATTTCCCTTAACAGAGGAATACGACAAGGATACTCACTTTTTTTTAAAATTTTATTTTATTTTTTCAGTGTTCCAAGATTCATTGTTTATACACCACACCCAGCATTCTATGCAATACATGCCCTCTTAATACCCACCACCAGGTTCACCCAAACTCCCACCCCCTCCCTTCCAAAACCCTCAGTTTTTTTCTCAGAGTCCACAGTCTCTCATTCTTTGTCTCCACCTCTGATTTACCCAACTCACTTTTCCCTTTCTTCTAATGTCCTCCATGTTATTCATTATGCTCCACAATTAAGTGAAACCATATGATAACTTACTTTCTCTGCTTGACTTATTTCACTCAGCATAATTTTCTTCAGTCCTGTCCATGTTGATACAAAAGTTGGGTATTCTGTCCATGTTGATACAAAAGATGGAGGTGTAATATTCCATTGTATATGTACCATATATTCTTTATCCATTCATCTGTTGAAGGGCATCTTGGCTCTTTCCACAGTTTGGTGTTTGTGGCCATTGCTGCTATGAACATTGGGGTACATATGGCCCTTCTTTTCACTACAAGGATACCCACCCTTACCACTATTGTTCAAAGTAGTACTAGAAGGCCTAGCAACAGTAATCAGTCAACAAAAAGAAATAAAAGTTATTCAAATTGGCAAAAAAGCAGTAAAACTCCCTTTCTTCACAGATGACATGATACTTTATGTGGAAAACCCAAAAGACTCCACTCTTAAGTTACTTGAACTCATATAGCAATTCAGTAATGTGGCAAGATACAAAATCAATGCACAGAAATCAGTTGCTTTCTTATACACTAACAGTGTAACTGTAGAAAGAGAAAGAGAATTTATTTCATTTACAATACCAATACAAAAACCATAAGATACCTTGGAATAAACCTAACCAAAGAGGTAAAGGATCTATACTCTAGGAACTACAGAATACTCATGAAAGAAATTGAAGAAGACACAAAAAGATGGAAAAAACATTCCATGCTCATGGATCAGAAGAATAAGCACTGTTAAAAAATGTCTATGCTGTTCAGAGCAATCTATATTTTCAATGTCATCTTGATCAAAATATCAATGGCATTTTTCACGGTACTGGAACAAACATTCCTTAAATTTGTATGGAACCAGAAAGACCCTGCCTCACCAAGGAGATGTTGAAAGGAAAAACAAAGATGGGGCATCCTGTTTCTTGATTTCAAGCTATGTATTGCAAAGCTGTGATCACCAAGACAGAATGTTACTGGCAGAAAAACAGATACAAAGACTAATGGAACAGAATAAAGATCCAAGATATGGGCTTTATGGTCAAATAAGTCTATGGTGAACTCTATGGTCAAATAACATTTGACAAAGCAGGAAAAAATATCCAAAGGATAAAAGAGAGTCTCTTCAATAAATTGTGCTGGGAAAATTTGACAGCTGTATACAGAAGAATGAACCTTGACCATCTCTTACACCACACACAAAGATAAATCAAAATAGATGAATGACCTCAATGTGAGACAGGAATCCATGAAAAATCTTAGAGGAGAACATAGGCAGCAACCTCATTGACATCAGCCACAGCAAGTTCTTTCAAGATACATCTCCAAAAGAAAGGGAAACAAAAGTGAAAATGAACTTTTGGGACTTCATCAAGATAAAAAGCTTCTTCACAGCACAGCAAACAGTCAACAAAACAAAGATGCAACCCACAGAATGGGAGAAGATATTCACCAATGACACTACAGACAAAAGGCTGATATCCAAGATCTATAAAGAACTTCTCAAACTCAACACCCAAAAAACAGATAATCAAGTCAAAAAATGGGTGGAAGACATGAACAGACAATTCTTCAAAGAAGACACACAAATGGCTAACTGACCCATGGAAAAAATGTTCATCATCATTAGCCATCAGGGAAATTCAAATCAAAACTACATTGAGATACCACCTTACACCAGTTAGAATGGCAAAAACTGACAAGGCAAGAAACAACAAATGTTGGAGAGGTTGTGGAGAAAGGGGAACCCTCTTAAACTACTGGTGGGAACACAAGGTGGTAGAGTCACTTTGGAAAACAGTGTGGAGGTTCCTTTAAAAAATTAAAAATAGAGCTACCCTATGACCTGGCAGTTGCACTACTGTATTTTCCCCAAAGATAAAGATGTAGTGAAAAGAAGGGTCATAGGCATCCCAATATTCATAGCAACAATGTCCACAATAGCTAAACTGGAAAGAGCCAGGATGCCCATCAGCAGATGAATGAATAAAGAATATGTGGTCAATATGTACAATGGAATATTAATCAACCATCAGAAAGGATCAATACCCGACTTTTGCATCAACATGGATGGGACTGGAGGAGATTATGCCAAGTGAAATAAGTCAAGCAGAGAAAGTCAATTATCATATGGTTTCACTTACTTGTGGAACATAAGGAATAGCATGGAAGACATTAGAAGAAGGAAGGGGGAAATGAAGGGGGGTAATCAGAGGGAGAGACAAACTATGGGAGACGATGGACTTTGAGAAACAAACTTTTAGAGGGGAGGTGAGTGGGTGGGATGGGTGATCCCTGTGATGGGTATTAAGAAGAGCACATATTGCATGGAGTATTGAGTGTTATATGCAAAAAATGAATCATGGAACTCTACATCAAAAACTAATGATATACTGTATGTGACTAACATAACAACAACAACAACAACAACAACAAAAACTCCCCTGGTATTCAAAGAAATCTGTCTCAAATTATTAGCTGAATATAAGCCAAAGGAATGGAGACTTCAGTGACCACAAACAAGGAATTTTCTTTTTTTTTTTTTAAAGATTTTATCTATTTATTTGACAGAGAGAGAGATCACAAGTAGGCAGAGAGGCAGTCAGAGGCAGAGAGAGAGAAGCAGGCTCCCCGCTGAGCAGAGAGCCCGATGCGGGCCTCGATCCCAGGGTCCTGGGACCATGACCTGAGCCGAAGGCAGAGGCTTTAACCCACTGAGCCACCCAGGCACCCGGAATACAGTCTTTTCAAAAATTCCTTTGGAAAAGTCACTACATGAACTAAAAAGAACTACATGAACTAAACCTTCCACAATCAAAAATGAGGAAATCCTGGGGAAAGGAAAACTGATTTCCAGAGTATCTACATCATAATATTAAAATTTCAGATATCAACAACAACAACACAAAAATTACAAGGCAAGCAAAGAAACAGTAAACTATGATTCTTTCAAAAGAACAAATTAAGTGGAAACAAACCAACATTGAGGTAGTCCAATCATTGGATTTACTAAACAAAGATTTTAAAAGAACTCTTTTAAGCTCAAAAAGCAAAAGAAAACACTAATCAAAGAACTACAGAAAAAGGGGAAAACAATGCATGGGAATGTCAATAAACATAAAAAATAGAGAGGGGAACAAAGCAAATAATCTAGAACTAAGGTATACAATAACTAAAATGAAAATTTTACTCAACAGCAGATGTGAGCAGGTGGAAGAAAAAATCAGTCAACTGAAAGGTAAAACAATTAAAATTACTGAGTCTGAGGGACAGACGGGCATAAGAATGAGGAAAACTGAACAGAGCCTAAGACATCCATGGGATACTATCAACAAGATCAATGTATGCCTTATGGGAATCTCAGAAATGGAAGTGAAAAAGAAATGAATACAAAGAATATTGGAATAATAATGTCTAAAAACTGTCAAATTTGATGAAAGGTATGAATCCATGTATCCAAGAAGCTCAATGAGCTCCATGTAATAAAAACTAAAAGAGATCCACACTGAGACATATTATAATGAAACTGTTGAAAACCAAAGTCAGAGAGAGAATCTTAAAATCAGCAAGAAAGAAGCAATTTGTCACATATTATGTATTCTCAGTAAGATTATCCATCAATTTCCCATTAGGTACCATGAAGGCCAGGGGCAGTGGAATGATATATTTAAGGAGCTAAAAGAAAATTTAGGCAGGAAAAGAAATAGAAGGCATTTGGAAATGAAGAATTAAAACTATTCACAAGTGAACATGATCTATATACAGAAAATTTCAGAAGAATCCACACACAGGGAAAAATAGATCTATAAATGAATTCGGCAAAGTTTCAGAGTACAAGATGAACCCATAAAATTAGTTTTGTTTATATATACCAGCAATGAACAATCAAAAAAGGAAGTTAAAAAACTGATCTCACCTACCATACCATCAAAATAATGAAATACCTAGGAATAAATTTAACCAAAGAGGTAAAATATTTGTATACTAAAAACTATAAAATATTGCTGAAAGAAATAAAAGAAGACCTAAGTACATGAGAAGACATTGCATGTTTATGGTATGGAAGACTTAATGCTGGTAAGAGGTCAATGCTAACCAAAAGATACCTACAGATTCAATGAAATTCCTATCAAAATTCACCCAATGATTTTTGCAGATATTGAAAAGCTTATCTTCATGTTCATATGTAATTGTGAGGGATCCCAAATAGCAGGGGGAAAAACCTTGAAAACTAAGGACAAAGTTGTAGGACTCACACTTCTTTTTTTCAAAATACACTACAAAGCTAGAGGAATTAAGGGGAAAAAAAATCAGTACTGATATAAGAACAGACTCATGGACCCAATGGAATAGAATGGAAAGCCAAGAAATCTATCTATACATCTATAGCCAATGGGTTTTCCACAAGGGTGCAAAGATCATCCAATGGGAGAATAGTATCTTCAATGATGGTACTGGGATAACTAGACTTCTTTAAAATTAAAGAGTTCTGTGTATCAAATGACATTATCAAAAAAGGGGAAAGGCAATCCATAGAATGAGAAAATTTGCAAATCATGTATCATCTACCTAGAATATATAAAGAAACCACTCAACAAAAAGCCAAGCAACCCATGTAAACAATGGCCAAGACTTGAATAATCAGTTCTAAAAAAAGATTTACAAATCCCTCATAAGCACTCGAAAATATTCTCAATATAATCAGTCACCAGGGAAACTCAAATCAAAACCACAGGGAATGAGATACTCAGAGGAGGAAGACACCATCTTGAATCACATGTAAACGTAAGTAAGCAGATCTATAAAGAGAGATTGAAATGGACATGGGCAGCTCTGAGAGATGGGTTGCCACCTCACTCCTGATTGTTCTCCAACACACCACAAAGTACAGCTACTTGTCCTTCTCTCTTTTAGGATTCTAGGAGACGGGTACACCTACAGTAAGCTCCCATTTTATACTTGTTTGTTCAAGTTAGTTTCTGTTCTTTGCACAAGGAATCTGAATAGAAGATTGAGACCTATCGGTTTAAATTGTAAAATATGCATAGTTTTTACAACTTCAAAGCCATTTTATGCTTATGGGGAGCCATTTCATACCTCTTGCCTTACAGGTAAATAATCTCCTCAGCCACTCTGGGGCTCATTGTGAAATCATATAGGAAACACTAAAAGACTCACCATTCATGTGTGCTAATATTTCATCTACAAAACCCACAGCAAATAGTCATGAAGCTTCCACATGAATTTTCTCAGCAACACACGGCTCCCAAAGGCTGAAAGGGGTGATGCACACTTTCCTCCCCAAAGGAAGCAACATCTTCCATCTAGGGAGCAGCAAGCTTGGAGCAAGTGAAAACAGCACAGCAAACCTTTCACTGGAGAAGCCAGCTCTGCATCTTTTGGGGGGAGGGTTCACTTTTATAGCATACCCTCAAACTGCAGCATGACATATACCTGATAGCTTGCACTTCCAAAGAGATAAATAAACAGGCTCTGGCTCTAAAGCACCTTTTCAAAATTGCAAGGGGGCTTGGGTAGTGTGGTGTCAGCACAGTCGTGAAAAATCCCCAATAGATGAACTGGGCTTTTCACCTTGTCCATTTTGCTGCCAACCTGGTAGAATATTTAGCAAAGCCTAAAAAGTTGTATCCCACCAGACTAAGCAAGAAGATTTGTCACTGCTCCTCTGACAGCAGCAGCAGTAGGAAGTGTAAATCATTATTAACTGAGTGCTGCACATAAGAGAAAATAGCTATATTATACCCCTGCTGGTGATAGTCATAAAGGGCTGAAACTCAGAACAAGGAACGATGTGCAGTTAGCCTGGAGTTCTCTCCTTCTATTGAAGAGGAAATTCAATCATATATTTCTAAGCATTAAGGATGTGCCACCCAACTCACACAACTGATGGAGATAGCTTGTTTTATTTTCCCCCACACTTTGTAGTTATAACATTTTAAAAGACAGTACTGTCATGTACAGCCATGTTTGTGGATTCCCAGATTCCTCACATAATCTTCATGGCAGAGTGAGCCAAAATCCCACAGTGGATGTTTTGGGTGAGAATGGCTAAAAATGGCCATGCCATGATCCCTCCCTGGCCCCAGATGCCTGGATCTGTTGATGACCCATATCAGTAAATCCATCCTCTTCTGCTTGGTGAGCTTGGTACTGGTTATGCATCTCTCCTAAAAGCAAGACAGATTCTGCTGAGGCACTAGTTTGCCTTCTAATGAGACATCAAATAAACTTTCATGGGGACATTTGCCTAAATCACGATATTGCTCCATGTTCTTCTCATGAAATAACATTCAAGAAAGGAAAAAAAAATCTCAGAATTTGTGAGGAAACATGAGGCTTTATTTTCCCTCATGCGAGATATAAAATTCTTATTTCTTCTAAGTTGAACCAGAGACAGAGAGCCCTGATGGTGACCAGTGGCATAAATATTGTTATCTCCTGATGCTGTTTAGGGTGACAGAAAAGAAGAGGCTCTCCAGGACAGACCTCTGGGGCACCAATGCCATCTGTCTTCTGCAATTGAATCTGTGTGTGTGTGCATGCATGTGTGCATGGGTGTGTGTGTGTTTCCCACCCTCCAATTCCATTTGCAAGTTCTACTGATTGAAAAGATCTCCAACCTGGAAAATTTTAAATTTTCCTGTATTTATAATATTAGTCAAGAAGGAGAGGTGACACTTTGGTTGCCTGCCATAAATTTGAAGGGGAAATTAAACTACCTAAACCTATCCACATGAATTCTTTCTTTAGTCAGGATGGGGGCAAAAGGCAGCAGTGGGTGGGTAATGATGAGAGGGGAGAAAGAGAAACGAGAAAGGTATTAAATGAGGAGAAAGGCCCATGGGGTTTAAACAAAAGAATAATATCTTTTAGTACACCCCTCACCCAAAGGTACCTCCAGGGAATGTAGACTTTGCATTCTTAAGTCCTGTATCCTTATTCTCAACTCCCCAACACAGAAGTAATTATAATCCCTCTCATACACCAGGATACTTACAGGAAAATATTCAAGAATATAGCATATAGAATTCTAGGCAGAAAGGAAAGTCATGAATTAACTGCTTTTTTAAAAGTCATAGAAAAAGGGCTGAACTCTAAATAATAAACCAAGGGTTTATTTGTTATTAGAAGTTTAACCCACTTTAAAATACAAACCCTACATCACTTTTGTATAGTCCATGGGAAGAATTGTTTTTATTCAGGGAGCCCAAGATGGCAGAGGAGTAGGAGACCTTCATTTCATCTGGTCCCAGCAATTTAGCTTTATAGCTCTCAAAACATTCTGAACCTGAGAACTCAACAGAGATCCAAGAAAAGAATAGTTGCAACTCTCTGAATAGAAATGTAACCACTTTCTGCAAGGTAGGAATTGTGGAGAAGTGAATCTAAGGCAATATATGGGAAGATAGACAGCAGTGGGGGTAGGGTGAGGGAGCCTCCATCAGCCAGCTACTGGCAAGTGATAGAATAGTGGAGCACAAAATTGGAAGTTTTAGAAGTCTGCTTTGGTGAAGGACATTGCTCAGGCAACTAAGTGGGGATGGAACCTGAGCTGGGACAGTGTGGTCTTGGGATCCTCAAAGTTACAGGAAGAACAGAGGTGCCTGAGGGCAGCAAAGCTCCCAGGTATTGGAGCAAGGAAGCTGGCTGCAAAGAGTGAGCCGAGGAATAGAGTGTCAGCTAGGGGTGGCCATAAACTGTGATCCATGGTACAGTCAGGTCACTGTTCTCTAAGCAGGACCTCAATTAGCAGCAGAACTGGCGAGACCCTTCTGCCTCCCCAGAGAGGAGTGGTGCAGACGTGTGCTGCAGGAATCTGCAGAGTTTGGAGACTCCAAATGGAGTCATGTGCCAGAGAAAGAAATGCTCAGTCACAGGCTGGCTGAGCACAGTGTGTGTCCAGAGCCCAGGGAGACAGGAATGATTGACTGCTTTTCTCTGAGGACTCACTGAGAAGGGGAGCCCCAAGTTCTTGGCTCTTCCTGAGCCAGAGGTTGGGAAGGCGCCATTTTCATTCTCATCCTCCAAAGCTACACAGAAAGCCTTCAGGAAACAAAAGCTGCCCAGACCAAACCCAAGCAGTTTGCTTAGCTTGGCCTCTGGCAAGGGTTGTGCAATTCTGCCTAGGGCAAAGATATTTGAAAATTACTGCAAAATTACTGCAATCCCTCCCCCAGAAGATCAGCAAGACCATCCATCCAAGAACAAGTTTACCCATCACACAGAATTGCAAAATTCTAGTGCTAGGGGATACAGCACATCGAATTCATGGCCTTTTCCCCATGATTCTTTAGACTTTCAACTTTTTTTTTATTTTTTAAAAAAGCTTTTCTTTTTTTCCTTTTTCAACCAATTTCTTATTTTATCAACTCCTTTAAAAATTTTTTTTTAATTTTCATTTTTACAGTTATGTTCTTTTCCTTCAGAAATTGAAAAATTGAAATTTAACAATATATATATATATAAAACTTTTTCTTTCTTTACAATTTTGGATGCAATTTCGGATGCAATTTCTTCTAAAAGACCAAAATACACCCAAAATCTAATGTATGGCTCTGTTCTATTTACCTGTCTGATCATATTCTTTATTTTTTTCTTTTTTTTCTTCCTCTTTTTCCTCTTTTTTCTTTCATTTCTTTGTTTTGTTAAAGTCTTTTTAAAAATTTTCATCTGTACAGTTACATTCTACCCTTTCAATGTATTTAATTTTATTTTTGTATATACAATTTTCCCTTCTTTACAGTTTTGAGATGTAGTTTTCTAACATTCTGACCAAAATTCTTTTAGGAGAGAGTGTATTGCTCTGTTCTGTTCACCTGTCTGTTTATACTCCTTCCTTTTTGTTGTTCATTGTTGTTGTTGTTGTTCTTTCTTTCTCTTTTGTCTTTTCTTGTCTTTTAATTTGTGTTGTTGCAGTTACATTCTAACCTTTCATTATATTTAATTTCATTTTTGTAAATCTGTAAGTTTTTCTTTCTTTATAATTTTTGGACCTAGTTTTCTAAAAAACATACCAAAATACACACAGAATCTAGTGTATTGCTTTATTCTGCTCACCTGTCAAATTATATTACCTTTTTTTTTTTCCTTTCTGGTTTCAGGTCTCTTCTGATTTGTTTAGTGTATATTTCTCTGGGATCATTATTGCCATTTTAGGTATTTTGTTCTCTTGTCCATCTATTCTTCTCTGGACAGAAGGACAAGAAAAAAATGTCACCTCAAAAAGAAAAAAAAGAACTGACTGTACTGACTGTCAGGGACTTAATCAGTATAGACATAAGTAAGATGTCAGAACTAGAGTTCAGAATAACAACTGTAAGATACTAGCTGGGCTTGATAAAAGCATAGAAGACACTAGAGAATCCCTTTCTGGAGAAATAAAAGAACTAAAATCTAATCAAGTCAAAATCAAAAAGGCTATTAATGAGATGCAAACAAAAATAGATGGTCTCACTGCAAGGATAAATGAGGCAGAAGAGAGAATTAATGATATAGAAGACCAAACGATGAAGAATAAAGAAGCTGAGAAATAGAAAGATGAACAACTACTGGATCATGAGGGGAGAAATAGAGGGATAAGTGAAACCATAAAGCAGAACAATATTAGAGTAATTGGGATCCCAGAAGAAGAAGAAAGAGAAGGGAGGGGGGCCAGAAGGAGCAAATTACAGCATAAAACTCCCCTAATCTGGTGAAGGAAACAGGCATCAAAATCCAGGAGGCACAGAGAATCCCCTCTCAACATCAATAAAACTAGGTGAATACCCTGACATTTAATAATGAAACTTACAAATCTCAGAGACAAAAAATCCTGAAAACACCTCAGGACAAAGAAGTCTAAACCTACAAGGGTAAAAACAAAAGACCTATCCACAGAGACCTGGCAGGCATAAGACTTCTCTACAGCCACCTGGCAGGCCAGAAAGGACTGACGTGATATATTTAGGGTGCTAAATGAGAAAAATATTCAGCCAAAAATAGTTTATCCAGCCAGGCTGTCTTTCAAAATAGGAGTGATAAAAACTTCCAGGACAAACAAACTAAAAGAATTTGTGATCATTAAACTAGCCCTGCAAAAAATATTAGAAGGGCTCCTCTAAGGAAAGAAAAAGCCCAAAAGTAAAATAGACCAGAGACAATATACAGTAACAGTCACTTTACAGGGAATACAATGGTGCTAAATTCATATCTTTTAACAGTTTCCCTGAATGTAAATGAGCTAAGTCCCCCAATCAAAAGACACAGGGTATCAGATTGGATAACAAAAAAAGCAAGACCCATCAATGTGCTATCTGAAAGAGACTCATTTTAGATGCAAAGACATCTCCAGATTG
The DNA here is from genome assembly GCF_002288905.1 of Enhydra lutris kenyoni. Taxonomy (NCBI): domain Eukaryota; kingdom Metazoa; phylum Chordata; class Mammalia; order Carnivora; family Mustelidae; genus Enhydra; species Enhydra lutris. Next base: position 2,794,042 of record NW_019154128.1, read on the forward strand.
AAAGTGAGGGGTGGAAAACAATTTATCATGCTAATAGACATCAGAAGAAAGCTGGGGTGGCAATTCTCCTATCAAACAAATTAGATTTTAAGCAAAGACTATAATAAGAAATGAAGAAGGACATTAGGTCATACTTAAAGGGTCTATCCAACAAGAAGATCTAACAATTGTAAATATTTATGCCCCTAACATGGGAGCAGCCAATTACATAAACCAATCAATGATAATAATACAATCATAGTGGGGGACTTTAACACTCCCCTCACGGCAAGGGACAGATCATCTAAGCAAAAGATCAACAAGGAAATAGGGGATTTGAATGACACACTGGATGTGATGGATTTCACAGATAAATTCAGAACATTCCATCCTAAAGCAACAAAATACACATTCTTCTCGGGTGCATATGCAACATTCTCTAGAATAAATCACATCCCAGGTCACAAATCAGGTCTCAACTGGTACGAAAAGACTGGGATCATTCCCTGCATATATTTGAAAACAGTGCTTTGAAATTCGAACTTAATAATAAGAAGAAAGTTGGAAAGAACTCAAATACATGGAGGGTAAAGAGCATCCTACTAAAAAATGAATGGGTCAACCAGGAAATTAAAGAATTTTCTAAAAATCATGGAAACGAAAGAAAATGAAAATGCAACTGTTCAAAACCTTTGGGATATAGCAAAAGCAGTCCTAGGAGGGAAGTATATAGTAATACTACCCTTTCTCAAGAAACAAGAAAAGTCTCAAACACACAACCTAATCCTACACCCAAAGGAGCTGGAGAAAGAACAACAAATCCTAAACCGAACAGGAGAAGAGAAATAATAAAGATTAGAGCAGAAACCTGGAGTGTCTAGGTGGCTCAGTGGGTTAAAACCTCTGCCTTCAGCTCAGGTCATGATCCCGGGGTCCTGGGATCGAGCCCCGCATTGGGCTCTCTGCTCAGCGGAAAGCCTGCTTCCTCCTCTCTATCTGCCTACTTGTGATCTCTGTCTGTCAAATAAATAAATAAAATCTTTAAAAAAAAAAGATTACAGCAGAAATCAATGAAATAGAAACAGAAAGAACAGTAGAACATATCAATATAACTCGGAGCTGGCTCTTTGAAAGAGTTAGTAAGATCAATAAACCTCTGGCCAGATTTATCAAAAAGAAAAGAGAAAGGACCCAAATAAATAAAATCATGATGAAAGAGGAGAGATCACAACCAACACTGAAGAAAAACTAACAATTATAGGAACATATTATGAGCAATTATATGCCAAAAAATTAGGCAATCTGGAAGAAATGAATAAATTTCTAGATATGTATAAACTACCAAAACTGAACCAGGAAAAAATAGAAAACCTGAACAGACCCATAACCACCAAGGAAATTAAAGCTGTAATCAAAAATCTCCCAACAAACAAGAGCCCAGGGCATACAGCATCCCAGGGGAATTCTATGAAATATTTAAAGAAGAATTAATACCTATTCTGATGATGATTTAAAAAAATTGAAATGGAAGGAAAACCTCCAAACTCGTTTTAAGAGGCCAGCATTACTTTGATCCCAAACAAGACAAAGACTCCACCAAAAGAGAGAATTACAGACCAATACCCTTGATGAACATGGATGCAAAAATTCTCACCAAAATATAAGTCAATAGGCTCCAACAGTTCATTAAAAGGATTATTCACCATAACCAAGTGGGATTTATTCCTGGGCTGCAAGTCTGGTTCAACATCCATAAATCAAGCAACATGTTTGAGTACACAAATAAAAGAACCTCTCAATAGATGCAGAAAAATCATTTGTCTGTGTACAGGATCCTTTCTTGATTAAAACTCTTCACAACATAGGGATAGAGGATACATACTTCAGTATCATAAAAGCCCTCTATGATAAGCCCACAGGAAATATCATTCTCAGTTGGGAAAAACTGACAGCTTTTCTGCTAAGGTCAGGAACACGACAGGGATGTCCACTATCACCACTGCTATTCAACATAGTACTAGAAGTCCTAGCCTCAGCAATCAGACAACAAAAGGAATAATGGGTAGCCAAATTGACAAGGAGGAAGTCAAACTCTCACTCCTTGCAGATGTTATGATACCCTGTGTGGAAAACCCAAAAGACTACACCCCAAAACTGCTAGAACTCATACAGCAATTCAGTAAAGTGGAAGGAGATAAAAACAATATATAGAAATCATTGCATTTCTATACATAAACAATGAAACAGAAGAAAAAGAAATTAAGGAGTCAATTCCATTTACAATTTCACCAAAAATCATAAGACATCCAGGAATAAGCCTAACCAATGAGGCAAAGGGTCTGTACCCAGAGAACTATCAAACACTCATGAGAGAAACTGAAGACACACACATACACACACAATATGGAAAATTATTCCAGACTCAGGGATTGGATGAACAAATATTGTGAAAATATCTATACTACCTAGAGCAATCTACACATTTAATGCAATCCTTATCAAAATACCATTAATTTTTTTCACAGAATTGGAACAAATAATCCTCAAATTTGTATGGAACAAGAAAAGACCCTGAATAGCCAAAGGAATGTTGGGGGAAAAAAAAACTGGTGACATCACAATCCCTGTCTTCAAACTTAATTACAAAGCTGTAATCTTCAAGACAATATGATACTGGTATAAAAACAGACACACAGATCAATGGAACAGAATAGAGAACCCAGAAATAGACCCTCAACTCTATGGTCAACTAATATTTGACAAAGCAAGAAAGAATACCCAATGAACAAAAGACAAGTCTCTCCAGTAAATGGTGCTGGAAAAATTGGACAGCCACATGCAGAAGAATGAAATTGGACCATTCTTTTATGCCATACACAAAGATAAACTCAAAATGGATGAAAGACCTAAAGGTAGGACAGGAATCCATCAAAATCCTAAAGAAGAACATGGGCAGCAACCTCTTCAACTTAGGCCACAGCATCTTTTTTGTTAGACACATCTCCAAAGGCAAGGGAAACAAAGGCAAAAATGAACTATTGCAACTTCATCAAGATAAAAAGCTTTACACAACAAAGGAAATGGTCAACAAAACCAAAAGACAACTGACAGAATGGGAGAAGATATTTGCAAATGACATACCAGATGAAGAGCTAGTATCCAAAACCTAGGAAGAATTTATCAAACTCAACACCCAAAGAACAAATAATCCAATCAAGAAATGAGCAGAAGACATGAACAGACATTTCTATAAAGAAGACATCCAAATGGCCAACCAGACATGAAAAATGCTCAACACCACTCCACATCAGGGAAACACAATTCAAAACCACAATGAGATACCACCCCATGTCAGTTAGAATGACTAAACTTAACAAGTCAGTGAAGGACGAGTGTTGGTGAGGATGCAGAGAAAGGGGAACCCTCCTACACTATTGGTGGGAATGCAAGCTAGTGCAGCTACTCTGGAAAAAGTTGAAAACAGAGCTACCTATGACCCAGGAATTGCACTACTGGGTATTTACCCCAAAGATACAAATGTAGTGATCTAAAGGGGCACCTGAACCCCAATGTTTATAGCAGCAATGTCCACAATAGCCAAACTATGGAAAGAATCCAGATGTCCATCTACAGATGAATGGATAAGGAAGATGTAGTGTATATATACACACACATACAGATACAATGGAATATTATGCAGCCATCAAAAGATGAAATCTTGCCATTTGCAACAACATGGATGGACCTAGAGGTTGTTATGCTAAGCAAAATAAGTCAACCAAAGAAAGAAAATTATCATATGATCTCACTGCTATGTGGAATTTAAGAAACAAGGCAAAGGATCATAGGGGAAGAGAGGAAAAAATGAAACAAGATGAAACCAGAAAAGGAGACAATCCACAGGATTCTTAATCATAGGAAATAAACTGAGGGTTGCTGGAGGGGAAGTGAGTGAAGAGATGGGATAACTGGGTGATGGACATTGGGGAGGGTATGTGTTATAATGAGTACTGGGTATTATATAAGACTGATGAATCATGGACCTGTACCCCTGAAACAAATAATACATTATATGTTAATTAATTAAATTTAAATAAAAAAGGGAAAAAAGAATTATTTTAATTCTCATAAGAGGAATTACAGAAAGAGGCTTTGTCTCTGTACCACGTGAAATGTAGATAATTTTAGCTGATCACTCATCTACTTGAAGGTATCTTAATGGGTTGCATATCTAAAGGTAAATGTTTGCATGGCTGCCTCCACCCAGATCTTTTGTTGCTGTGTGTAAACAGCCTTAACAATTTTACAAGCCTTAGCTTGTCTTCTTTCGGAGAAAATACTAAAATTCTTTAATAGCAATAATAACAGTAGTTGCTATTTATTAAGTGCTTACTCGTTGCCTGGCATTTAACACATAATTCTTCAAAGTCTCCGCATGCATCCCAGAGAGATCTCCTCTTATTCAATAGAAGAGTCAGAGAGATGAAGAAGTGCCCCCCCATCACACATCTGATCATAGCAGAGCTCAGACTGAGAGACTCTCACTCAGCTTTCACAACCACAGAGAATTTGCTTCAACAAAAATATTTACGGAAAAACTATCCAGTTTGGAAGAGTGGGAATTAATTTTACTCCAGAAACACACTGCTTTTTGTTAAGGTCCCTTAAGAAGTAATCATTCAGGTGTTCCTGCAATACTGTGTTTCAAATGAACTGCAGTCTTGTGGGTCCAGGTATAGGGTTTAGAGACAGACATATTTTGTTAGCATCTGACTTCATCACTTAGACCCTATGCAACATGGACTAGTCACTCGACCTTTATAATCTTCAGTCTTCTCCTGAGTGGAGTGAGTATACTAATCGTACCACCTCCCTGAGGTATTGGGATTATTGGATAAATTAATGCATATTAACTTAGTTTGTGAATAATAAGCATTCACAAATTATTATTATTGCTTTAATGTGATCCTTAGAGTGATTGTTTTGTTCATGGCTGTCAAATACCTATGAAAGCTTAGAAGATGTTGTGTTCTTCTCTTTTGATATTGATAAAGATTGGGTGAAGTCTTTCTGTGAAAACTTGCTCTCCAGAATTTGGATCTGATCATCACGTGACCCAAATGTATACATTTTTCTGCTTATAATCTACACTTATACATACTCACATATTTATATAGTCCCAGTGCATTGGTGTTCTGTTAGGTTTTAAATCCATAGGTATCTTATTTATTCTGCATTTACTGGGAATGTACTTCGATTGACCTAACACTGTTCTACTTGCTTTCCCTGACAGCACTTGATTCTAGGAGGATTTGTCTTAGCCCCAGGCCCTGCTACCCAAATGACCACATTATAAATACTAAAGGATTTCCAGCCAAATAAGAATAGATCATTAATGATGCCCCTTAATGAAAGGCAAGCACCCAGATTATAACTAATCTAACTAGGGCTGGCCTGAAAAAGTGAGTTGGTGAATCCAATTACAAGTTTTGAAGAATGTGCTCGCAACAGGACAAAAATGGCATTAACATCTTTCTTGCCCAGACTTCTCCTCTTACCCACTTTCAGGTGTCTCTTTTAGTCCTATAATCCCTTCCCCTCTATAAAGAATCCTTCCTTTGCTAGAAAGTTCCTTTCCCCTTTTGTGATGAAGAATTGAATAACGTAATATCAAGAAATCAAACGTAAAAGAATTTTTATGGGTGGATTTTTTTAAAACAGCAGTAGGAGCTGAAGGTCTAAAAAGTAGCAGCCTTTTGTGAGATGGATGGGAAGCAGGAAAGGAAACAAAGGAAATGTTCTTTGGGGAAGAAAGTGAGAGATTTTTCACAGGTGCAGAATGGTAGTAATAAGAGAAAAAAATCTTTTTTTTTTTTTTTTTTTAATAATCATTGCTGAAAACTCTGTGGGGTTTCTCTGGGCAGAGACCTTACTGGACATGGGGCTGAACTATCTGGATCATTGGCCAGCAGAGGATGTGCTCTCAGGAAGTGTGTGAGACCACAGAAAGAATGTCACATTAATAATGAGATCTGATGTAAAATAAACCATAGGGAAGCCATGGGTGGCCATCATGGGCCACAAGCAATCTGAGAAGGTAAGAGACAGGGTCAAGTCACCAACTAAGGAAGGGAGTTAGCAGAGAGAAGGAATCAAACAGATGGCCAGAGAAAGATTGTCACCAGTTCTGCTGGGCTAAGGAGTCCTCAAAATAAACTCCCATTTTGTGGAGGTGATGTCAAAAGTCTCTGTATTTTGGTACCCAAAAAAAGACTAAAAGAGAGCGCTGAGGACTTCAAGATGCCTTGGGACTAAATCCCTGCCCTCAAGGAGCTTCTCTCTAGAGTACCTGGTTTTGCAATAACTCAAAGCAGGTATGGCTAGCACCTCGAAGACAGAACTCGATGATTCCTCTTCCTTTGTGCTATCGCCTCCCCTGAAGGGTAGGTTGGTCCTGGTGACCTGCTTCTAATGAAAGAATACTGGAAAAGTGATGTGATTTCCCCTCCCTTCTAAGGTGAGGTTACACAAAGAGTGTGATTTCCATCTTGGGTGCCAGCTGCCCTATTGTGAGCTACCCCGTGGAGGATCCATCCAAGATGATATTTGGAAAATTCCATATGTCAAAGAACGGATGCCCCTGACCACAGGCAGTGATGACCCAGGCTGACCAACCACCTCGTGTGAGTCTGGAAATGGATTACGCCCCCTCGAGCCCTGATGCAGCTGCAGCGCAAGCAGACATCTCAGTGGCTAGGCTGCACCTGGATTTTTGACCTACAGCAACTGAGATGACAAATGTTTATTGCTTAAGCCACTAAGTTGTGGGGTCATTTTGATACAGCAAGAGCTACCTAACAAGCAGGGCTCATCTTCTAAACAATTATGAAGCTGATGGAGGAAGAAAAGACAGGTGACGGGAAGAGCGTGGTTGGCTTTTCTGAGAACAAGACTTGGCCTTAAATTCAAAGCTGGTTGAGTTTGCCAAATGGACAGGATGGCGACATCACATCTTCATGCTTATGTGGATGATGTCTTTACTGCAATCTCCAGGACCTTTTAGGATCCTCTAAACTCTCAGTGATCCTTCAAAGGGTATTGAGGAGAGTAGAAAAGAAAACAAGGGCCCAGAAGCAAGAAAGACTCTTTATCCTTATTTCCTGTCCTGGAAAGAGATGAAATAGCGTCATCCATAGGCATCTAGTCTAATGTCCTTTTGGCCTTATGGTAGCTTGTTTTCTTTCTCCCACTTGTCGATTTTGAGTTTATTAGTTTCACCTGATGAATGACAAATGTTCTGTATTGATGCAGAATAAGCTTTGAAGTCTGTGTTTTTTATTTTTCTAGAAAGAGAGAGAGATCATGAATGAGGGGTGGGGGAGAGTGTGGAGCCTGAATGGGGCTCAATATCACAACCCTGAGATCATGACTTGAGCCAAAATCAAAAGTCAGATGCTTAAATGACAAAGTCACCCAGGCACCCCTGAAATCTGTTTTAAGTCTTACCTGATTAATCAGGCCCTTACCTAAAAATCTTTCTTTAAGAAGAAATGGGGATACCTATTTGTATGCTGAAAAACAAAAGCAGGATGAAATGAGGACCAAGGAACAAAGACAGAGAGAGAAATTAACAGAAAAATCACTAACTGGAAACCTATCGAAAATATGGAAGACGGAACTGATACACCTTAGGCCAGTTGTATGACCTACCAAAAGCCATAAACTCCCTGGATATTTGGGCCTTTTGTCAGGTTTTTCTCTATCAGCCCAAATTCAAAGTTTTATTTAGTAAAATAAATCAATGCACTCAGCATCAGTCAGCCTGAGAAACAGTGGAATTGACTCTTAAGCCAATAATAATCAACTTTGACATGATTTCTATTTATTCTTTCTCCTACCCCTTCTTTTGATTAAGTACTTTTTGAATTTTGAAAAGAGCTTCATGAATCATTCTGTGGCTGCTTAATATTAATAGTAATAGGATTTATTCTATTGAAATGGGCTCATTATCATGCCAGCTGCCGAGCTTGTGTCTCCAAATAGGTTTCTGGAAATAGAATCTTCTAAATACCTTTCTTGCAGGAGAACTGCAGACTGAAAATGGGAAAATATACAAATATTGTCCAAGTTCATGTTAAGATCGATGTAAACTGACAAGTCAAGCTTACCAAACACTCAAGGCTCATCCCTTATGCTCTGGCTATGCATGTCTTCAACTACCTCATCTCCACCAAACTTTCTGTAAACTCAGGACACTCCCCTTCTTTAAGTGATCTTTGAACCTATCTAAATCATGCCCCTTCCATTAAAACTTTGTTCATTCTTGTTAGTTAGAAATAATCTTTCTCTGCTTCATGCATGTTTGTTGCATCCCCATCTGTCCTCTCTAGAACACTGTAAGCTCTTTAAACATAGAGTCAGTGTCTGTGTTAGGTGTGTTATATACCTAGCACACAGCACCTGGAGTAGAGCAATCATTCAACACACCCGTGTGGAGTTCCATCGGCTCTCCACGGAGTTCTCTGGCCTTTGTGGCTGGTACGAGGCAGAGCAAGTAACAGGGAAACTAGAATGAGCCTTTCTAGGTATGTTCCCTCAAACGAAGCAAACCCAAAACCGCAGTTCAGAGACATTATTGGGTTTAAGAAAACCTTCTAAAAAGGAAGGTCACAAGAGGAAGAATGAGCTAATTTTCACATTAGCACACAAGGTAGAGAGATTTCTCCAGCCTTGAACACTATAAGATTTACTGCTTAATCACATGTGTGCCTATCTCCAAGTCCCACATTTCCCAAGGCAGGGACCATGCTTCATATTTCATTTCATCCCAATAGCACCTCACATAGTGCTGAACACATAAGAGATTCCCACTGACTGTATTTTTCATAAATTAGTGAGGGCCAGAAAAAAGGAAGGAAAAGAAGAAAAAGCAGACCTGAAATGCACAGGGCGTGACAAATTCAAGTAAAACATCATCCTCTTCCCTCAGATATTAAAGCAACTGATTTCTTGGCAAGTGACAGACTAACTTATTTGTCTATGTGGGCATGCGTGTGCTTGTGTGTGAGTATATGAGTGTGTAAAGGAATGCAATCATGTTTAAAGTGTGCAAGAAGAGCTGAGTGTTTAGAGAAATGCTTTATCCTTTGTGTAAATCTGAATTTCCCCTCAGTGGACTGGCTTCCTGTGTGAGATCCCCAAATCCATTTCCATTCTTGGTTGCATTTACAGGGAGTGGAGAATCTGTGGATTCCTCGGGGAGAAGCATTTGCCTCACTTATCCTGATCCTGGTATAGAGGGATCATGCAAAAAACAGTGCCAGATGGCAGCCATGAGGAGAAACCTAAATTTCCAAGGGCAAATATGAGGAAAATGCCAAAATTCTGCTCCAAAAAAAATGAGTGGAACAGAACCCAGCAGCTGGCCAGGCCCTGGGCAGTGTTAAGTGGGCCGGTTGGATACCTGGTATTCTCTTTCTCTAAGGAAACAAACCCTTGTTGTCATCTCTGTCCCAATCTTTTTCCTGCTTCTCTATTTTTCTGATTTTCTGAAAAGAAAACTTTTCTCTCAAAAAATATTAAAAACGAAACTCTTATGTGTAAATTCTTTCAAATAGACACTTGCTAATGGCACTTGGCAGAGTACCACATCGGCTCTTTCCCTCCTGAGTTCCACTGCCTCTCTTCCACCCTTATGTCTTCTACTTGGGAGCTTCTTCCTTCTTCTTCTTCCAATCTCATTCCATTTCTTTGATTGTCTCCTCTTCCCCTCTCCATTTCTTTCTGTTCAAAGAAATGAGAGATTTTTTTTTTAAAAAATAAGAAAAACAGAAGGAAAGCCTTTTTCTTGAAGAAGAAAAAGAAAAAGGCTTTCCTGAAGAGGGAGTAGGATGATACGAAGGATGGAAGAAGAAATTGGTAGAAAACCTTTGCAGTGCTGCCTGGCATTGGTGTTGTATCTTGAATCCCACAGCACTCCTTTTGCTAGGTACAATGTTTCTCAGATTTTAAAGAAAGTATTCTCATTAAGTAAATCTCTGCAGAACTAAGGTGACTACTCATATTGAAATCTCTGTTTGCAATTTAGTATTATTTATTCACTGTCCACAGGAATTCGTCTTGAATAGCTGCACAGAACAGAATTTGTATAAAATATGGTACATAAACAAAGAAGGGAAAAACAAATGTTTATTGAACACTTACTCTGTGCTCCATACATTATCTTGTCAACCAGTACCATCCTGTGAGACCAACGTTATCATTATCATACTCACAGGAGAGAAACAGGAGCTCAGAGGACACATGGATATTGAGGATATTGTTTAAGTCAACCCCATTAAGAAGTGGCAGAGTGATATTTCATATTTGCCACTATCTGACCTCAGAGGATATTTTTGGTTTATGTTATTTATTTGCTTGTTTCCTTAACAAAAATTTACTGGGCACCCACCAAATATGTGCCAGGTATTTCTGGAGACACAATGGAAATCCAGAGAGACAAGATTCATGAAGCAGTCGACATTTACTTGTACGTGGCCTCAATTCAGTGGGTTATAAAGATGAAATGGTTTTATTTCTTTCTGTCACTGCCTTTAGCTACTCTCATCCCTTTTCTACATGTCAGACAGATCTCCAGCCTTTTTTTTTTTTCTTTTAAGTCCACTGGATTTAAATCCCAATCTTATATCCAATTGAAAACCTACCTTACTCCCTCCCTACTGTACCAGCCAGACTTGAGGTCTGGGTAATTTAGAGAGGATTGAGGATACAGTCTCCATTTCTCGCCTTTTCCTCTTTCTCCCTAAGAAGGTCCTAATGCTAATGTAGGTATTTGTCTTCTAAAACTCCTAGAGAGGCGTTTTCCTAAACTCTTCTGAATGGCTGGAATATCTGCCAAAAAGCCAGCCAAGCACTTCCTGTGGCCAGATGCCTACCCTGCCCAAGCCTCAGCCAGTTCTGTATGTGAAAGCTGCCTTGTCCTGCAAGAGCCATCTGCCCAAACCAAAGCATCAGGCTTGATGGGCCATTACAATGAATGAATTCACTAATTTGGCTCAATCTGCCATGAGAAAAAAATGAACAGAAAAACAACAGACCAAGAGCAACAACAGAGAATCAGAAATATAATCAAAACTTTATCAAGTACTTTTTGTGCATATTTTAAATGGTCCAAATATATTCCATTTACTTCTGCAAATTCTAAAATGAATTTTCAATTTAGGATTATTATGTACTAGATGGTTACATGTTTAGATCAGTTGACTTCTAAGCTATAAAGTATTTTTTATAGCTGGTCAGAGAATAGAAGCAGAGGTGTAAAATCTCAAAGGAATTTAATGAGGTGCTAATAAAAAAATTAATGATAACGATGTGAATTTCAGTAGCAATGAGTAAGTAACTACACAGTCCTGAGAACATCAGAACATGCTCCATAGGGACTCTGTGAGTTCTAACCCACAGGAGTAAACAGGGCCCCATTACAGTTGGAAAGACAAGTCTAGGATGGAGTCATAGGTCAGAGAATAGCAGCCTGAGAGAAGGATCTCCAAAGATACAAAAAAGATACAAAGATACAAAGATACAAAGAAAGAGTTATGTTCACCCAAAAGGAGCTGATTCTCATGACTTTTAAGAAACAAAGAGGGTTTTAAGAGGGTTTTTAAATTTTTTTTGGCTTTTTAAGGAAATTTTTAATTGTGGTAAAAAACACATAACATAACCTTGCCAAAAGACACATGAAAAGATGCTCACCATCACTAATCATTAAGGAAATGCAAATCAAAACCACAATGAGATATCACCTCACACCTGTCAGAATGACTAAAATAAAAAACACAAGTAATCACAAGTGTTGGCAAGGATATGGAGGAAAAGGAACCTTCATGCACTGTTAGTGGGAATAAAAACTGATGCAACCACTGTGGAAAACAATATGGAGTTTCCTCAAAGAATTAAAAATAGAGCCACCATCATAAGATCTAGTACTTTCACTACAGGGTATTTATTGAAGAAATAAGAAAACACTAATTTGAAAAGATATGTGCACGCCTATGCATATCACAGCATTATTTACAGTAGCCAAACTATGGAAGCAACCTAAGAGTCCATCACTAGATAAATGGATAAAGAAGATATATATAATGGAATATTACTCAGCCATAAAAATGAAGGAAATTCTGCGACTTGCAACAACATGAATGGTTCTACTGGGTATAATGTTAAGTGAGAGAAGTCAGAGAAAGACAAATAAGATATGATTTCTTTCATATATGGAAGCTAAGAAACAAAACAAACAAGTAAAAACAGACTTTAACTATAGAGAATAAACTGATAGTTACCAGAGGGGAGGTGGATGAGTGGATGGGTGAAATAGGTGATTGACATTAAAAGTATATTTATCACAATGAGCAATGAATAAGGTATAGAATTGTCGAATCACTATATTGTACACATGAGACTGATACAACACTGCATGTTAAGTATATTGGAATTAAAATAAATTTCAAAATTACTATCTTAACCATTTTTAAGTGTACCATTCAGGAGTGTTAAATAGATTCTTGTTGTGCAACAGATGTCCAGAATTGTTTCATCTTGCAAAACTGAAACTCTTTACCCACTGAACAATAATTCCCATCCCTCAACCCCCCAGCTCTTGGTAACCACCATACCTCTTTCTATGAATTTGACTCTTCCAGGAACCTCATATAAGTGGAATTATACAACATTTTCCGTGTATGACTGGCTTATACTAATGTCCTCGGGATCTATCCATGTTATAGCATGCATCAGAATGTCACCCTTTTTAAAGGCTGAATAGTAATCCAATGTATGTACATATCTGAAAAGCTCTCTTTAAATAACAATCGTGATGATAATTTTTAATTTTTAAAGCACTTTTTAAAGCTCTTCTGCATTTGACTTCTTGAATTCCACTAGGAAGAAAACTCAGAAAAAAGAGAACACTTTATCTTGTCCCTAAATTGTCCAGATGGTTCAGCATCTTGTCAGTCGGTGAACACCATCTCACAGTCTTTTTTTTTTTTAACTTATTTTATGCCTACAGGACTGAACACCCAAGGGGGTGATGGACACTGTGTACCTGGATTTAGACCAATGCTGGCATTTCCAATGACTGGAGAAGTACAGCCAACAGAAAGGAGCCAACATAAGGGGTCAGGGGTCTCTGAGAAGGAAATCATGAGGGATGGATAGAAGTCTGATGGCACAGTGAGACAACAGCAACAGGAAGGCCAGGAGCAGTAGGGGTTGTGCTCAGACATACCCTGAAGTGCGTGTGTGTGTGTACACACAAGGGAGGAGAGAGCTGTGGAAATGAAAGAGGTATATTATGAGGGGTCCAGGTAAGTCTACTGAAGCATTCCCTTCTTCCACAGTCTACAAAAGAGAGAGGGACATGCAGACAATGGATGGATTTTTATGACTGAAAGAATGAGAACCCAAGCCAATCAGGGACAGAAACTGGGAGAAATCAGGAGAGGTGCAGAACAGGAGCTACAGATCTAGGGGTTGGGAAGCAATTGGCAGGGGCCCCAACAGTGCTGAGGCAGACCCTGCAGAGCAGCAGGGCAAGAAGGGAAGCAGCATAGAGTCACCCTGGACAGTAACCACTGCAGGGCATGTGAGCTGAAGGCAGAGGCTCTGATGGGATATAGACATGCCCTCCACCTTGAGGTCACACAAAGCGACACAAGAGGTGGTGATGCTGAGGTCCCCCTACCCTGCAGGTGGCTATCAACCCAGCTGACTATGCTGATCAAAGGCCCAGGAGGTAACAAATGACACATTAGTACTGGGTGATTGAAGAGTCTAGTAGAAGACAAACCAAGCCACACACTCAACTAGAGAGAACAAACTGATAGTTAACAGGAAGGAGGGGGAGATGGATGGGGAAAAGAGAGGATGGGGATTAAAGTGTGCACTTGTCATGAAAAGAAAAACAAGGAGAAAAGTTGAGTAGGGGCTATTTACCAACAAGATGGAAACTTACCAGGAATGGTGCCATCCTTTGGAAGTACTGCCAGCCCATCTTCAGCCCTCCACCGGAAGGGTGGAGAGTGGTTGTCACTTATATGAGAGCTGGAACCTTTGTGTGATGACACAGCAGACTAACTGGATCTCACAGGGAGAGAGCAAGAGGAAGAAAACATAGCCCCTCCTTCTCCCTCTCTCTGAAGTCTGCCCATGTGCCCCTTTGCTGAACCCAACTGAAGCCACTGGGTAGATTGATGTGGCCCAAACTCCATGAGCCTCCCAGAATATACAGCATGCTAGAGACAGGTGAGGGGTAAAGGGGTAAACCAGAGGAGCAGATGGAACATGCAGCAGCGCAGACTGTCACACAGCCCTACCTGGGGTCCTGGGTCAGTGTGTCTAATGGATAATTGCATTACATGAATGAAATACCTCTTTGGGATTCCCAGAACTGGCAGGTCGTTGGTGAGGGGGTGATAGAGCCCCATAAGGCACCAGACTTTCTGCCTAAGCAAACTAAGTCTCAGAGATGACTTGGAGTTAGCAAGTTCCAGCAATTACTGTCAACCTGACTGCATTTATGTCCTCACACTCATACTGCTGGGATGCTTGTGATACATGAACATATTGATTTGCTACAGAGGTTTAGTTCCATTTATGTGCAAAAGTGCAGCCTCAGAGCCAAAGTTTTATCTTCCTCATAAGAAGGGTCTCCTCCTCCCAACTCCTCTGCCAGAGCTACAGTCCTCAGATGGATTCCTTAACCCAGTGTCTGAAGAAACCCTATCACCCTCATTCTGATGCTTATTACATGGAAGCCAGAATCTTCATGGTGAAACATAGCCATCCCTGTCTCACAGGCTGGTTAAGAGGATCCAACAGGCCAGGAAGTGTGAAAGTACTTTGTGACCTGTAGGGTATGACAGGCATCATGACACAAATAGGGGTGACAGCGGAGAAAACATGGTGTCCTGCATTCTCTTCATTGTCAGTACCCGCTCTATCCATCCAAAGGTTTCTTAACAGTACCTAGGCATGTAGTACCTTATCCAGGTACTTTTGAAAAAAGTTAATATGTTTTATACTTTAATACTAAGCAAGAAAAATACAAGATAGAAGAAATGCACAGTCTGGTTCACAAGGCACAGGTTTCTGGTCTGCCACACCTGATATCTCTTCTCGTCTTGAGGCCTAGGGGCCAGGAGTTTTGACTGAACCCCTCACGCATGCCTGTTGGTCAGCCTTGACAGCCACATGAGGTCTCTGCCTCTCACACCACCCCCGAGGACACTGAGACCTGCGGGAAAGGATCTGAGCACTATCTGCCATGATGGAAACACTCAAGAAGCCGGGCCCTTCTGGGCCATCTGGGAGAGGCTCGGTATGATTATGTGGCTGGATGATGGATGAAGTGTGCTCAGGACAGGGACAGACTAGGCCTGTGGATTTAATTTGGCTCACTGTGTTAGGTGGTACCATGGCTGTGGGTTTAATCCAGGTACATGCCAGAAGCACACACCCAGATTGGTGCATTTTTAGAGCCTTTCCAAGCTCCTTCATTTGCAGTCCTTCCCTATTCCATGCCATGTCTCCCTTTGTTCCCTGATGCATGAATGTCACCACTTGTTACCTATCTACCCAAGACAGAAAGTTAGAGTCGTTATCGTTTTTCCCCACACCCTTACCTTGGTCCCACGCAACCACTCATCATTTCCCACTGGGTCTCCTTTCTTAATATGATATTTCCAAAAACCTCTGCTTCTCCCCATTCCCACTGCCCCTTTCTGACTCAGACATCAGACCACAGTTCTGATAAATAACCCTAAATGGTCTCTCTACCTAGACGCTCCACTCTTTTATCCATTCAGACCTCAGCTTGTACCAGTCTCCCCTCAATCCTCAGGACGAAGCTCCAGCCTCTTAACTCAGAAGAAGGAGGTCTGCAGGATCAGGCTATGAGCGGGCCCCGGCCTCATGCTTCTCCTTAACCACCTCTCACTCCACTCCAGAGCTGGAGCTACTTTCTGCCCTTAGACTGATTTTGCCTTGGGGTCCTTTCTACCCACAATGCCTGCTCCATTTTATTAGCTAATATCTCCTCACCTCCCAAGCCTCAGATCTGTATCAGATCCTTCTTCTGCACATGTTTCTGTTCTCCCAAGAGAATCTCCCTGAGGGGACGCCTGGGTGGCTCAGTTGGTTAAGCAGCTGCCTTCGGCTCAGGTCATGATCCCAGCATCCTGGGATCGAGTCCCACATCGGGCTCCTTGCTCGGCAGGGAGCCTGCTTCTCCCTCTGCCTCTGCCTGCCATTCTGTCTGCCTGTGCTCGCTCTCTTTCCCTCTCTCTCTCTCTGATAAATAAATAAAATCTTAAAAAAAAAAAAAAAAAAAAAAGAGAATCTCCCTGAGATCCTTCTTGGTGATCCTACAGTACTTTTCTTGCCTTTGCCATTCTGTCTTGCAATTCTGTGTTTACTTATCTGTCTCTCCAGTGGATTCCTCCCATCCTGAGGAAGAAATCTATGACCTTTTCACTATTTGATTCTCAATAACTAGTTTAATAGCTTATACACAATGGAGAACTTATTTGACTGAATTATTGAACAGGTAAGGCAACGTTTCAGAACATAGACTAGAGCCAGAATGTCTGAGTTTAAGTCTTTGCTCTGACACTTAGCAGCTTTATGAACTCCACCAAGTGCCTTTCCTTCTCTGTGCCTCAGTTTCCCCATCTATAAAAGGAGAATTCAGTATGAAAGAGAATTGAATTTAAAGAAACTCTATACTGGATACTATGAGTCATTTAGAAAGATGGTTAGACATCCACTAATATACCTGAAGTTCATGTCTTCTCTCTGAATATCCAAATCCTATTCATCACAATTCCATTATTAAGGTATTCTGCTATGAAACCTTCCCTCTGAACCACATGGTAAGGGACTTTCTTCACCTGCACATTGACAAGACTCTTATCTCCTCTTCATCTTGTGTGTTCCCCTGTGCACATGGCCTTGTATTTTATAGTTTGATACATGTGTGCATATTTTTGATGATCCTTGAGCACAGGAGCCATATCTTGTATATTTCTGTGTCCCCACAGTGCATAGCCATGTATGAGGCACCTCACACATGCTTCTGAGTTGCATACAGATCTCCATTAATGATATTTACTTCCCATGAGATATAACCAAACTCAAACTGGTCACTTTCATTTGTATTCATCTTCAAATGTTGAAAGAAAGACTCGTTGATAAGGAGAAGTGAAGCCAAAATATCATATCCTTAGCAAGCAAGAACAGGCCTCTTTCTGAGTACTTTGGACTTTTAACACATAGGGAAATCAAAAAGACATGAAGAAAGAGAAGAGGGTGTGTGTATATGTGTTAGTTTATGGATTTTGACTCACCTTCTGTGTAAACATCTGCATGAACAAATCAATCTGCTCTGATCATCAAGTTCTATGATAAAAATTAAAAAAAATAAAAATAAAACAGGAGTCACTGTTCCAACCAGCACTGCAAAGAAAATAGTCTACTGGGGATTCCAAACTCATGTTTCTGCAAGTTTGTAGCTTTCAAATGGATCTAATATAAAGTTAGACCATAGCTATAGATTCAGGGGACATCTTGATCATTATTAACTATTGTCTGTCCACTTATAATTAAGTCCACTACTTTGCAGCCCCTCAAACCAAATAGACTTGGGAAAGAATGCCAAGAAATTGTTCCTTCTCAGGAAGTATATTTTAAACTCGCTCACTATTTCTCCCTTATGAAATACGTACAAGAAATATTTAATACCTTAAAGGCCTCGAAAATTCTATTGCTTGTTCTAACTAAGGCTTCACAATGAATAACATTGATTGATTCTTTTAATTCAATATTCTACCAATTCAAGAATATTAGCACCTTGATCCTTGGACACATCTCCTTGAACAACAGAGTAGTCATGCAGAGAAATACCCGCATGCAGGCTGGTGGACAGAAGGTGAATGAATCTATCAATATGCAATGTGTTCTATGGAAATTGTAACCCGTGGTAGGGAGGTGGCCTGTATGTTGGCCTTGGCTATGAAATCACCTGTCTGAGAATTTCCAGGAACTTGTCTCTCTAACTGGCCCCATAGGAAAGTGATGAAATACATTGCTCTAAAATAAGTCCCCCAAACAGAAGTGTCTCCTGACAAAGGTCACGTGTTTGCTTGAGGAACTTTCTAGAACACCCTTCCACTCACACTGCAGAATTTCAAAAATGCAGTGTGGCCATATTTTTCATGTTACCCATCTAACTGGATGCTGCCCCTGGGGCTCCATAGCTTCAGTCCACGTGGCTACCATTCGTCTGGACCCAATACCGAATAAAGGCACTGAAATTTTACTCACACACATTACGTCCATATTTTTACTCACACACATTACGTCCATATCACGAAGGCTTAAAGTTTCTTCTTGCAGATCTTTCATTTCTAGAAAGCCCTGGTCTTTCTCCATCAAGAAAGAGTTCAGGTCAAAGCTGACTTAGCCTTTCCTCTGTGCCTTCAACACTGCCCAGAAGTTGGGATTTTTATTCCCAACCATACATATTTATCAGTCCACAGCATGGGACCTCCACTTGTCTTGCTCATCTCTGTCTTTTTAAAAACAATCTCTGACAGGCCAACTACAATCCCTCTGTATCTCTCAGCTCTCTCAGAGTGCCAGTCACTTTTATTGAATCCCTGAGTTCTCTAAAGATCCCAAGTACCTCTAGGGCTTTATATTTTAAAGCTGGAGACTTAAATCTGCCTTCCTTTTGGGATCATTACCCCTTGCTTCCCATCCGCTATGCCCACTAGGAATATAAACCCTTTCCTCTCTGACCCTTCCGGGTTTCTCTTATGAAAGCAGTTGCACAGAAATTATAGGAGGGTAAAACACTTTTTTAAAAACCTCACAATCTCAAGGTGGCTTTAAATCACAGTGCATTTGTTCACTTGGGAGTTCTCTGGAGATGTGCTAAGGAAGGGGTAATGAGCCCAGAGATAAGGTACTATGGCACGCATCTTGAAATTCCACTTCAGTCTAGTTACCCATGAGAAACCTAGCCTAAATTATTAAGATGTAAGAGGCAGTGGTGTGTTAGACCTCAAACAACAAATCGCATGTGGTATTACACAATCGATTTTAAATAATCATCTTACTGGAGTATAACATATACATAGGAGAGTCGACAAATCTTGTGTGTATGCAGCTCAATCAACCAACACAAAGTGAAAACATACATACGACCACTCCACTGTTCCAACAATGGAACATTATAAGCCTCTAAATATATCGCCTCACACACTGTCCCCCAGTGACTAATCCATTCCCCATGTCCAAAAAGATAAGCACCATAGGTGTCCTGTGACTGTGCCGGCTTTTCCTCATTATATAAAAAGATGATAATACAGGTGATTCATTTGTCTCTGACTTCTTTTGTTCTGTTATGTTTGTGAGGGTCATTCGTGTTAGTTGGCACGGCAATAATTTTTTCGGTTTTATTTCAGGGTCGTTGTCTGCTGTATGTAAATAACACAATATATTGATCCATCAGTTTATTCTCAACTTTTGGCTATTTTGAATAATATAATGTGGTCAGCGGCCTCTGAGATAGCCCCTAATGATTTCTGCTTCTTGATGTTCACATTTTTGTATACTTCCTTCCCAAAGCACTGTGTCCTTTGCCTTGATCACCCTTGCTGGTTTGCTTGGTGAGGAAAACCAGCTTCTGTGTTGTGAGCTTCCCTCTGGATGGGCCCATGGGGCAAGGAAGTGACAGTAGCCTTTAGCCAATAGCCCATGAAGTTGAATCCTGCCAACAACCCTGATCGTGAGCTTGGATGCAGAGTCTCTCCCAGTCCAGCCTTCAGTGAGACCACAATCCTAGACCCTCATGAGAGGGTCCCTTGAGCTGAGGGACTCAGAGAAACCACACACAGATTCTTGAACCACAGAAACTGTGACACAATAGTTGTTATTATTGTAAAGTGCTAAATTTGGGGTATAACTTGTTATACAGAAACAGAATTAATACAGGATTATAAATATTTTTGTACATATTTTATTTGCATATTTCTTTTGGGTTACACCTTATGCATATGTTAAGCTTAATTGATCCTACCAGTTTCCAAAGCATTTGTAGCAATTTATTCTTCCAAAAGCAAAATATGAGCGTTTTGGCTCCTCTCTACCCTGACCAACATGGGTCTTATCGGTCGGAAACTGGGCCAGGTAAGTAGGGTCATCTTATCAGGGTTCCCTACAAACAATAAGGTTGAGCAACTTTCCAGATGTTTGTGGCCTACTTGGGTATCTCACTTTATGAATTGCCTACTTGCCTGTTGGGTCATCTTTTTCTTATTGATAAGACCTCATTCTTTTTATATGTTGTATATAAGGTCTTTGCTTAGTATATTTAGTATATATATCCAGGTGCTGTCTCCCAAAGTGAGAGGAGATGGTCTTTTCTTGAGGTTTTTTTTGTTTTGTTTTTTGTTTTTTGTTTTTGTTTTTTTTTTTTTTGCTAGATAGATATCAGTTCTTAATTTTAGTGTAGTCCAGTTTATTATTTAAAATTAGTATTTTGGTGTGTTCTATTTAACAACTCTTCCCCTACCTCAAGATGGTGAAGCTATTTTCTTATGTTATCTCCTAGAAGTTATGTTGTTTCACCATTTACATTTACACCTATGATCTACTTGAAAATGATTTTTATGTGTGATGGAAGGTGGGTGTGAAGATTCATTTTTTGTCTATGAATAAACAATTAACTCAGCACCACCTTATGGGAAAAGACCTTTATTACCCCCTGCACTCCAGGGCTTCCTTTGCCATCAATCAAGTTCATGTATATAAGCATCTGTTTCTAGGTTCTATTTTTCTCTGTTGGTCTATGTGTCTATCCTTGAAACCAAAGTGTGTGGAATTAATTGTTGTGGCTGTATAATCTGTCCTCATAGCTGGTAAAATAAGTCTTCCCACTTCTTCAAGATTATCATGGCTATTCCTAACTCCATCATTTCAGTATACATTTTGGAATAGCCTTGATTTTCATACACACACAAAATCAATCTTTAAAATTTTCTTAGAATTGCATTTAGTCTGTAGATCAATATGAGGTTCATTATTTTCCTTTTAATATTGGGTCATCCAATTCAGGAACATGTTATAAGACTTCATTTATTTAGGTGTTCTTTATTTTTTTTCAATAAAATATACTTTTCTGTGTAGAACATTTTTCTATATACTCCCTCTTAGGTATTTGAAGTTGCTTGATGCTTTTGTAAAGCTACCTTTCTATCAAATTTTATTTTCTATTTTTTACTCACATAAAAATTAATTTACTTGGTATAAAGTGGCCAAGTGTACAGAAGTCTTGCCAAATTAATTTATTAAGTCTAAGACTGCATCAAGTACATTTCTTTGGATTTTATACATACATAGTACTATCCACAAATAATGATACTATTATTTCTTTCTTTCTAATCCTTACACTTTATTTCTTTTCTTAGCATATTGTGCTATTATCTTCTTTAGAATGTTGAATACATACAAGGGTAGAGAACGTGTGTAGTCCTTCCTGATCTGTGAAGAAAAACTTTCAACATTTCACCATTAAATATAATGTTTGCTGTAAGTTGTGTGTAGATAATCACTATAAAATCAAGAAAGTTGCCTTTTATCCTGAGTTTGCTAAGAGTTTTTTTGCAGTCAATTTTGTCTAATATTCTTCCAAATTTATTAAAATTATTTTTTCTTATATCCCTTCGAAATAGAATTATACTGATTAATATAATTATATTGATTAATATAATTGATTAATTTTTGAATACTAACTCTAACTCACATTACTAAGACAGACACAACTTATTCATAGTGTGTTATCTTTTTTATATTGTTGGAATTTTTTTGCTGCTCTTTGGGGATTTTTGTATAGATATTCCTGAGAGAGAGTGGTCTGTGATTTTTCTTTCCATTGGATATTCTTGTTAGATTTTGGTGTCTAAGTTTTCTTGATCTCATAAAATAAGGTGAAAACTATCTAAAATATTCCTATTCAATAGAAGATTTTGTGAAATATTAGAACTATTTCTTCTTTTATTATTTGTACATTTCATGAGTGAAGCCAATTAGGCTTCTGACTTCCTTTATGGGAAAGTTTTCTAATATGAATTTGATTTTAATAGATATAAGATTATCCACATTCTTTATTTTTTTTTTTTTTTGGTGCCTTCTCAGTTTTCAAATGTATTGGCATAAACCCATGCATAATATCTTCTTATATGTAACATCTGTACATTCTGTGGTGATGTCCCATTTTGTCATTCCTATATTCATTTGTCATTTTCTTTTTTTTTTTTAAGATTTTATTTATTTGACAGAAATCACAAGTAGGCAGAGAGGCAGGCAGAGAGAGAGGGGGAGGCAGGCTCTCCACCCAACAGAGAGCATGATGTGGGGCTCGATCCCAGGACCCTGGGATCACGACCCGAGCCGAAGGCAGAGGCTTCAACCCACTGAGCCACCCAGGTGCCCCTCATTTGTCATTTTCTTATGTTCTTAATCAGTTTTGCCAGGTGTTTATCAATTTTTATCACTCTCTTTGAAAAACCAACTTTTAGATTTGTTGATACTCTTATTGTCTATTTGGTTTTTATTTCAATAATATCTGTTCTTTCAGCCATTCTCTTGAATATATGCCTTTAAAGCTACAAGTTTTCTTCTAATATGTGCTTTAATTGCATCTCACAAGTTTTAGTATATGGGTTTTTTTTTCACTTGTCATTTCTCCAGTAATATGGATGTTTACAAGAGCCATTCCTCCTTGATGGACCGTGGACATCAGTCTCTACCAGCAATATTTTACCAGGATATTCAGAGAGCTGACAAACATTTCAGCCGCTCATACCGAAGGGAAAGGGAAAGAGGGGTAAAATAGGCTCATTTTTTTCTTTTCTTTTCTAAAGCTACCAGAAGTACAGCATATATATATATTATTTTTTTATTTTATTTTTATTTGTTTTAGTTAACTCTATGCCCAATGTGGGGCTTGAACTTGACCTGGAGATCAAGTCCCAGGTTCTACTGACTGAGTCAGCCAGGTTCCCCCTTCTTATATCTACTTTTGATTTACTACTAAAGTAAGAACAAGAGTCTGCACTAGTTGTTTGAGGTGATAGAAAAGCTAGTTATGGGTGCCTGGGTGGCTCAGTTGGTTAAAACCTCTGCCTTCAGCTCAGGTTATGATCCCAGGGTCCTGGAATTGAGCCCCACATTGAGCCTTTTGCTCAGCAGGGAGCCTGCCTCCCCCACTCTCTCTCTCTGCCTACTTGTGATCTCAGTCTGTCAGATAAATTAATAAAAATTTTTTTAAAAAGAAAAACTAGTTATTTCTGAAAGTAAAATAGCTATATGTATAAAAAATTATCCCAGTACTATCAGGTAATATACTGTCATTGTAAAAAAAGATCACAAGATTTATGAAATTTGGTGTCAGGAGATATGAATATAAAGTTCAACTTGAGATCTTTACAGAAGTTAATAAACTATCAGAACATCACCTAGGTGGAGAAAAATAGTACCTTCTTCATAGTCTTGTTGAAAGGATTATCAGTTTTGTACAAATAATAACAATTATTTTTGGTTCTAATAACATAAGGTGGTTCGTGAAGCTTACAAACACACACCAAAAATACTATTCTTCTTCACTTCAATACATAAAATTACAAACATTTATCTTTGAAATTTAGGAAAATTTTATATTCTTTGGCCCACCCTTAAAAAATATTGTCCTAAGCCTCATGTCCTTATTGAATGTAACCGCTTTGCTTCTAATGAGATAAGCTCTCATGAACTGAATTAAGCCATTATAATTTTTCAAAGGATAGCATGTCCAAATTCATCTATTCCCAGCCTAAGCAATCAGGAATAAGTAGCATAAAGCCATAATTGGCCTTCTGAAGTTTCAAAGTTAAATTATTCATTGGTTTACCTTAAAATGATTAAAATGCAGTTGTCTGTATAATAATTCATTCCACTGCCAAGAAGACTCCGGATTTTTAAAAAATGATATAATAATCCTGGCTCATTTAAACAGGTTGACTAGCAATGAGAAAATTTTCCTAAAATAAGATAAAGATTATGGACAACAATTAATTACTCTAATATCTTGAAAGTTATGAAATGAACTCTAGGTAATTCATAAGCATGTCTCATTAAATATCATTATGCAATTTACCTTTTTTTATTGCTTTGCCACAAGCCACAATAGTTTGATTAAGCAGTAATTCAATCTAAGTTACTACTATATAAATATATTTAACATTCATACATTTTAATGCGTGTGATATATTACCTTTGTTTGATATATTTTCTCCCATCTCTTTTCCAATTAAAAAAAACAACAACTATACTTTTAAATGGCATTTCAGTTGTTAGAAAAACATTTTCATTTGTGATATATAACAAGCCGCACAGGAATCTATATTTTACACTTTGAAAGCTGCTCTATCACAGCGCCTGTTTATATCTCAAACATCCTGCAAATCAAGTGATTAGACCATTCATTTCACCATTCCTGAGTACTGTTTGCTTGGGCCTGAAGTCCCTTGTTAGCTAAATCATTCTTTTTTGCTTATGAACCGTTTGGCAAAGTTTTGCCATAGCAACTAAAGAGATTTGTGGAAGGATTTGCAAAATCCTGTCATTTTCTCCTTTCTGAATGGCTCTACAGTGATTCAAAAATCAGGAGAAGCATCAGAGCAGGGTGTATATAGTACAGACATATGGGAAAATATTCCTGAACCTACAACTTTCTATTCCACACCTCAAGTCTCTGATGTGCATTTCATTGTTAAGGGTCAGATCTGGACTCCACAGTTAGATTTTAGAGTCTGCCTCAGGATTTCAAGCAGCAGAGAGGTTTTAATGAGGGGTATATAAACAGAATTGCAGCCCAAGGCAGCACTTGGAATGTAAACGAAGCCTGTCTTATTACTAGCTATTGTGACAAATTATACTTTACTTAGACTTTTGGTTTTGGACCAATTACTTTTGCCTCTCCTGCTTCCCCATGTCATTAGAATTCTCCCTCTCTCTCTCTCTCTCTCTTTTAAAGATTTATTTGTCAGAGAGGGAGAAGGAGAGAGAGAACACATCCACACAAGCAGGGGGAGGGGTAGGCAGAAGGAAAAGCAGGCTCCCCACTGAGCAAGGAGCCTGATGAGGGACTTGATCCCCAAACCCTGGGATCATGAACTAAGCCTAAGGCAGATGCTTACCTGCCTGAGCCACCCAGGCATCCCTAGAATTCTTTGACACTCCTAGTTGGAGTCTGGAGTCTACTGAATTGTGAGGTGAGCACATGAAGGTAGAGCTTGTACTCTAGCTGTCCCCCGTCTATGTTCCCTTTCTATAAAACAGAGTGTAATTATGTGTTCTTGTGCGTGCTATGTGATGAGGGATAAATAAATAGAAAGGAGAAGAAAAGGACTTCAATTATTTGCAAAACAGGATTTTTATCTCTAGATGTGTGCATGGTGCTAATAATTCTGTCTTAAAGCCTGTTTCCTCGTGCTCATTTGCTATTTTCTTCTTTTTTTAAGATTTTATTTATTGGCGCACCTGGGTGGCTCAGCGGGTTAAGTCTCTGCCTTCAGCTCAGGTCATGATCTTAGGGTCCTGGGATCGAGCCCCGCATTGGGCGCTCTGCTCAGCTGGGAGCCTGCATCCCCCTCTCTCTCTGTCTCTCTCTCTGCCTACTGTGATCTCTGTCTGTCAAATAAATAAATAAAATCTTTTTTTTTTTTTTTTTAACATGACACACAGAGAGAAAGAGCACAAGCAGGCAAAGCACCAGATGGAGAAGGAGAAGCAGAATACCCGCCAAGCAGGGAGCCCCATGTGGGGCTCGATCCCAGGACACTGGGATCATGATCTGAGCCTAAGACAGCCATTTAACCAAATGAGCTACCCAGGCACCCCTTATTTGCTATCTTCAAAGCTCATTTTTAGTGCTATTCTGCACCTAAATATTCAGGACATTTCAGGGGAGAGGCTCTCCCCAGCCCTCTGAACTTGCCAGGTGCTGTAATTCCCTCCACTCCCTCTAGCTGGCTGCCTTCCACCCTTCAGTCCTGTACCAGCTTGAGCTTTGCTTCTTTGAAGATTTCTCCCCAAAGTTAAGTTAAATCCCCCTGTTATCAAAACCATAGCATGCAATCCTTCTCATCTCAGCACTTTGTATGCTTGTAAATACTTACTCATATTTACATGTTTCCTGTATGCGCCACTGCTGAGGCCATCTCCCTCCCCGAGCTCCCGTAAGTGTCTGCGGGCCTGGCAGCTGCTCACCACAGTGACCTGGAAGCACCCCTGGGGCTTGGAGATGTTTTAATTCTCCAATCCAAACCACCGTTAGAACTCGCCCAAGCCATATGGGACAAAAATAATAAATAGTTAAACATCTCCTGGAAAGTACGAATGCATCAATCATTAGAGAATGTTATGATGTTTATTGATCTCTTACATACACTGTAGTGAAAACCCTGTGCAGCCGACAAATACAGATTAAGAGAAGTCTTCCTTCTTCCCTGCTCACCACCCCCTCCAGCTCAATAAGACCCTGAAGATTTTCTGGAAGGGGGCGGCTCCCAAGCCAATCTCAGACTGACCCAGGCATTTCTTCTCCTCCTTGTTTACTAAAGTTTAATCCCTCCCTTCTAGAATTATCGCTGCATCCGTGGTTTTTTACATCCAGTCCACAACTTCAAAAACTGGATTTCACAGCTCCTCTGAAAAAAGATATGTTGTCCAACACTTGTAGGATATGAATTAATACATTTCTGAAAAGTAAATTGGTCATCCGAAAATGTTCAGACCGTTTGCTTTAAAAGTCTCACAGTTTCGAATTCGAAGAAATCATCGGCCCTCTCTGTGTGTATGTATATTTTGCCTACCATAATATTCACTGCAATAACATCTATAACAATAAAAATTAGGATCCAAAAATGTCCAAAAGTAGCAGAATAATGATATTCGTGTGCACATTGTCTGAATAGTTTGCTCAAATCATTATTGGAAATGGTTATATAAAGGAAATGCTTATAATCTAATGTTAGGTAAGGAAATGCAATTTCCAATTTGAATACGCAGTACAGAATTGACTACCGTAAATGATTCTTTAGCCCAAAAAAAGGGCGGATAAGAAATTCTCTATATGAAGTTCTGACTGTACCAGGCAGTACTATCAGATCTTAACATTTATCAATAAAATATAGGAATTCAGCGTATCCGACCCTGTCTTGCACATAACACAGCGGCGCCTGTGTTGTACCGAAGCCCCTCTATCCTGATCTCAGGCGGACTGCGGCGCCGCGGACCTCAGGGAGCCGGGAGCCGCCCGGAGCCACCAGCAGTTCCCTCTCCCTAGCCCTCTGCTTCTTCAACACCCTTCGTTCAGCTCTACCCTCCCAGCATTTCCTCTCTGCTCAAGTACTTCTTTTACAGATTCTCCAGATTATTAGACGCAGTACAATGCATTTTACACTTTGCACCTTGAAGCCTTTGAAATTAACTGAACCCTGGAGATTTTCAGGACTCACGCGAGTTTCCTGTGGCCACTGCAACCAAGTGTGACAAACTCAGTGGCTTTGACACAACACAAATGTAATCAACTTTTGGTTCTCAGGGCCAGAAGTTTGAAATCAGTCAGATGGGCTTCTCAGATTCACATGGTGTCTGTGGGGCAACCTTCCTTCTGGGGGTCACCTATAAGTGTTGACAGGTGGTTTGGCCACCCCTGGACATATGTTCATTGCTTGGCACAGACACGTACACACGAATCCAGAAGGAACAATATTGCTCAGCATTTTTGGAATAACTGTATTTGTCTCTGGATCATCTTCTCCTGCTTCTTCAGACTTTCCAGATTTTCTAGTAAGTGTATATTGCTTCTTATTTAATAAGAAGGATGGTTATTAAGAGAAAAAAAAAAGGAGAAAAGTAAAAACCGAATTTTCCTTTGATAATGAGTTAGAGAATACCAACCCACCAATCTTTCAGGACCAACGCAAATCTGGTCTCGGGGAGCCTTCCTAAGACCCTGACCACCACCTCTCCCCTTTGCCATCTATGGCTTGAAATTGAATACCACCCAGCCCCCTACCCCCTCCCCAGTTATGCCCCTAGTATCTGGTGTATACTCTGAGAGCATCGTGCAGGATTAGCTTGTATTCAGAATAATACAATGTGATCAAGGCTTTCCATTGGACTGTGGAGCCCTGCAAGAGAGACAATGTATTTCGATCGCTCTTAACCACTCAGGTGCCACACCCATCCCGAGTCTTCCACAGGGCTCTGATAGCTCATCAGTAAGTAATGGATAATGGAGGTAAGGTACATATATGTTTACATGTGTATATTATACACAGCTCATATTCATGTATGTGCTTTTATATTAAAATCACAAACTCTGTAAGTCAAAACGCCCATTAAATGCAAGAAACATGGGATATTGTGTGTGCACTGACACCTCTCTTCTCCATTTAATTATTTGTTTAGATTGTTGCTCTTATTAGGGGACCTGAATTCATTAAAAGGGTGCTTGTTTTTTCCTTTACAAATAGCCTTGGGACAAAATAGTAAACTAAATCAATTTATCACCTTGCCAGGCTAAGAAAACATTACATATGGCACGGTGAAGAATCACTAATTAGGCCTAATTGAGAGAAATTAACACAAAGTCCAAATTACCAAGTATTTTAAAAGAAATGGAATCTTACGGTTTTAAATACAGAGGGAATCCAGCTAACTCCTTATAACAGGCCTCCAAGTGGCAGACCTACTGAGCTTGTTTAACAAATAAATAAGATCATTCTACTGAGCATATTATTGGTTTGGGTTCAAATTAAATCTGTTAAAACACATGAAGTTCTCCAGGCTCCCAGCTTCCTGCTTTTTTGCTTGCAAAGATGTTCTGTTCTCTGTCACCACCTGCTCTCTGACCAAGGGATTCCTACGGTGCCCTCCGAGGTTATTCACACTGCGGTCCCTTGTCTCCATCTGAGACCTATCTCTTCATACTGAACCCTATGCACCCCACCTCCAGCCTTTCCAGCCTCTGTGCAGGGTGTCCCCTTGAAGATGAGACCTCCCTGCTTTCCCACAGTGCTATGTCCCTGTCACTGAGCCCTCCCTGCGTTCCAAGAATTCTTTAGATGCATTATCTAGTTTAATCTATACATCAGCCTGTCAAGTAGGTGTAATTGTCTATCTAGCAGGAGAGGAAACTAAGCTTTGGGAAGTTAATAACTTGACAAAGGTCGCTCAGAGAGCCAGGCAACAACTCCAGTTCTGTCTGGCTCTAAGTCCCAGCTCCGACCTCTGAGTGGTTTCCTTATCCCAGAGGATACCTGCTTCTCCTGTGTCCAGTTAGAAATCTTCTTCTCCCCCATCAAGGCTTCCAGAACCTTCCCAAGAAGTCTGTCACTCAGTTCTCTACTCTCCCCAAGTAATGGGAAAGCCCTTTCACTCTGGCGTTACCAAAAGCACTTCTGAGCAGGAATGAGCAGATGAAGACCACAAGGATAATGTTGATCTGATTAATCTCACATTGAGTGAAGTTATCCAGCCCATACAGTGGGCAGAGCACTTCATGTCGAACCCCTGCACAGACTCTTTGGCTTGGGAACTTAGAATAAAAATAGCCCATTCTAAGTTAGAAATCGATGAATACTATTTTTTATTAATGAGAAAAGGATGCTCTACCATATAAAATGTGGTTAACCTAAGAGTCATTATATATCAGACACTATAAATGGCATCTGCCGGGGTTGGTGGTAAACTCGGTTTTCCCTCACGAAGACGTCCGTGAAATACCCGCGTGCCTTAATAATGACGATCATAAGGAACCCGGCTCTGTTCTATTGCTCTGTAAGCAGTAACATCTCTAATGATCACACTTCTGCTTTGTCCGGGTCTGATTCACAGTGTTCTCATGCCGTGGAATGAGGCGGGATGCGTCTCTCCCATGCTCTTCGCTGGAAGAATAGCTTTCTTGATTAGGGGCAGCCCTTAAATCAGGAAGTCCATTTGTCAGGGCCACAGGCAAAGTGACATTTTCCTCATGAAATCACTAAACAGCCTCCCTGGCTGCTGTGAATCAGAGCTATTGCTTGCAACTATATTACTCCCAATTTTGTGAGGACTATAACAGAAATCAAGTTAGGATCTCTCTCTTTCCAGACTATGGGCTTCTCGGGAACAAGGTTGATTTTCATTTTCCCCTCAGGTTCCAGTGTCTAAGTTTGTAGTAGAAGTTGCCTGACATTTCTGAATCAGCTACTGGGTGAACAAATGAGTAGAATGACTTGGGAGGATGGAGAAAAGGCTTCTATCCCTGGACCAGTGAAGCCATTTGCTTACTCAGTCCCTGCAGGGCTTCTATTTTACTTCCCAAAGGCTTAAAAAGGGGGAGTAGGGATTGTACCAAAATAGACACAAAGTTCTTATGGGACAGTCTGATTAAAAAAAAAATGCATTCCTACACATTATTACCAAACAAAGATTTACTTAACTTAATAAAGCCCTTTAAAAAATAGAGGTGTCATTTATATGTAAATGACATTTATATGTAAATGACACCTCTATTTTTTGTATATGTAAATTACAAATGTGGCTGTAAAACTTGTTCCAGGTATTAAAGGTTAAATTACTTTCTGTATCTTCTTACAACTTGTAAGTTTGATTTTTCAGATTTCCTTTTGCCCACTTGAAGAATGTCAGGAATTTAAGAATTTGTTTAACTTAGGTCTATCTCCCCTACCACATAGTATTATGTCACCATAATGAACAATTGGTATTTAAATAGATAACCAATTTCAGACACATTTTTGGATTTTCTGTGAAGTTGAATAAACATGAAACCTAATATGTTAAAAAAAAAAAATAGAGGTGTCCCTCAAACCGAGTCTACACTAGTAAATACTAAATAAATACCAAACCAGGGGCCAGTGGGGACCTGGGCGTGACATGTGGATTAAGTGGGGGAAATGTTACTGTTGGAGGAGGGGTTTAAAGGAGTAGAGTGATTTAAAGAGCATTGAGGGGTCACATGAGGCTGACTGGAGGTTAGGACCAGACACTGCAATCGCTTGTTCCACAGGAGGCTGTGGCCAAGATGGGGATGAAAGACTACACACGTTGGTGACCCAACACGGCCAGTCCAGCCAGGCTAGACCAGCCTTTGCACTCCCTCTGTTCATCCCATGGGTAGATGCCCTCCAAGACTCAGCCTGCCCAGCTCAGGCTGGGAGAAAAAGGAAAGAAGAAGAGAAGTGAGAAGAGAACAAGAGGGTATGGTGCTCCCACACCTCTTCTCTTGGCCCTGGCTAAGATACGCAGTGTGTGTGACTATCCTACTTGACCCTGCTTCTTCACTCTGCTCCATGACATATCATGCATATTTTCAATGTAAAAAAAAAAAAAATCACATAAAACTGGGTCCCAGGATGAACATGCACTGAATTTCTCCTTTCTCTTCTCTTCCTTTCTGTTATGACACCAAGTGGCTTTGTGTCATTTAGTCTAAGAAATTCATCAGTACTTGGGGGCACCTGGGTGGCTTAGTCAGTTAAGTGTCCTGACTCTTGATTTTGGCTCAAGTTATGATCTCAGGGTTGTGAGATTGAACCTGGCATTAGGGTCCACACTGGGTGTGGAGCCTGCTTGAGATTCTCTCTCCCTCTCCCTCTGCTCCTCCCTACCTGCCCAGCCCTGGCCCCCCACGCACACACTCTCTCTCTCAAACGAAAAAAAAAAAAAAAAAAAGGAATCGATCACTACTTCATGTTTTGGCATTTTCTCATTTGAGTTTCAATGAGAAGAAATCTGCATTCATATCAGGAGGATTTGATACACTTGACGAGTTCATTTCTTAGTTAATCTGAACACCCTTCTTTCAATCTTGTCCCTACTTTTAATGAGTCCAATAACATTGTCCTCAGGGACAAGCTATCAATACACTCAGCAGCACAGATGAATCCCAAAGAAACCCCAAAGACTGAAAGAGGCCAATCTCCAAAGGTTACCAACTGCATGATTCCATTTATATAACATTCTCAAAAACCAAGGCATTTTCAAAGACAAAACAGCCAAAAGGCCAAGAGACAAAACTATGGGAGACAACTGAGAGCAGATCAGTGGTTGCCAGGGAATGAGGTGGGGAGGGTTTGGCCAGGAAATGTCAGCACGAGGGGATCTACTTGGGTGCTGGAACTCATTTCACACAAATCTCCGCACGTGCTAAAGCTCAGAGAAGGGCACACCTACAAAAATGTCAAGTTTACAGTAGATAAGGTTTTAAAAATTTAAATTCCCCCCTGCCAAAAAGGCAAGGGCAAACAATAAGAGCGTGAGTAAAATGATAAGACGGTTCAACGTAATGCAAGTTGAGTTTAGGCCACGTTTGGATGCCAACGGCATGATGGGGACAAGTGGAGAGAAATACTATGAACTTGGCGCACTTTCTCATTGGCTTGCATGTAAATCTTCAGGTCATAGATCAAGAAACCCGGACCTGGAGAAGTTAATTATCCTGCCAAAGAACATCCAGTTGTTAAGCGACAGAAAGAGATTCTAATCTATGTCTGGGTCTCTCTAAAGCCTGCAACCTTTGCAGTAAAACACCAGCAGAAGGACATCACCCTACATCACCTGGAGAACATAGACAAGTATGGACAAGGCTTGAGGTGTCCTGTTTGCTGTCCTTTGGGTGGTTTGATTTTTATGGTCACTCTTGATGAAAAGTCAGATCTTATAAGGCTATCTTTAAAAAAAAAATGTATTTAGAAGGATGTTTCAAAAACCAGCTCATGGCCAAATTGTTCTAAGGCTCAGTGCAAAAGGATTCCAATACAATCAGAAAATTAAGACAGGGTTTCCACATTGGAAGAATTAGGGAGCGAGTGCTACTCCAGCACGACAGTGGAAAAGGGGTGACAAAACGTTATGCAGGGAATTCTCTGCAATTTTCCAGGTCGCGCCAAACCAAAAGGACAATATTGGTTACAGGTGAGTCCAAAAGAGCAGACTTTGTCCTGATGATGTAGAAATGATCTTTAAGTCCAAGACATTAATGTTCACAATTTCATATCACCCTTTTAATCATTCTGCGAGGAAAAAAATTGATAGACTTTGCTAAAGCAAAAATGGCTATTTGACTTCACCTAAAATAATTATACAAAAAGTCAAATTTAGCTGCTGACCCCTTCTGAGATAAGAAACTGGAAAATCTGCAGATTAAAGGTGCTAAAAGAACAGCTTGCTCTCTCCCCCACAGCAGTTAAATCTTTCTGTTCATCACTGTACAAGCCTATATTTTCAGATGCAAGCATGTATCTTACTAAGTCTTAATTCAAAATAGCATATGGCAGGTGGCTCAGGGAATGGCCTAGAGGGAGACACAGCTCCTGACGGTACTAAACCAGCCCCTCTCAGAGCCTCCAGTTCTGAACACTCAGACAAGCATTTCTCATGTCAGGGGGACAATCTAACGAACTTTTAAATATTCTGTTCATTACCTGATGTCTACCGTACTTTTTCTGAATCTTTGTTTTTCCTCTACAACCTTAAATGTTTTCACCTTGGCCCATAAAGGTAAGGCAGTGCTTTGCTGCGATTCCATAATGAATACTATTTGCCTCTCTATGCGTGCCTCTCTTACAAGGATGTGCCCAGACAATCTGGGACATAATGTGTGCATGTTTATGCCTGCAACTCCGTGGAAGATACGAGAATTCAAATACTCCACCTCAGCCTCTCTTAGAAACTACAGAATCCGTTCCTGGGTGGAACAGTTCATCTCCATGGCATTCTTTCTCCACTGCGTCTCATTCACTAACATCTTACATTTTTGTTGTATTGAGATTTTTTTTTTTAAACAGTCACATCACATCACATTCACTCATTTTCTGTGTACAGCAATGGTTTTTCTATTATATTTCTTTCGCTGCATAACAAATTGTCATTCAATTGGCAGCCTGAAACCAAACAAATGTATTGACAGACAGTTTCCATAGCTCCAAAGACTAGCCTGGTTCCACTGGGTCCTCTTCTTGGGTCTCTCAGGGCCAAAATCAGGTGTCAGCAAGGCTGTGTTTTTCACTGGA
This sequence comes from Enhydra lutris kenyoni, assembly GCF_002288905.1. NCBI lineage: Eukaryota > Metazoa > Chordata > Mammalia > Carnivora > Mustelidae > Enhydra > Enhydra lutris. The sequence goes on from NW_019154128.1 coordinate 2,828,202, forward strand.
AGGGCTGCCAGGAATCCACCCACAAGCTGAAGCAGGCTTCTGGCCAAATTCCGTCCCTCAGTCATGGGACCGAGGTCCCCATGTCCTTGCTGGCTGCTAGCCAGGACAAGACTTCTTCTTAGAAACTGGCCACTTTCCTTCTCATCTCTCCATGTGGTTTCCTAATCGGCAATGGTGGGGCCAGTTCTCCTGACACTTGCAGTCTCCCCGTCTCCTTGTCTACCTCATCTCTCTAATTCCAGTCAGAGAAAATTCTCTGGCTATCTGAATTAGTGCAGGATAATCTTCCGATAATCTTCCTATAATCTTCCTACTTAAGGTCCATGCTTTAATGACTTTTGCAAAGTCCCTTTTGCCAGGTAATGTAACATATTCATAGCTGGCAGGGACATCTTGGGGTATCATGCAGCCCACAGCAGAGTTATTTCATCCAGCCCCTCAAAGACCCAATTAATGGGGAAGCTTTTAGTGTTCATGAACCATCCTTGCATGTGGACCACCCCAGCATCAGGGTGTTCATTAGATTTGGGGCATTTTGATTCAAGGCATATTGACATTGTTAGGGTAAAAGAATAAGAAGTTGAATTTTGACTACCATCCTATGCCAAGAACTTTCAAATCCATTTTCTGACTTAATCTTACCACCTCTGTCAGTGGGCATCATTGTCCTCCACACAGACGAGGCTCAGTGAGATTAAGGAACTTGCCCCATGTCACACTGTTGGGAGAGAAGCCAGGATTTGAAGTGGGATCTTCTCTAAAACACAAATTCTGTCCAGGTGAGGTAAAAGATGGGCCAAATTTTGCTATCACTTCTCATGTCTTAGCTTTACCACCTAGCGAGATTTTGTCAGAGAAATCCTTGCTTTCTTTCGTCCACTCAGCAAATATTTCCTGAGGTCCTACTACCTGTCAGCTACTCTTTCAGGACACTGGGGATTCAGCCGGGGGCAAAAAACAAATGTTCCTGGTTTCATGGGGCTCACATTCTAGTGTTGTAAGCCAGACAATAACCTAACAAAGAAAGAAGTTACATGGCCACTGGGAAAAAGTAAAGTGGGATATTGGACAGGGCCAGAACCAGGGTAGTATTGGATGAGGTAGCAGGATTTAAAATTTTTATTTTTTTTAAAGATTTTATTTATTTATTTGACATGCTGAGAGATCACAGGCAGAGAGGCAGGCAGAGAGAGGGAGGAAGCAGACCCCTGCTGCACAGAAAGCCCAATGTGGGGCTCAATCCCAGGACCCTGAGATCATGACCTGAGCTGAAGGCAGAGGCTTAACCAACCCACTAAGCCACCCAGGCACCCTGCAGAATTAAAAATTTTTAAATAAAATGGTCAGTGTCGGCCTCACTATGAAGGTGACTTTATTTTTTCTTTTTCTTTTTCTTTAAATTTTATTTTATTTTTTCAGCGTTCCAAGATTCATTGTTTACGCACCACACCCAATGCTCCATGCAATACGTCTCCTCCTTAACACCCACCGCCAGGCTCACCATTCCTCCCTCCAAAACCCTCAGTTTGTTTCTCAGAGTCCACAGTCTCCCATGGTTTGTCTCCTGCTCCCAATTCACTTTTCCTTTCCTTCTCCTAATGTCCTCCATGCTATTCCTTGTGTTCCACAAGTAAGTGAAACCATATGATAATTGACTCTCTCTGTCTGTCTTATTTCACTCAGCATAATCTCTTCCAGTCCTGTCCATGTTGATACAAAGTTTGGGTATTCATCCTTTCTGATGGGTAAGTAATATTCCATTGTGTATATGGACCACATCTTCTTTATCCATTCATCTGTTGAAGGGCATGTTGGTTCTTTCCACAGTTTGGTGATTGAAGGTGACACTTAAGCAAAGAATGGAAGGAGGAGAGGCAGACACAAAAGCAAAATGTACACAGGAACAGAATATATCAATGTGTCAAAGCTAGAAACATGTAGCATCATCAATTTAAGTCTTGTTTTTTCCTGAAGAAGGGGATTTAAGGGACCATCAGGTAAGGTGGAGATAAGGTGTGGCCTCTGGACTGTAACAGCAAAGGCCTGTTGAGACTCACAAAGTGGACAGGCTAAATAGTTTATATGCCTCACAACTCATGAAAGAGAGGACAGATGAGCATATAGGGTCTTACAGTGCTTAACCAACTTCCCAAAGTCACTGAGCTGGTCCCTATCCCAGAGTCATGGTTTCTGGCTGTGGTGCCCTATTTTCTTTGAGGAGGGACAGACAGTAAGAAGACAAGTCATGCCCTCAGATATTATAAAGAATACTCTGGGCTTCTCTGCATTTTTCCATTGGTGCAAAAAATCCCCCCAAACACAGACATGTAAAATTGCACACTGATGCCTAAACACACTCATAAACTTGAACCAACATGCAAGAAATTTACTTTTTATAATGTGCTTTTCAGAAGGAGGAAGTGCAAGAGGCCTGTATGCAAGAGGGAATCCCTATAATTTGCTATATGAATCAGGACAACTAAGTGCAAGGCAAGGGGCATGACGGGTTTGCAAAATCCTAAATTCTCCTGGGCAGCTTTAGCATCATGGTGATGGCCTCAGACCTCTGCAGGTCATTTTTGGTTTTCATTGCTTCAGGAAATATTCCCCGGCTTCCTTGTCACCACAGAGCAGATCCCATCAGATAAGGTAACGCAAGGGAACAGTTCATGAATTCATCCTGGGTATTAACTCACATGACAGTTTCAAAATTGCACTAGTCTTTTTTGGAAAGGAGGAGAAAGAGGAAAGCAGAGATAAAAAGAATGAAAGGAAAGAGAAACGAGGGGGAAAGAAGAACAAACGATCAAAAGATTCCATTTCCATTACGGTTTTCCACTTGCAACTTAAATTTGCCCAAAGCCAAGAAAGAAAATGCCTATTTCTTATCTCAGATGTTGAGATTATACTGTTTATTTCTTTGAATGCCAAGTCTCATATCTTTTTTTTTTAATATTACTTTTTATCAAAGATCTGGTGAGGGCAGCTCCCTAGACTTGTTTCTGCCTTTATTCATTTTTCTTTTAATAATAGCTCAGAAATCTAGCCATTCTTTGTTTGCCCAAATCCACTGGTTTTCATTCAAAACTGAAATATTTCTGGGATGAAACGTGAAAGAGCATAACCTGTTCAGCTTAAGTTAACTCCATCATTATCCCCCATAAGCTGTGACAGAAATCTCAAAGTTTTGTTTAGACACTTTTCTTTGATTTTGGAACAAGCTCCCTAAGAAAGATTATGGCTTTAAGCCCCTGCATTCACAATGGCACTCTGACTACCTCTTAAAGGTTATAAATTCAAGGTCTAGCTTGAAGAGCACGTCATAGTTTAAAAGGATACGATTTTGAGTTCATTTATACTGACCATGCTCAGAATTGGGGGGCAGCTAGACCAGTCCTGGGGCTAAGTTGAGCAATTGCAGATTAGAGGTCAATAAGAGGAGAAAGTCCTTTGCCAGATCTGTGCAGAAATAGACATTTAGGCATCTCCACTGAGTAAGGCCCCGATACTCCTACTCCTTCCCCAGTAAACACATTGGATGCTGTAAGCTGATACTGCATGATACCACTTTCCTCATGGGTCTTTTTTCTTATCATTGTATTTATTGAAGTATAACATTAATACAGAAAAGTGTGCCAGTCATAAGAGTGCAGATTGATGAATTCTGATGTAGTAAACATCCCTGGGTAAACAACACTCAAGTCGAACAATAGCTATGCAGCTCTTTGAGTGATCAATTTTATGTGTGAGCTGAGAAGTCTCCCATTTAAATGTTATTTACATTACTCGGATAGCTGAGACGTCCCTGAGCAGGGTCAGCATGCAAGAAAGTGCCAGGTCTGGGGGTCCAGGGTCGGGGGATGGTGCATACTATTCACAAGAAAGTGGAAAATGTGTTTGACAGTGGAAGGGGTGTTGAGATGGGTCCTACAAGTGGGGATAGCCATGTGCTAGGACCCAGGAGGCAGCTCCCTCCAACCTCCCTAGCTTGGGGATAGGACCTGGGGGGACCTCTGAAGTCCTTGACACCTAGGGCTCTTATTTTGCTGTGGAATCTTCTGTCTAAACATTACGCATACACAAAGGCAGCACTTTTCATGAGCTAAGAGAGAAACTGGACTTTCAGCATCTCAAACATTACAGAAATCCTCCTTTATGGGCTGCTAGCAACGTGGAGAGTCAGAACAGCCAAAAAGAGAATCACAATTACATAAGCAGTCTCCTCCTTAGTTGAAACTGATTAAAGTTGTGATAAGCAACTCTTGGAGTCAGGAAAAAAAGAAAAAAATCTATGAAAATGTTAAGTTTAGGTCAAACATGCAAAGTACCACAAAACAGTACATAATTATTTTACAATAAACAAATGTGATTTAAATGTCACAAAACATCCTTCTCAAATATATGAAGAGGTTGAGACACCTGGGTGGCTCAATCAGTTTAACATCTGTCTTCAGCTCAGGTTTTGATCCCAGGATCCTGGGATAGAGAACTGCATCAAGCTCCTTGCTCACGGGGCATCTGGGTGGCTCAGTGGTTTAAGCCTCTGCCTTCAGCTCAGGTCATGATCTCAGGGTTCTGGGATCAAGCCCCGCATGGGGCTCTCTGCTCAGCGGGGAGCCTGCTTCCCTCTCTCTTTCTGCCTGCCTCTCTGCCTACTTGTGATCTCTCTCTGTCAAATAAGTAAATTCTTAAAAAAAAGCTCCTTGCTCAGATCCCTTCCCTCTGCTCCTCCCCATGCTCATGCTAGCTTTCTCTCTCTCTTGCATGCATGCAAAAATAAATAAAATCATAAAAATATATATACACCAACAAGTTCTTTATCCATTACATTATAATATTGATTAATACCATAGGTTTTTGGGGGGTTTTTTGTTTGTTTTTTGGAAATAGCTACTTTCTACACATAAAGTACAAGAAACAATTTTACATATTTTACCTTTTTAAAGATTTTATTTATTTATTTATTTGAGATAGAGAAAGCATGCCTGTGCATGAGTTCGGGGAGGGGCAGAGGGAAAGAAACTGGAGCAGACTTCCTGCTGAATGGGGAGCCCCACACGTGCTTGATCCAACACTGAGATCATGACCTGAGCAGAAACCAAGAGTCTGGGGCTTAACCGAATGAGCCACCCAGGCACCCCTACATATTATATTTTTAACAATATCTCTAATGAGCTGTGAAAATTAATAAAAGGAAACCTCCTTCAAAATGGAGCCAGGGGGTGCCTGGGAGGCTCTGTCAGTTAAGTGTCTAACTCTTCATTTCAGCTCAGGTCACGATCTCCCAGCTTCTAGGTGGAGTCCCACGTGGGGCTCCACACTCAGCTTGGAGTGCGTCAGATTCTCCGTCCCTCCACTTCTTGGCACCGTCCCACCTGCCACCACCTTGCACTCTCTCCCTCACTCTAAAATCAATAATTAATTAATTTAAAAATAAACATAAAATAAAATAATAAAATAGAGTCAGGAGACAAAAAAGGGGTGCTCTCCTACCCTACCCACTCATCCCCATTTGCAGACCTCACAGTCAGAGACTTAACTCACAAGAAAGGTTTCCTCCTTCCCCTGCCTACAGCACAGCCAGTAAGAAAAAATCACAACTCAGCCAATGACAAGCCACTCTACTTCCAACTCCCTGTTTACTCCAATAGATTTTTCCCTCATCACTGCACTCCCAGCCACCCTCTCCGCCCTTTCCCCTACAAAAGAGCCTTCCTCTACTTAGTTGTTAGGACTTGTCTATAGTTTTGCTGTAAACTGCTTGTCCCAGACTGTAGTTCTCTGTGATTCCTCAATGAACCCATGTTTGCTGGTAAAATAACTGGCGGCTTTATTTTTAAGGTTAGACTAACTTAGTAGTTCCTTGAAGGAGAAGAGAAATAAGCAATACACAAAACAAGGGCAAATAGAAGGCAATGTTCACGTACAGAAATACCTCAGACAAACACAAAGTTTTCTTACAGAGTTTTCATGTCCAATATAGTTTTTCAGGCTAGAACTCTTTTGAGAAGTTAACCAATTTGCATCATTAACAAGTGACACAAATTATTTTCCCAAATGTCAGCAAGGAAGAATACAGAACAGATGCCATAAGCAGCTATAGATCTCTCGTGGGAGGAAAGACAAGTAGGGAAGAAAATCATAAGCCAGCACTAAGGGTTGCGCAAGAACTCCTGCCAGGCTTTCTTTGCACAAATGCATCCACCTAGATGCCAGGTTTCGGAAGGGGGCAGAGGCACTGGCTATGGTGCTACGTCCCAGCGAAAAACATCTGGACTACTGAAATCTGATCTTTCCTGCCCTGAGCCCCCTCTGGTGGGTAGTAGGTAGGACGCCAGAGCCAGGCGGCCCCTGTCAAATTCCTCCCGTGCATGGACCTCTAGGTGGCCTGGAGCAAGTTAATCAACCTCTCTGGGCTTCAGTTTCCTCCTCTGTAAAACACGTCTACTCCAAGTTCCTCCCTCCTAGCGCTGCCCTGAGGGCTAAATGAAACAATGAACGTCTGGAACAGTGGCTGGCACTTAGGAAGTGCTCCCTGAAAAGAGATTTTGTTGGGATTAAGGTCTGCAACACTTAATTCTTCGGCAAGATGGCATTCAAAGCCTGTCATTCCTCACAAACTGCTGAGTTTGGGGAATAGTAGAAAGCATTAAAAGCTGATGAAGACCAGCCTGGGGCAAGGAATAGGAAACGAAGGGACAGAAAATGGCAGCATGATGAGGGTTTTCAAGACACAGGTTTGGGCCAGAATAGTGTCAAAGGTGTGTACCAAGAGCATGCAGGCCAGGCCTGGCGAGCAGGCTCCCTGGGGGGAGTTAGGTGGCCGGGCTATCTCTGAGTGTGGGCCTGTGGGCACTCTTTGTACTGGTGAGTCACCCAGAGTCACATTCTGTGATTTGGAAATGGATGCGGGGAGGACGTGAGGCCCGACTGAGGAGCTCCATCAAGAGGGTTGACCTGAGCCAGGACACAGAAGCGACGGGAAGCTGTGTGGTCACGACACTACATCACCCACAGGTGAGCCATGCAAGTTAAGCCACTGGGAACTCAGTTTCCTCACTATGAGTGTTCACACCTCATTTCAAACAACAAGGCCCAAGAAGTAAGCAGACCTCAAATCACTCACCCCAAATCTACTATTCTTCATACATCCCGGAGCTTGGTCTGGGTGTGTCGACACTGGCCGTCCCTTCCTTCTCCAGAGCCATGAATCAGGGATAAATTCTCACCTCCTCCATGTTCTGGTCCCAACACGGCACGAAGAAGGCAACACTGAGCTGTCTGACTCCGCAGGTTTGAGCCGTGGACAAGAGAAGGTGCTAGAAGCTGTCAGCTGCCACGAAAGTGATCAGAATCCCAAGAGAAAGGCCATGCCCAGGCAGCGCCCAGGCCAGCAAGAAACACCACTGTGGGAAGGGGTGGGTGACAGGAGGTGCTGGGGAGGGAGGTAACCACACTGCACCAGCGCCAGAGAAACTGTAGGCACTGAGCAGAGCTCCCCCACTTGGAGGAGACATGCGCATCAGCATCCAGCTTTGCCTTCGTGGAGACCCCACTAGAGCCACCCCCTATGGGTGAAACAGGGTTCTCCTATGAAAAAGTCCCGTACTTTCCAACTTTCTCACGTTGAGTAGTGGAGAGAGTAGCCACCCCCTTCTGAGGAACAGGCGGTATAGGGATGACAAACACCTTGGGGCAGAGAGTTAACTGTGCCAACCTGAAATCGCGATCTTCAATTTCCAACAGACCGTGGCCAAGAGCAGGGGATGGCAGCAAGAAGGCAGGAGAAGCTGGGCTGCAGAAGACAGTCAGTCCTCTGTCTAAGCTTCGGTGTTGCTTACCAGCCTCCAACGTTCAGGGGAATCTTTCTTCCTCTTTAGGGAGGCATTTCCACAGGGTTCCGTGGCCTCTCCGAATAAAAGAAGCTAAGAAAAATATTGAGTGTTAGGTGTGTATACAGTGGGCCAGACATAAATAATAAAAGAGGGACGCTTTGATTATTCTCAAAACCTGACACAAATACAATTAGCTATGCCCACCTCTGGCTTCTTCTGTTTCATTCTGTGCCTGCTAGCGACATGCTATTCCATTGGAGGAAGGGCAGTGGGCTCTTTCTGGCGGAAAAAAATAATGAAGATGACAAAATGTCCCATCTCAGGACTCCCATGTCATTTTTTTTTATATGTATATAATGGGGGTTTGATTTAAAGTGGACAATCTTCTTCCTCTCCTGCTGCACATGGCTGAGTGAGCAATTTCTCATTAAGGACACACATTGAACACTGCCCTGAGCCGTGTGAGTCCCCACACCTGCGAGGGGCACGGAGGATGGCACTAAAACCAAGACCGTTTTTATTTTTTTTATTTTTTTTTTAAGATTTTATTTACTTATTTGACAGAGAGAGAGGGATCACAAGTAGGCAGAGAGGCAGGCAGAGAGAAAGGGGGAAGCAGGCTCCCCACTGAGCAGAGAGCCCGATGTGGGGCTCGATTCCAGAACCCTGAGATCATGACCTGAGCCGAAGGCAGAGGCTTAACCCACTGAGCCACCCAGGTGCCCCCCAAGACCATTTTTATTGCACGGAAGAATGCTCCGACTTTGGATCCGACATACAAGATGCTCGGTCCTGAGCGGTTACGTGCACGTCCCACTATTTAGGCTCAAAGCAGAGTTTGGGGGACAATCTGAATGTCTCTCTTTCAGTAGAGCTTTGTTGAGGGTACAGGCATCTAAGTGTAGAGCTTATCCCACGGTGAATTCCATCAGCTAATTACTACAGAGCCGTTCAGCTGTCTCCTACCATCATTTCTTGACAAGGTTAGAAGATTTACCAGAATAATTAAGACTTTGGCATCAAAAACAAAAGTTGCTTTTTATACAAGTGTGCAGGCTGTTTCCCAAGGCACTTTTTATCTCACTCACAGGGAAGCTGAAAAATGAATGTGAGTTGAATCTAGCAAGAAAAGAGTCCTGGGACCAAGAAAGAAAGACAAATATCTTGCCATGGTCTGTGTTTATATACAACTCCCACAGAGTGAAGGAGGGGTGCTTTCCTGTGAGACATGCTGTGAAGGAAGAGGCGGCGTGGGGTGGGACGTGGGTTTGTTCTCTCCTGCCAGGGAAATGAGACCACCACGGCATCCTAGGGCAGCCTTGCTTTTTCTAGAAGCTACACACCAGCTTCTTAGAAATACTCCCCTTTTGCGCAGGAACACAGCTTTGGAGAACCTCTGTCAATCTTGACTTGCTTCTCTCTCCACATCTTTAAAGCTCCTTTTTCTTGTTTCTTCATGTTTTGTACACGTCCAAAAATGTTTCATTAAATTAAATTCTACGAAATTAAGTAAATGAGAGATAGGAGAGGAGGGTTGGGCCCAAGAGAACAGAGGAACTGTTTTTAATCTGCAACACCCTAGCATGAAGGTATATTTAGAGGATTCTACTCTCATACTCCAAAAGGACCCCCATTGCCTGGAACAGTGATTTTTAATTGTTTTTAAGCCCTTGACCATTCAAACAAATATTTATATTTTATGCCAGGTGTTTTTCTAAGTTCTGGGGATCCAGTAGTAAACAGAACAAACAAAGAGCCCTACTCTCCTGGGGCTTATAATTCCAGTGAAGGGAGATAGGCAATAAACAAGGAAGCAGGGGAAATCGAATTTGCAGATCAGAAGTAGAGAGAAAAACAAGCAGGCACTGGGGACAGGGTTCCCAAGGGTTTGGCACCCAATATCCCTTGTCCAAGAACCGCCTCAGTCTGGGCAAACCTGGAGGGCTGATCACCCTTACTGAGTCCAGAATGGCCTCTGAAAAGATGAGGTCTTGGCAGGGCCTGAAAGGGGCGAGGGCCGGCAGAACCATCCAGAGTAGCCAGTGAAGGCCTTGAGGTGCGAGGCTTGGGGACCACCAGGAGCTCTGGGCTGCTGGTGGTGCTGAGGAGGAAGGAGCGGCAAGCTGCAAACAGGGTGGGGGGTGGGGGGGTGGTGATCTGGTGGTGAGAGGGGAGGGGACAGGGAGGGCAAGGGATAGGGAGGAGAAGAGGAGGGGCAGGGGAGGACAGCAGAGGGAGGAGAGTGGGGATGGGAGAGGGTCAGGAGTATAGGAAGGGGAGGGCATACATAGCCCACCTTTGGCAGCAAGAAGGTGTTGGCTTTTACCTTGAGGGTGGCAAAGCCATGGGGAACACACAGCTCCGTGGAAGAGAAATTACAAGAGTAAGGATGGAATGGGAGAGATGGATTATATAAGCACAATATTTCAGGAAAGCCTAAGCAGCAAAAGGCAATGTCCTTCTGGCTCAAGGGTCATATCCCCTTCTAAGAACCTCTGAGACAGACAATTCCCAAAGTTCTGAGAACATGTACTAAATGCTGACCAAAAGAACAAACACCCAGATTCAGCCATGTTCCTCTATGAACTGATAAAGGACATTTTTAGCTTGTAATGTGTGTGGGTCCTGCTCTTGGGATCCCAGAGAAACTATACTTTAATATTTACCAAGGTCAAGGTCAAAATGACTTGGCAAAACCTCAAAGTGTGGGCTGTATTTCTGCCCCAAGCACACATTGTATGTTTGCTTTGTGAAAGAAAGAAAAAAAGAAAGAAAGAAAGAAAGAAAGAAAGAAAGAAAGAAAGAAAGAAAGAAAGAAAGAGAGAGAGAAAGGAAGGAAAGAAGAGAGAAAGAAAGACCAAAAAAGAGCATCCCAAACATAAAGATTAAAAAAAAACAAAAACAAACAAACAAACAAAAAACACTACCCTGGTTTTTTATAAGATTAAAGTCATACAGCCTTGCACATGCTAAAAACTTATGTTCTATACCTAGAGATGGAATAAAGTTATGTATGTAGTGATACATACTTTGTTACTGAATAAACATTCCTTGAACTACTCTTGCACCATTTAGATAACCCACCTGTGGTCTGTAGACCCATGGGGGGCACTAACATTCCCTCCTCCCTTGGTCCCTGACCCTGACACTGTTCTTTCTCCATACAAGTGACCCTCTGCCTCCTCCACTTTCATGCAGGCCTCCAGTGCCACCTGCTCCCTTTCTGGATGGCTCTCTCCTATCACAGTAGATGGCAGTGAGACCACTGACTTAGAATTCAGTCATTCTATCTCCTTATGATTTAGATCGGTCACTACATTATATTGAACCCTGCAAGTGTGTCCCTTTGTCCCAGCTAAATTTTAAATCAGACTAGAACAGGGATTAAACCATACATATCTTTGTATGTCCCATGGAATTTGCTTGGGATGGGGCAAGGTCTGGGAATCTGCATTTCTGCAAGTCTTCAAATGAGGCCAAAACTGCTGATCCCTTAACCACAGTTCCAGAACCCTGCGTCTGGCCAGAAGTTTTCTTATGAAATCCATTAACCTGGGATATCTGAAAGGGTATTTAGGGGAATAAGGATTTCTTCAAAATGGTGTATAATTTTCTGAAATAGACATAATATCTACATCTGTATTTGTAATCTTCTAGGAAGAAGATCCATGGACTTCATTAAATATTAAAAGGCTGCAGCCCCCCCCCCCCAAAGATCAAGGACCATTGATTCCAGGCTCAGTGTTTCATTTACAAACCAAGTCCCAGACTTGTTAACTGACTTAGACCTTGTCATTCTGCAAGACCTTAACCAATGATTGTTAGATAAAATATATTCTTGCATTCTCAAGGATCTATAATATAAACACATTTTTAGTATTCAGTTACATAACTTTGCCCTCTAAGGCCTGTCATTAACAAAGTCAAAAAAAAAAAAAAAAAACAGAAACAAAATACCCCTTCTCCCAATCAGTTCTCAATATCATGATATTTTCTCTAATAAAATATCAGTGAATTTCATTTTGACATGAATATTGTGCTATCTCATAAAAAGAATAAGAACACTAACTAGCATTGGAATCTTTTCTACAAAGAAATGACAATAAGAACACTATTAGACTTTTCTTCAATAATCCTTAATTCTAGTAAACATGGAATAACACCTCCAGTATTTTGAGGAAATTTTATTCTAAGCCCAGAAATCTAAACCAAATCAAACAGTCAGCAAGATTGTAGAGGCAAAATAAAGGTGATTTCAGACATGCAAAAAATAAGGAGGTTTTACTAGTAAATTTCACTTGAGGTGTACTCCGTTAAAATAAAAAGATAATTTAAGAAGGCATTTAAAGAATCTAAGAGACATGAGTGTATGATCAAATTTATCAGAAACCAAAAAATGGGAGCTAAAGGAAGCAATCAGTCCAAATTAGGACTGAGGTAGAGAGATCTGAGGAAAAATATTTTCGAGGAAAAAAATTATGAATTTCATTGAACAGATAAACAAGATAATTAAGATGAGGAAGATACTGTTTGTTGAAGATGTAATGTGTCTTCTGTTAATAGGAAATAAAAAATACATAACTATAAAATCAAGGAAAACAAAGCACCTTGCAAAAAAGCATTGTATAAACATAAAGAAATTTAAAAGATGGAATAATGTTAAATAACTGAAGAGTAGATATAATTTCACCTTACTCTTACAATTTCGTATTTAAGCAGGTTTAGTGACATGAACTTACATTCAATCATAAAACATCGTTCTAGAGTGAATATTATTTTGTAATCATATTATTTTAAGGGTTATTATCTATTTTCAGATTTTATGATCCATCAAAAGCAAAAACATTGAAGAATTAATTTTAGTGACCAAACATAATACAAATAAGAAATTTTGACAATATAAAAGAAATATAAAGATGACAGAGCTGGGAGAATGAGTAAAAAAGTGATGTTTGTATCATTTTATATTGGGGAGCAATAGAGATTGTCCAGAAGTATGTGAATAACCTTCAAGAAAATTCATCATTTTTTAAATTTTTTTTTTTATTTTCAGCATAACAGTATTCCTTGTTTTTGCACCACATCCAGTGCTGCATGCAATCCGTGCCCTCTCCAATACCCACCACCTGGTTCCCCCAACCTCCCACCCCCTGCCGCTTCAAACCCCTCAGATTGTTTTTCAGAGTCCATCATTTACTGTGGTTTACCACTAGAAATATTTTCAACTAGTAATAGGATAAAACTCCCCTAATAGTGTTTAGCAATACCTACAGTAATCATTATACTTCAGAGAGAAACTAAATACATGTAGTTTAATATCCTTTAATATCGAATCTTATCTTACTATTAACATTAATGTTTAAAACCAATGGATGCAGCCAACACTCTAAGGAAAGAAAAAGAAATAAGACGTGAAAAGGGAGGAAGAAAAGAGATAAAGTTGTCATTTTATGGAAGGAAATGAAGTTAAAATATTAGAGATTATAAGAAATTCCAGCAAGTTCCCAAATAAAATATCACCTTATAAAAATCAACAGCATTGTTCTATAGAGCAACAACCAACTAAAAAAAAAAATAATTAAAACAAGATCTTAGTGACAATAACCACAAAACCATAAAACACCGAGAAATAAAATTTTTAAACGGGAAGGTCCAAGTCTTTATAGAGTAAAATTTTTGATAATATTAAATGACATAAAGGAAAATCTATTCCATATTCTTAGATTGGGATGTCATGATGTCAAATTTTTGCCAACTTAATCTATAAAATCATTTAATCTCAATGAAAATTCCAGCTTAATTTCATATGTTAAAATAGTTTAATTTTGAGAAAGATCAAATAAATACCCTTTTTCTTTCTAGATATATACATTTATACTCTTTGGCTATAGACACCTGTTTTTCAGACTAGCACTGCCATTTTTTATTTACAATATTTTTCCAGGTTTTTAATGTGTTAATTCCAATTACTTTTCTTCTTTTTTTCTTAATTCAACTCTGCAGACTCATAAATATTGTAATAAGTGGCTTCATACTTTTTACAAAGGAAGGAAAGAAGTGAGGAGGAAGGTGACTATAATTAGGATTTAGTTAGGCTGTGTGTAACAGAAAACCTAAAATAACAGTGACTTAAAGGAGTAAGATTTTTTTTTCTTCTCATGTAAAATAAGCTTAGAGCTGTCACTCAAGGCTGGTAGGAAGCTTTCCAACTGCCTCAGTTTCTCAAGCTGCTCTAGCTGCTCTGCTCTCCCCAGATCCTTGTACACAACCACAAGGTCACAAAGTATTTACTGAGACTCCAAACATCACATACCCTTCCAGACATCAAAAATTGCCAAGTAGGAAAAGGGAGGGTAGGAAAAAGGACACTCCTTCCACTTTCATGGAACCTTCCAGAAATCTCATGTAACACTTCCACTTCCATCACCTTGCCCACTATTTTTTTTTTTTTACATTTACACTAAAATTCTTCCCTCTGGCCAGATAAATTTCATGTATTTCTGTTAGCATCTTGAAATGTTATAATTTTAAAGAACGGTCTCTATGTTTAAACTGAAGGGGTATGAGTATTGATTTGACTTTTTAACATTCTATAATTTGTTAATCTCAGAATACTCCTTGAGATTGAAACACACAAATTGAGAATTATATCTAAATACTGTTAGGCCCAAGGACTCCACTTATTATGAATAGATTTTTTTTTTTATTTAATACTTTTAATTGACCTTCACAACAAGAAACTCCATAAGAATTAGTATCTAATAACCTGTAACTGTGGCTCTCAATTCCACAGAGCTAATTCTCCCTTTTAGGACAAATATTTTGTTATGCACACTTAACTGTCTTTGTATTCTTTTTTAAAAATTTTTTAAAGATTTTATTTATTTATTTTAGAGACAGTGAGAGAACACAAGCTGAGAGGGACAGATGGGGAGAGAGAGGGAAAGAAGAGAATCTCGAGGAGACATCGCATGGAGTGTGGAGCCTGACGCAGGACTCAAACTGATGACCTGAGATCATGACCTGAGCTGAAACCAAGAGCCCAGTGTTTAACCAACTGAGCTACCCAGGTGCTCCAAGGTATGTGTATTCTATGTATATTTGCAATTCTTTTACCAGAAGGGGCACTGCTGTTCATCCATGTAATTTTTTCCAAAATAGTGAACAAGTATTAGGATCCTTTAATGTCTATGATAGATGTATTCCAAGTAAGTTATGTCTGGTGGAACGGTTGAAGGTTGCAAATTGACTGAATGACTATCAAGCCTACCCACTATACATTGATGCCAATGGTTCTCCCTCAGCCATTGTGACAAAAGTTTTCCAGGAAATTTAGAAAATGTCATCTATACTGGCAAGGAGATAAGATAATACATCAGTTGAGGACCATTTACCTAAAGTAACCTATATACAAGCCTTTACAGTGGCCATTTAATTACCATCTCAATTACTTTGGTGGGGGGAAATAAAAAAAAATGAGTAGAAACTTTCTTTGCGATTCCAAACTATCTCATCAAATAAGCCTTTAAAGTTTAGAACAGCAAATGTATTGTTCTGCTCATGTATTTCCTAGCCTCTGTTAACATTTAACTTTTTAGCTACTTACTAATTTTTAAGAATTTTTATTGAATGCAAACATGATAAAGATAGAACTTATTTGGACTCCTAACATAACCCTCTTATCTCTTCAATATAGTTAATCACCAGTTTTTTAGTTAAGTATCAGTAAACAATTTTCACATACTTACCACAAGGTAAGTATTGTTCAGGGTAGAAACTAGCCCATATACAGATTTTCCCTGATTTAATAATTTCCCCTTTTTCATTTCTTCATTATTATTATTATTATTTTATTATGTTATGTTAGTCACCATACAGTACGTCATTAGTTTTTGATGTAGTGTTCTAAGATTTATTGTTTACATATAACACCCAGGGCTCCATGCAATATGTGCCCTCCTTAATACCCACCACCAGGCTCATCCATCCCCCTACCCTTCCTCTCTAAAACCCTCTGTTTCTCAGAGTCCACGGTCTCTCATGGTTTGTCTCCCACTCTGATTTACCCCAATTCATTTTTCCTTTCCTTCTCCTAATGTCCTCCATGCTGTTCCTTATGTTCCACAAGTAAGTGAAGCCATATGATAATTGATTTTCTCCACTTGACTTATTTCACTCAGCGTAATCTCCTCCAGTACCCTCCATGTTGATACAAAAGTTGGGTATTCTTCCTTTCTGATGGCTGTGTAGTATTTCATTGTGTATATGGACCACATATTCTTCATTCATTCATTTGTTGAAGGGCATCTTAGCTCTTTCCACAGTTTGGCTACTGTGGACATTGCCACTATGAACATTGGGGTACAAATGGCCCTTCTTTTAGCTACATCTGTATCTTTGGGGTAAATAACCAGGAGTGCAATTGCCAGGTCATAGGTTAGCTCTATTTTAAGTTTTTTGAGGAACCTCCACATTGTTTTCCAAAGTGACTGAACCACCTTGCATTCCAACCAACAGTGTAAGAGGGTTTCCCTTTCTCCACAACCTCTCCAACATTTGTTGTTTCTTGCCTTGTCAATTTTTGCCATTCTAACTGGTGTAAGGTGGCATCTCAATGTGGTTTTGATTTGAATTTCCCTGATGGCTAATGATGATGAACATTTATTTTTATGTTAGCCATTTGTATGTCTTCTTCGGAGAAGTGTCTGTTCATGTTTTCTGCCCATTTTTTTACTTGATTATCTGTTTTTGGGGTGTTTTTGGGTGTTGAGTTTGAGAAGTTCTTCATAGATTTGGATATCAGCCCTTTCTCTGTACTGTCATTTGCGAATATCTTCTCCCATTCCGTGGGTTGCCTCTTTGTTTTGTTCACTATTTCCTTTGCTGTGCAGGAGCTTTTTATCTTATGAAGTCCCAAATAGTTCATTTTCACTTTTTTTTTTTTTTTTAACCTTGCCTTTGGAAATGTGTCTGTCCCCTTCTTCATTTGCAAATGCCATTAATCTACTTATTTCTTTCCAGGTGTTTTACTCTGTCATCTATGGTATTTTCTGAGCAATAAAGACTAAACTATCCAGAACTTCTCTTGCAGTCTTCTCTTCTGTTATAGCTGGACCAATTGCTGTTTAGATCTGTTGTAGTCCAGTCATTCCTCCCAAATACTTTTCTGTCTAGAGCTCAGTTTCCTAGAGCTCAGGATCCTTGTCCTTCTGCTTTTACAAAATTATTATTAAATATTTGTTTAGCTAGAAAAAAGTCTTCCAATATTTTTCTAAAAAAGCACACCTCATAGGTAAACTTTGAGTCCTTACATATCAAAAAAATCTTTAATCTGTTTTCTTCAGCTGATTGATTGCTAAGCGAGGTATGCCATTCTAGTGGAAAATCATTTTGCTTTTCAGCATTTAAAGGGATTCTTCAATTTAGTGTTCTTTTGAGGACTGTGCTTATTATTTCTTTCAACTGTTGAAGTTCTTAGAATCTTTTCTATTCTATGTCCATAATATGAAATATTATAATCTTGAGCCTTGTTGTTGGATTTTTTTCACTCACTATGCTTGGCACTTGATGATTCCACTAAATTAAATAACTGACTAGCAACCAGTCCTTCATAATCAAGAATCAGATTTCTGTTTACTAAAAGCTTTTAAAGCTATGTATTTTTTTCCTGATTTTAACTTTGACTATATTCCCTAAGTGTTTATATGAAGTAACCTCTTTAGATATTTTGTTCAGTTCTTATTTTAAGATATATATATACACATACATAAGGGTTTGATATAAGGGTTATTTAGAAGCCTTGGGTCTGAATTTCCAAGCAGTTAAGTTTTATTGTTATCATTGATTTTGTTTGTCGGGGGGGGAGTATTTTATATTATTTTATTTTATTTTATTTTATTTCTACTTCTAACAAATATTTACTGTTGATTTTTGTTCTTAGGGTGAAAAATGCAACCTGTTAATCTCAGCTTTTTGGAAATTTTTTTTTTACATAATGGTATACATAGAAATTATAATATTTATATGGCACACTGGATAAATGAGTGAGATTGCCTGGAAGTGGGGTCTCAGTCTACCCCAGGTATTGCCTATATTCTGGATAACTGAGTGGACCACATCTCAACAGATCTGTAAGCCATTGTGGAACGTTGATAGGGAAGTTCTGCATTAAAATTTTCTTTATGGCCCAGTGAATATACTTTCTATATTCTATTGAAAGAATGCAACATTTTATATGGATGTGACTGAGCAGAGTATTGCTTCAATTTTCTGTATGCTTCTCTACTTTTTGTCCTCTTACTCTGTCAAATTCTGAAAGAGTTCTGATTACTCTTAATGTTAAACATCGTTTCATGTTTTTAATTGTCTTTCTAGGTTTTTCTTCTGCAAATTGTCTGTTTATATCCTTTGACCATTTGATAATTTTAAAGGTTTTTTTTTTAATAATTAAATCTTCATCTGTCGTGTGCCTATTACATATATATATGGTGTGGAAAGACCCTCTTTTTATTTTCTACTTACAAAACCACTTATTAAATGGTTCATCTTATTTTCAAAGATTGTAATGTTGTTTCTATCATATACCAC
Organism: Enhydra lutris kenyoni; assembly: GCF_002288905.1. Lineage (NCBI taxonomy): Eukaryota > Metazoa > Chordata > Mammalia > Carnivora > Mustelidae > Enhydra > Enhydra lutris. The sequence continues at coordinate 2,846,624 of NW_019154128.1, forward strand.
TTATACACTTGAGTCCAATTGCTGGTTCTCTATTCTCTTGTAGTAAATTTTTTTCTGTGCATATCTATACTTATTCATCTAAAAATGGTCGCATTATAAAAACATCTTAATGTACTAGAGTAAATCTCCTTTTGTCCTTTTTAGAATTTTTTTTTAAATTTTGTATTATACAAAATTTTAGGAATTCTTGCTCAAGGTCAAAAAATAATCCTGTTAAGATTACTTTCAATTTGCTCTGAATTTATGGATGAATTTAGGGAAAACTGATGTCATTATAGTAATGAATCTTTCTATTCATGAATGTGGTATATGTTGCCATTTATTTAGATCTTAGTTTATGTTGTTTTATATTATTTTGTAATTTTCTCTGTAAAGTACTCTGTAGTTGTCTTTTTGAAGACCTAGGTATCTTTCAGTTGTGTTGGTATTACGAACATTGTAACTCTATAGATTTTCCATTTTCTGATTGCATGGTAACATGATTAATTTTATATATTTATTTTTTAGCCACCAATCTTGTTAAAGTTTCTAATTTGTTCTAAATATCTGTCTATAGTTTTGTGTATACACTGTTAATATCTGAAAAAATGCTAAATAATTTTCTTTCTCATACTTAACACTTTGTATTTCTCTATTGTCTTTTTGCGTTTCATGATATCTCAGGCAGAACGTTACATTGTAAAAGATAAGAGGATCTATAGCCTTGTTTCATTTTTACTTGTTTTTAACATCTTATTCTTAAGTAATCTATATATCCAGTATGGGGCTCATACCCAATATGGGGCTTGAACTCAAACCCGAAGATCAAGAGTCACATGCTCCACTGACTGAGCTGACCAGGTGCCCTTTGCTCTGGTTTTAATAAAATCACTTCTGAAATGTTATCTTTAAGTATGATGGTTACTGTACATTTTCCATAAATATCCCTTATTTCTTTTGGTTGGTTGCAGAATTTTATGTGTCTACCTGAATACTTGTGTTGTTGAAACCACTAAAGTACTTCTGTGCTTCTGATAGTTTGATTTACCATATTTTGAGAGAGATTTAAGTCTCCCACTCGGTGAATTTGTCAGTGTCTGCTTATAATTTGATCTGGCTTCACTTGTTTAATTTGAAGCTATGATCTCGGGTTCATAACTAGTTTGCAATTGTTTTACTTTCAATGGTTTTTCATTTTATCTTAAATTCCTTTTGATTTAATAAATCAGCTTTCTTTCAACTTTCCTTTAACCAACACACATTTTTTGTTCTAACCTTTCGAACTTGTGTAACTACATAAACTGATTTTGTTCCTGTTATTTTGTCAATCTGATTGTATTGTTGTTATATTTTTGTGTCTTTAAATATACAAACTTAATTCTTAGTGTTCTGTAGTTTCACTGTGAGAGTTCTAGGTGAAGATCTTAAGTCCATAGTTTGTACCAATTTGTCAGAATACATTTCTAAGATATATTTGAATTTTTTAATTGAAAAGGCTTTTTTTTTAATTGTTGAAAACCTTTAGTCATTAGGTCTACACAGGTTACTTCTTCATTTTGTCTATTTAGTACACTTAGACATATCTGGATCCTTTTAATATGCCTCCATGCCTCTTAAATATGTTTTTATCTCTTTATCTCTTTGGATATAATTTGCATACAGTTTACTTTTTCAATACAATATTCCAGCTCATAATTCCCTCTTTGAGTGTCTAATTGAAACTTTGTTAAATTCAAGTTTTTCTTTTAAATTGAAGTACATGTTTTTATTTATCACCTTTACCAGTACTGTTATGGTTTTTGTTGTTGTTATGGTTTTCTAATTTTGCTTACTTTATAACTGAAAGATGATACCTGGTCATTATATATGTGTGAATTCCTTTAATTACTCATGAAAGAAGCTACTTTTGTGTTTATTAACCATTTCACATTGTTTTTTTTTTTTTTCCTGTGAAGGTTATATTTATACCCAATGGTGTCTTTTGTAGTTTTTTTTTTACCTGTCTATGATCAATATGTATACTATCTTTTGCTTCAGTCACCTGGGGTCAGAAAGAATTGTCTTGATAATGTGGTTGAGAAGGTTGAGTAAGTTAATTTATGCAAATCTTTTAGAACAGTGTCTAATAAAGATCACTAATTATTTCTTATTTTTGTTAATAACAGCAATTTTGTTTCATTTATAATCTTGGAGATAAAATTTCAGTACAGTCACACATATCATCCCTGGTGATGGGGAAATTGGTCCATTCTAATGTGGACCATTCTAATGGTCCATTCTAATGTGACTATTACAGCAAAATGTCAAGAGTCAAATTTTGCATGGAAATTTGTTAGGAAATTATCATTTTGGAGACCAGCACCCCATGAGTCTAAATTGGTCCAACATTTTCAGGGTTTCTACAAACACAGAAATGATTCACATCAATTTGCATTCAGGGGCCTTATTATAATCCCTTTCCCCCAAAAACTCAAGATTTAAACACCAAATCACATTCTCAGTAGAGGAATACTCACTCTGAAAAGCTCTTGAGAATGAGGTAACAATTGATTCACATCTCATGATGTTCACTTCACAAAACTGTTGAAAAGAATGAAACATTTTTTTTAGTTTCCTCTCTGAAACTAAAGTTTAATTCACAGAATGTATGTGCACATGGCACATATTCAATAAACATTTATTTTGTGAAAGATAACTAAATATACTCCTTTAAAAACCAGTCACAGTATCTTAAACTTATTCCTGCATTCTTGGGTGTCATAATTTCAAATAATTGTATCTTTCAAATATGTATGATACATTCCAAGTCTTTTTCTCTAATATTAAATTTATAATGAGAATTTCCCCACATATATATCTTCCCTGTATGTATATTAGTAGTGCAAGGAAAACACAATGCTAGTGAGTACTCATCTACTGACTCAATTATTATAAAGTTATGTAACCAAGTTTATTTCCTAAATTTTTAAAATTATATCCTGCCTCTAATGTGGACACTGTGATGTTTCTCCTTATGATATAGCTTGTTCTACAAAGGAAAAGTAATCCATTAAGACATAGCACATTGTCAGGGAAAGAGGTAAATTATCAGGTAACTGAAGTTTATCTCTCTAGTCACAAAAGCTCCTTTTAAACTTTAACCCATTTTGTTATACATTATGATATTTATGGTGTACAGTCTTATTTTATTACACTGAGTATACATGACACTGGGTTTAAAGGCCAAGCCTATATTAGCCATGTTTCTTTTATTCTACACATGATCCTTCCTATTTAAGAAGCTTTACCCAGCAAATCGTGATGTTCTAGTAATGCCAAATGGATGTTCCAGGAATTCCTCAGGTGTGAATAACTGGCAGAGCATAAGTTTGTGAAAAAGAATAGAATTTGTGTAAAATGTGAAGATGAAATACTGTTTTTAAGATAACAATATTAATATTTAATAAGTAACATATTCACCAAATTACTGATTTAGGCAATATAAAGCAATATTTAAAGATATGAAATTATTTAAATTTAAGTCACTAAATGAATTTTTAATTAAGCACGTAGATTTTAAAATTAAAAAGTATATAGCATACAATTCTCCAACTTACATTACTTAACAATATTTCATAAATATTTTTCTAATAATTACTCTAAATGAAAATAGGTTGACTTCTTCAAACAAAAAGCATGGAGTGGTTGGATGGATTTAAAAAATCAAGGCCAAACTGTATGCTGCCTGCAAGAGACTCACATCAGCTAAAGGACCACATGGTCTTCAAGTGAAAGGATATTTCATGTAAGAGGAAACAAAAACAGAGTGGGAGTAGCTATAGTTATATCAGACAATAGAACTTTAAGCTAAAAATAGTAACAAGAGACAAAAAAGATCATTATATAATGATGAAAGGGTCAATTTATAAAGAAAATATAACAATCATAACTAGATATACACAAAACATGAGAGAATCTGAATATATGAAGCAAATATTAATAGGTCTGAAGGGAGAAACAAGCAACAATGTAATAATAATATGGAACTAAAGTACCCCACTTTCAACAATGTCTAAATCATCCAGACAAAATCAATAAGGAAATGTTGGACTTGAACCATACTTTAGACCAAATGGGCCAAACAGACACATATAGAGCATTCCATCCAACAGCATCAGGATACACATTTTTCTCAAGCACACATGGAATATTCTCCAGGACAGATCACATGATCACTTACAAAATAAGTCTTAGTAAATTTAAGAAGGTTGAAATCAAGCCAAGTAATTTTTTTGACAACAATGATATGAAAATAGGAATCACTAATGAGGTAAATGGGAAAATTCACAAGTATGGAAAGTAACATCCTTTTGACCAACCAATTGGTTAAAGAAGGAATCAAAAGGGAAATCAAGAGATATCTTGAAACCAAAATGGAAACAGAACATTGGAAAACTTAAGGTACTCCTCAAAGCAGCTCTAAGAGGAAAGTTCATAGTGATAAATACCTATATTAAGAAACAAGAAAAATCTCAAATAAATAATTTTGCACTTCAAGAAACTAGAAAAAGAAGAAAAAACTGAGTCCAAAGTTAGCAGAAGGCAGATAACAAAGATCAGAACAGAAATAAATGAAATAGAGACCAGAAAAATGATCAAAGAGATTGACAGAACTAAGACCTCTTAAAAAAAAAAATTTACAAAGTTGACCTTAAGCTGGACTAAGAAAAAAGAAAGGATGCTTAAAGAAATAAAATCACAAAAGAAAGATAGGCATTAAAATGTACACCACAGAAATACAAAGAATCATAAGAGGCTACATGAACCATTACACAACAATAAATTGGCTAACTTAGAAGAAATGGATAAATTCCTACAAACATGCAACCTACAAAGACTGAATCATGAAGGAGTAGAAAATATGAACAGTTCAATAGCAAGTGAGGAGAATAAATCAGTGAACAAAAACTATCAACAGCAACAACAACAAAAAAGTCCAGGACCTGATGGCTTTACTAGCGAATTCCTCCAAACACTGAAAGAAGAATTAATACTGATCCTTTCCAAACTCTTCCAATAAATTGAAGAGTTTGAGAATAAATTGAGAGTTGAGAAACACTCTCAAACTCATTTTATGAAGCCGGTATCACACTGATACCTAAGCCAGATAAAGATACTACCAAAAAAAAAAAAAAAAAAAAAAGCAAAACCAAAACAAAAAAGACAACCACAGACAAAAATCTCTGATGAATATAGATGCGAATTTTTTAAAAAATATTATTAGCAAACTGAATTCAAAGCACATTAAGATGATCATACACCAGGATCAATTGTTTCAGCATACATAAGTCAATAAATGTAATACACCATATTAATTGAATGAGAGATTAAAAAAATGATCATCTGAATAGATGCAGAAAAAGCAACTGACAAAATACAACATCCTCTCACAATAAACACTCTCAACAAATTGCATCTAGAAGAAACTTACTTCAACTAATAAAGACCATATAGAACAAGTCCACAGGTAACATCATATTCAATAGTGAAAGGTTAAAAAGCTTTTTCTCTATGATCAGGAATAAGTGTACCTCTCTCACTATTCCTATTCAACATAATAGTGAAAGTCCTAGCCAGAGAAATCAAGTAAGAAAAAGTAATAAATGACATCCAAATTGGAAAGAAGTAAAATTGTCTTTGGAGATGATATCATCTAAATAGAAAATCCTAAAGACCCAATCAAAACACTGTTGCAATAAATCACAAAGTGCAGTAAACCTGCAGGATACGAAATCAAGAGAAATCAGCTGTTTCTAGACAGTAACAACGAAATATATGAAAACAAAATAAAGAAAACAATCCCGTTCACAATATCCTCAAAAAGAATAAGATACTTAGGAATAAATTTAACCAAGGAGGTGAAAGATCTGAATATTGAAAACTATAAGATTTTGATGAAAGACTGACAAAGACACAAGTGGAAACTTATCTGATGGTCATAGATTGGAGAAATTAATACTGTTAAAATGTCTACATTATCCAAAACCATCTGTAGAGTCAATGGAATCTCTATAAAATTTCTAATGGCATTTTTCTTTTTTTTTTAAAGATTTTATCTATTTATTTGACAGACAGAGATCACAAGTATGCAGAGAGGCAGGCAGAGAGAGAGAGAGGGAAGCAGGCTCCCTGCCGAGCAGAGAGCCCGCTGTGGGACTCAATTCCAGGACCGTGGGATCATGCCCTGAGCTGAAGGCAGAGGCTTTAACCCACTGAGCCACCCAGGCTCCCCTCTAATGGCAATTTTTTAAGGTTTTATTTATTTATTTGACAGAGAGAGAGAGATCACAAGTAGGCAGAGAGGTAAGCAGAGGGAGAGGAGGAAGCAGGATCCCCACTAAGCAGAGAGCCCGATGCGGGACTCAATCCCAAGACCCTGAGATCATGACCTGATCCAAAAGCAGAGGCTTAACCCACTGAGCCACACAGGCTCCCCTCTAATGGCATTTTTCAAAGAAATAGAAAAAAATCATAAAATTATTATGGAAGCACAAAAGACCCTGTATAGCCAAAGCAATCCGGAGAAAGAACAAAGCTGGAGGCATCACAGTCCCTGATTTCCAGCTACACTACAAAGCTGTGGTATCAAAACAGTATGGCACATAGACCAATGGAATAGAATTGAGAGCCCAGAAGTACATACACATACACACACACACACACACACACATATACATATATACATATATATATATATGTATATACATATACATACACATACACACACACACATATATACATATATACTATACATATATACATATATATACATATATACATATACATATATACATATACATACACATACACACACACACATATATACATATATACATATATACATGTGTGTGTGTGTGTGTGTGTGTGTGTGTGTATCCCTTGTCAGACATATGATTTGTAAGTATTTTCTGTCATTCAGTAGCTTGCTTTTTGTTTTGTTGTTTGTTCTTTTCTCTTCTCTTTTTTTTTCTCTTCTTTTCTCTTTTTGTCCCTCCCTCCCTCCCTGCTCAGTGGAGAGTCTGCTTTTCCCTCTGCCTCTCCCCCTCCCAACCTGCTCATGTGCTCTTTCTACCAAATAAATAGATAAAATCTTTCAAAAGATAAGTAAAAATAAAAAATAAAAAAGAACTTTGATAACTGTCATATTTAAATAGCAACCCACACCCTCCCTATTCTGTATTCCAAATCCTTTTTGACTGCCTTATTTTTATTCCATAATATTTATCACTATATGACATACCATTAACATTTAATTCTTTGTTTAGTATCTCTTACTCCTCTATTGCAAGAGTTATTTTTTCCTGTGTTATCATCAGTATGTAGGAAAAAAACCTGATACACACTATGGGCTCAATAAAATTTGTGAATAAGCAATAGTGAGTATTTATATTCAAACACATACTATGTCTCTAAATCTAACTACCTTCATTGCGGTCTTTCAACAAAGTTTTCCTATAGGTTTTCCTGTTTCTAGGTGAAAGGGATGTGTTTTCTAGTATATCGTAAAGTGGTTTTAATAGGATATAGAAAAGGTGTTGGTTTTTGTGTATTGATCTTAATCAGCCATCTTGCCGAACAATTTCATTATTTTCCTTTCAGTGTCAATATAGATCACATATTATCTGCAACCGCTGCCCATTTTCCTTTTTGTTTCCAATATTATTATTCCTAATGTATTTGTCTTTTTTTTTAATTGCACCCTCCATTAATTACAATGGTGACAATGTGCCAGTTATCTTCCTCCAGGCTCCAAAGGAATGACTCTCTGTTCCATGATTAATGTGATATTTTCTGCAGTTTTCTGACAGTCTTTGTGAATTTAAAGAAATTTCCTTCTTTAAGGTTCACTAAATATTTTTATCAGAAATGGGAGTTTGATCATTGCTTTTCTGGAATTGAGATAATTATATATATTTTTAATCCTTTAATAAGTAATGTAGGGCTACATAAATAAGTGTGTTAATACTGAACCACTCATGTGTTCCTTGGTTAAGTGCTAGTTGGTCATGAAATATTATTCTTTCCAAAAATGTATACGATAGTATATGCATCTGAGGAGAGAGGGGGAAACATAGATTATGAAACATTATAATAAAGCAAAGAACCCAAGCCCTGTTTCTTAAGAATCATTGCATTGAGTCTTGTGCTCCTTTCTATCTCTCTGGCTTTCCCTACTGTTCTCAGTTTTGTAATTATTATTCTTTTCTTTGTTTTTTAGTAGTCTCTTTTCATATATGTATATTTATATTACATAAGATAGTATGTATATGTATATGTATATGATATATACAAAAATGTGTATGTATACACACACACACACACACACACACACACACACACACACATACAAATCCTAAAGGAAGATTTTAGATTTTCCGATTTGTTTTTATAGGACCCAATTCAGCATGAATGAAGATCTTTGAGTGTCACAGGGGTAGAATAATACATAAAACCAAGGGAAAAATCATCCTGTGTAGCAGTAAGGAGTGCCTACTTTTAATTATGTCCTTTAAATCCTTTCATGGAAAGCCAAAGATCTGCAAGAAAGGAAGTTGGTATTATTCAGAGATGGATAGTTCAAAACAGAACCTTAGCCAGTTTTCTTTTTTCTCTCCCTCTTTGATCTGTGATTTGGCTCCAACCTTGCTTGTATGGAGAGACAAAACTTTGGTTCCCTGCCAGTTTCTTTTATCTACGTACCCCAGGCAAAGGTCTTAAAAATGAACCCCAGGATATTTTATAGACACTGCGTGAGCCCCACATATGTCAGCTTGGGAAGGGTATTGTTCTAGGATCTTCAAAAATCACCACAGATGTTTCTTTCAGAGGCAGACCAAGCTGAAGTGGAAAAAATGAAACTAAAACATGATTTTAAGAATTAGAAATAGATTAAGAGAATGGCTAATTAATCTATAAGTTGTCCAGACAACAAGTCCTTGCAGAATATTATATAATAAAATCATATGATCTCCAGAAAAGCATGTAGTTGAAGAAGAGTTTTAGGTGATTTAATATGTTTCAATGTTTGCTCTCATACAGGGAGAAGAATAAGCTCCAAGTATTTGATCATCAAGGATCAAATCAACTGGGCAGGAACTAAGAAAACAGTCTTGGGTTTTCTTTCTTTTCTTTCCATAGTGTTAACAGTTGCCCATCAGTGTACATGTTCAAAAATTCATTTAACAGCACGCTGACTTTTATAGTATACAAATTATTTCTCAATAAAGGTCTTAAGAAAAAAATTAAGAAAGAAAAGAAAAAAAGTTGAATTTCACAACATATAATGCCAGAATTACATTTTGGGCAAAGTTTTTTCAAACTCTCCCTACCAATATTGGAATGCCAGAAGGAAGAGCCTAATAATGTTTTAGTAGAACACCGTATTTGGAAGTCTATATTCAGAAAGAAAATTGAGTTTGATTCTAATGTCAGCACTGAGCCAGCAGTGTGGGGTTGCTCAGAGTTGTTTGGGCAATTATTGCCCTTGTGAACTGTGGGATGAGGGATGGCTGTCAGTTCCTGCCAGCTCAGCAGAATTCCTTTCTTCTCCAAAAGCCAGCCCAGCAGAAATATACAAGGTCAAAATGGAATATCAGCCTAAAGATTGGAAATAACTAAACTGCAGGTAAAATTCTTGAAAATACAATTTAAAATATATGAAAATAATTTAAAGTTTTCAAATATAGAGAGATTTGTGTATATTTGTGCAAAAATCACCAAAACAAGAAATGGAACGTCTCCTGAAAGGACACTTAGTTCTTTTAAATATACAAATTAACAATCTCCGTTCCTAAACCGATAGTAAAGGACCAAAGCTCCACAGGAGGCCAAGAAGGACAAGGTAAAGGCGAGAAGTAGGAAAGACAATTGTGATGGCAAAGTGGGATGAAAGAATTGCTCAGGATTAGACTGGGTCTTGACATATAAAGATTTATGTTTCCACCTTCAACTTAATTTGAAAACAAAGCAATACCAAACACCCTGATTCTCAATTTATTGAGCATGCTATACTCAAGACTAGCAGAAGACCAAAGAACTTAGTACCTACAAGAATTTTTCAGGGTTGAAAGACCTCCTAAATAAACCACCCTTTATTAGATGTCTCCTACAACCTTCCTGACAAATGATGACCCTGACTTATCCATTGATTTTGGCCCCCAGCATTCGTTCTGATTTTGGGAACCAGCCCTTTCAGCACATGAGAATGAAAACCTCTAAGCTGTGCAGTGCATAACCTATGCAACTACACCTATGACCCTCTCTTGCCCTGCATGATATAGTCAAAGTGAACAGGCTTTAGGAAAGCCATGTGATCTAAGCTCAGAAAATCACATGCTTCTGCTTAGAACTGAAATCTTAAACTGAGCCAAGTAACACATTCCATCCAAAGGTGGCTCCTGAAAAAGCTATTAGTTTCTCAGTTTCTTCTATGTAGGTCCCTGGAGCTGTCCTTTTTTCTGATTTGAGACCCTAATTCATCTTTTCCTGGATGCTGTGGGTTACTTGAACTCCAACCAATATTTATTTATATTTATATTTTTATTTACATTTATGTTTACATTTACACTTACATTTATGTTTATTTTCATATTTTTAAAAATTATTCAGTGTTTCAACTTCTGGGAACCTAAGAACCTTGGCTGTCACAGTGCCTACGCCCTGACGGAAACTCACCATTTCCCCATCAACATCGTTCTTCGGGCAATTCTGGCCATAACATATGGCTCCAGCATACTGAGTTGGCATTTGCCTTCTCCAAGCCTTTACCTGTGGTCCTAACTCTGCTTTCTGAGGCTGCCAGTCATACTGAATCCTTTTTCTATAAAATAGGTCTTTAGATTTTTAAGGATTGTTTCTATGTTCATTCCCTCTGCCCAAACTTGGCTAAATGCTCCCTGTTTCTTCGCCTTTCTTGTTTCAACATGTCAGGTCCTAGGCTGCTATTCCTATCAGGCTCCTTAACTTTGCATGTAGGAAATGTGTAATTTATGGCCCCAGTTATAGCTTAAATCTTAACAAACATCTTACCATGTATATTCTTGGTCATAACTGGAACCAAACAAATGACTGTGGGTGTTTTACAAGGTGCCCAATACCCCACCTGGAAATACATTACAAAGTTAACAGTAAGCTAAAAACAGATGTGTGGTGTTGTGTTGTCTTTTGGTTTGTTTTCTATGCTGTTACATCTCTAGAAAACTCCTTCTTGCAGAATAAACAATTTATAAGTGTGCCCTGTACTTAATCAGAGGTGTTTATTTCTGCATTAATTCATTTAACTAGCTAGTGTGCGTTCAAGAATTTCCCTAGAAAGAGGAAAGCTCTGTTGAGAAATGATGTCCCTTGTTTGCATTTGCTGAGGTTCCTGGCTAAGTGCCTGCTTTCAGATCTACCTGAAGAATTTACAATTTTTTCTGACAGTTGTGATCAGTTAACACATCCTGCCCACAGCTCCTGAGCGCCCACCTGCTACAGTGGACACAGTGACTCAGTGTATTACTCAGTGACCCCCTTGCACCTGGAAATCCCAGGCCCACCTCAGCCAGGAAGACACGAGACATGGAATGAGAGGGCTGGCCTCTGAAGTGGGCCTAGCCCAGGTAATCGCTGCCCTTCCCATGCCATTTTGTATTCTAGGAATTTCAATTAATGTTTTAGTCTATGTGCTTACATACTGAGGAAGTTACAAAAGACCACAGTTATAAAAGTCAAGTTGATAATCATGGTAAATACCAACGAAACTAAAATATCACAGTAGGACAAGCTAATCAACACTTGCTCTGTGGAGATTCTGCTTGTGCATTAAAATAAGAAAACCTTTCTAATTTAACTACTGGTAAAACCTTTACTCAAGCAGTCTTGATTGGCTGGAGTACACATAGGTTGTTGTGGGGTTGCCAGTAGCTGTGGCTAGCCATGGTCCCACTGCATACCTATCAGGCTCTGTCTTCTGTATTTTATGTACGAAGAATACAAGGAGGTGATTCTGGCTCTTCTTCCACTGGCTGGGCCACCACCCCATCCCTCCAAGGCTCCAGGAACACCAGGTCCTACAGTCCCAAGGAAAGATAAGCCACGTTTCCTTGGCAACAGGCCCCTTGAGTTTATGAGTGTCCTGTCCTTGGTTATGGAAAGTGTGCCTAGCTCCACCCTATGACTGGGTAGAGAAAACCCCCAGCCAGTGTTTATGGAGGGTAGGGATGAGATAATATAAAGAATTCAGGATTGGTGGCCAAGGTTTCCGAGTGCTATTCTTAGAGGTTCAACTATGTAGGTGTGTAACCTTGGACAAGATATGGAACTTTACCAGGCCTTAGATTTTCATCAATAAAACACAAAGGATGGCCCCCTCCCCCTTCTGAAACCATCTACTAGGATGCCACAGAGACTCCCCAAAGAATGAAAAGAAGATGGAGTTGTACCTGCCTCTCTCTGCCCATGCATGTGTTTCATTATTACAACACTGACAGCTTCAAATTGATCGGAGAAGTTGAAAGACCCACAAAAGAGAATTTTTCCTTCCTTCATAATCTTGAAACTATTCGTTTATGTAATCATAAATCTACTTAATGGAGGCTTTATTGTTTGTAGCTTGGTTCAGCAGGACTACTATTCCTGAATTTCCTTCTCTATATGTTTCTGGTTATGGTGGGCCATAAGAGGCCTTCCTATGCAAGATCTGGAGGGTAGAAGTGAAGTGGCAGCCATTTGGTAGCTGGTACATGTTGTTCCTTATATTCTAGGTCACCTTGTTGGCCTACGGTAGCAGACAGGACTGAAACCTTGTTGGCCTAGGGCAGCAGACTGCCCCACCTTTTCCCCAGATCCTCCTACAGTTGTTCCAACTGCCGGGCCTAGTATGTGTTTAGCTACCCAACAAAGGATGCTAACTTGTCCCTCAGGACCCAGACTATCAAGGTCAGAGTCAATAAGAATGGGCAGGTGCAATACGTCCCCATGAGCTCCAGCTAGTCCTTGGTCTTCCCTGCTTTACACCCATCTTCCCTTCCATCTGCTGCTCTGTGGACTTTAAGGTCTGGTACCAGAGAAAAAGTCAACAGGCTTACGGAGACCAGTGATCCAGTTGCTTAAGGTCAAGTCCCTGTAACAAATCTCTTTTCATATGTTTGTGAAACAGTGGTTCATAGTGGTTCCCTTACTGAATGCTGCCTAATACACATTTTATTAAATACTTTTTAAATGGAATATTATCGTGTCTGCCCCTTTTAAACCCTTTTACAGACATTCAATTGGTAAGAATCTTATAAAGAGATCATGAAGGTCAATTCCCTTATTTTGAATATGAAGAAACTAAGGCTCAAGTAATCCAGATACATTTGGAGGCCCAGCAGGGACCAGAACACAGGGATTCTGACTCAGTCCCATGATCCCTACCACAAACACCTAATATGTTGAAAATACAGAAGTTCCAGCACTATTTAAAATCACTTTACTGTTTTTCATGCACTTCTGAGATAATTAGCATTCCACAAACATTCCATTGAATCCTAGAGGGAAGACAATGTAGTCTTCAAAGTTTTGGACTAATAACATGATTTTATTTTTAAGAGAGAGAAAAATAAAGTGTGTGTGAGCAGGGGGTAGAGGAGGCATGGGGGTGCCAGTGGGGAGGGGCAGAGGGAGAGAATCTTAAGGGAGAGTATCATTAAGTATAAAGCCAACTCGGAACTCAATCTTACAACCCTAAAATCATGACCTAAGCCAAAATCAAGAGTCAGATGCTTAACTTACTGAGTCACCCAGGCACCCCTATTCTTTTGCTGGAAATCTGCTTTGGGCACACTGTGTTCTAAGTGCTGGGAATAGAGACGAACACAACGGATAAGGCCTCTGACCTCATGGACTATTGGGGAAGATAAAAAAAGACAAGTAGGAAAATATGTAGTGACAACAGATTATCTCCAGGAAGAAAAATAAAAATGGCAAGAGTATAGAGGTTATCCTGGGGTTGAGGGGGAGTCTTTTAGATAGAAGGTCTGGAAAGGTTTATTTCAGGAGCTGACATTGGAATACACATCCAAATGAAGTGAGGAAGCAAGCTCTATGCATTTCTGGGAGAAGACAGTTCCACTTGGAAAGAACCACAAGTGCAAAAGCCCCCAAGGAGCTTTTTATGGGCAATGACCATATTGATTATGAGGGAGAATGACAGGAGATTAGCTCTCTATATGTGAGAAGCTTGGATTTTATTTTGAAAGTTATAGGAAATCATTGAAGAGTTAGAGCAGGGGAATAAAGGATTTAATTTTAGTTTTAAAAAGCTCACTATAGCTGCTATATGAAAAATTCTCGGGGTGGGGGAGGACAAAGTAGAAGCAGGGAGCTATATTGAACTAGGGTTTTAGTTGTGTAGTAGACGAGACATAATTAGATGCAAAATATATCCTGAAGGTAGAGTAGAAGAATTTAAAGATGGAATGAACATGAAGCATGGTAGAAGAACAGAAATCAGGGGGTCTCCTAGATTTTGGCCTGAGCTACTGATTGCTCATAATGCTGTTCACTGAGGTGGGGAATAGGTATTGAATGTTGTGGGAAATCAAGGGCTTCCCCCACAATTAAGTTTGTGTTGCTTTTTAGACATCCAAAGGAAGATGTTAAATAAGTGATAGGTTGTGTTCACGGAGTCATATTCACAATACCTCTGGGATGTACATAGTTTAAAATTTTAGCATCTGCATTTTGTGGACACAGGAAAAAATATATACCATGGGAATGCATATCAAGGAGGACTTGGATATACCAACTTACCTTATACCAGCTAAAGAAAATAATTGTCAGCCCACTGGTATTCTTTCCTGACCTATACAAGGTACACATATAAAACAACGAATGAAATCATCAGGATAAATTTTATCTGATCTCAGTAAATGAATCCCAATACCTTTCCCCTCCTCTCCACACATCCAAATCTCACTGGTTTTTAAGAACAAACTCAAATTTTATAACAAATGTCAAATTCCACCTCCTCCAGAAAGACCTTTCCTACTTAATCTAGCCCACCATAATCTTTTGCTCATAGCTTCCCTAGCATCTAACATCAGTGCTGTACCATTTAGCGCATGATTATTCTTAGATGGCTTCATAAGTGTTACTCTCATCTCTGTCACTAGCCTATAACTTGAAAGCAAGTGCCATATATCTATTTCTTTCATATCATCCACTGTGGTAAATACTGAGGAGATATTCACCAATAATTTCTTTTTTCTCTTGGACATAGCCAGACTACAGTTTCCGGGCTTCCTGACTGTTCATTGAACAGTGACAAAGGACAAGTGGATGGAAATGGTGTACAACATTTCCAGGCCCATCCCATGAGAATTTCCCAAATGATCCTCCCTTCTCTCTTCCTACCTTCTAACAGGATGCTCATGTCCAGGATAACCTTGAAAGACACTTGTCAAAGATGGTGGATTTTCTGTCACCCTGGGCCTCTGAATGACTGTGTGGAGCAGAGCCTATAGAGCAAATGGACTTTCAGTGAGTGAGAAATAAACTCTACTTGGTTAATCCACAAAGATTTGGGGGTTTACCTGTTGCAGCAGTCAGCACTTAAACTTCAGTACCTTGTGCCTAGAGGACAGGTTGCAAGGCTGATGAAGCCTGTACAAACAGGTACTATTTTTGCCAGGTGAGTGAAGTGACTTGTTCAGGTCATGCAGCCAACAAGTGGTAGAGACAGGGCTTTCTGTTTCTAAAGCCTATGCTCCTAACCCTTACCTTATCCTGAATCTCCAATACCACTGACAATTGATGTCCCAGCAATAAGAGCATTATTACACCTTTAGATGATAACACAGATTGCCCTCCCTCCAAAAACAATCTTCTGATATAAATTTCAGTAGGAAAAGTGTCTTGGATGAACCATGAAGAGAATGGGGGTAAGAGAACACAGAGACGAACGGAGAGTACTGCAACACATCTCCTCTCAAACACTGTAGTATGCATGATAAACTGCCATTGGCTGTAAACAGATCACCATGTTCTGATTAATTGTCAGGCAGACCCCAGTCATCAAGAGGTATAGAGCAAGGCCTCCAACATTTCATTCCAAATGCCTTACACAAGATAAAAACCCCCATGTAATTGAAGACAGAGAAGGAAAATGTAAGAAATAAGCTAATAGACAAGCAGTAAACCTTCTGAAAATTGAAGGAGAATCAAACCAAAAAGTACTTCTCAGGAACAATATATTAAAATGAGTGTATATATGCATATATCACAACAATTCCATGTCCATTAACTTCACCAATATTGCAAAGCTATATATTTCAAGTTCAAAAAAAGCAAACAGGGTAAAAATACCTCCATACCACCAAAATTTAATCTTGAAAATCTAACTTATAAATATCATGTTACTTATGTGTTAAAGGGTACTACTTTTAGGTATAAATACATGATGCTATTATGAAATGTCTGGTACAATTTATTCCATAAAAGCATGAAGTAAATAATGTAAAACCTCCATCTTCATAGGTTTGGCCTGTGAGTCTCCATTTACTCAAAGAAAGCTACACTAAATAGATTGACCACATCCGCAGTCAAGATCATCACTTACAAATCTAGGTCACCATTCACAGGGGGGCCTGAAAAAAGATCATGGATCATTTATCATTTTCTTCAGCTATGTGAAATAAGTCAGAATTTACAACCATGAGGGTACTAACAACACCTAATTTCTCATTAGAGCTCTTAAATCACTTTCTTATGCATTATGTAATTTGACCTCACAACAACGGATACTAGTTCTTCATAACTAGCATTATCTATATTTTGCAGAGAAGGAAAAGCAGACAGTTTAAGTCAATTCCTGAACACAATACAGTCCATTCCTGAATCCAAGTCTTAGGAGTGAAACCCTAAGTGAAACCCTCTTGTTGCTATGCAGCCTCTTCCATGATAACTTACATTTCTAAAGCAAATAGCATTTACAAAGCTTTAAGGCAGCAGGGGCAGAGAGAACAGTCTCAGATTAGAAATGAGGAAACAGGCTGTGAATGTTTCTATGACTTGTCTATGAAACCCTCTCTAGTTTGTAAGTGAAAAAAACTGGGTAGATGGATTAATTGATTTTTTTGAAGATTTTATTTATGTATGTAAGAGAGAGAGAGAGAGAAAGAAGTCCAGCAGGGAGAGGGGTGGTGGAAGAGGGAGAGAGAATCTCAAGCAGACTCCCAGCTCTGTGCTAGATCTCAGGATCCTGAGATCATGACCTGAGCTGAAATCACGAGTCAGACACTCAACCAACTAAACCATCCACACACCCTGAAAAAAGCTAGATTTAAATGAGAAAGTCTTGTGTTCAAGCTCAGCTTGCCTTCCCTTGTCACACATCACACTACAACCATAGGACAGCCATAAATTCTGGCTCACAGGAGACTCATGTTCTGGAGTCAGAACCAGGCTCTCACTCCAGCAGTAGCATGAGCCCTGAGCTGTGGAATGGAGCTTTCTCAGGGCCAGCACCCACCCCCCACATCCACCTCCTGCAACACCTCAAGTCAGAGCAGGTAAACTGAACTTGTGATGAACTTAGTTTGTACTGCCACTCTCCCAAACTTGCACTTTTACTGTTGTCTCTCTTTACAACTGGTCCCAGGACCTATGCAGTGTAGTCAACTGCTCCCCACACAGTTAGCCACTGTTGTCAGACTCCTACCTCATCTCTTCTCCACTCTCTGGAGCCCCCACACAAGTCTGCCTAGTCTTCCTCCCTTCCAGTCTCTTCTCAACCCTACAGAGAACCCAGTCTTTTCAGATCACATCACTTTGCCACCAGAAATCCGTCACTTGCATGGCCTTCCCTAAGATGGACCCAACCCCTTCCTCTGCCACATCCTACTTCCTTCTCCCCATCTTGTGCCCTGGGGCCCAAGCTGACAGTCTGATGCGCATTACCTAGCAGATTCTCAAAATCTCCACCAGCCACACAGGAGCATTACACACTGTGCACTAAACCTCCCTTACTGTACTGTTTCTTATATATAAGAAGGAAAGTCAAATAAATACATTTTTGAACACATTTTTTAATCCATTCTTTGAACATTGAAGATTTTTTTTTTTCGTCTCCATTTCCAAGCTTACTCTCTTAATATTATATAGGTATATGCTGTTAAAACAATGATTATTAAATCAAAGTAGATGTGTTAACCTAGCGTACCAGTATAAAACATGAGACTTTTGAAAACGCAAACACATTTGCAGAACAATAGAGATATGTACTTTTTAATGGTTGTAAGAAAACACATATTGACTATAAATTTCTAAATTAAAATTTAACTCATGGACGCACAAATTGTTCTTTCTTCAATAGGGGTTCTAATTCAGGTTTGTTGTTCATCCTGACACACATACGTATCTAAGTATATACATACAGAGTCCCTGACACTGGGAAACAGAGCACAACTCAGGACACCAGCCCCCGCCCTTTTATTAGTGTGGAGGTACAATCTGAGAATAGCTACTCTATACTTTTTATAAGACTTAAACACATAGAGGAGTTTGGTATTTCAGAGTTTAAATTTTATTGGGTAATTCAGTTGGTGGTATAAAAATTTAGATTGGCCCTGCCTGGGATCTACCTTCAGTCAAAGTACTTGTTTTTTCAATTAAGGCAAAAAAAAAAAAAAAATCCTTTCAAGTTTCTGAAAGATCTTAAAGAATGGGAAGGGGAAACTGAAGAATATTTGTGGGATGAGTTAGATAATCGGATCCTAGTTACTTTAAAGTATGGGAAATTTATTATTTATTTCTAGGGAAAACTAAATGCTGCATGCCAGGAAAGCACAGATCATTAAGGTAAATGACAGCCAGTGGGGACCAAGATTTTATTTTTTTTCCTTGGAGAATATCTAACTCGGTTTAAATTAAAAAAAAAAAAAAAAAGAATTGAGATGAATTAAAAAAAAATGACTACATGAAGAAACAACTTCATAGTTATCAACACATGCCTGTGTACTTTTAAATGTTATTACTTATACAATTATAATATTTTGTTTGAATGAAATGAAGAGTACTATTAAATCAAATTACTGGTTTGGTTGATAAAAACACAAATGCCAGCATGTAATAGCGGTATTTGCTATTCAGCTAAACTCCCCACTTGACTACCAAATGAAGATGCCAAGGAAAAACAGCAGCATTTATGACAACTCAGGTGCACAAAAAGAAATGCTAGGAAGAGCAGGATCAGCGAGACCACTCTGCCCAGCTGATCCTCAATGACCGACCACACTGGGGATAAGAAGATAGTTAAAAAGAAACAACAGGCCCAAAATGGAGTCCCTTGCACTAAGCCCATGTCACCAAACCAAGACTTAATGCCTATTTTAATTACAATTTCAATCTCTCCTGAGAGTGAAATCTTAACCAGTCAATCCAGAATCACCTGTTCAGCACTAGTGAGGTAATCTGCATAATCGACCCCCACTGTCCCCCAAAGCAAGGTGACCTTGCTACAAACAATCCACTCTTTGCCCGTAACTTTTATCCTGCTCACTTCTTAGAAAAATCTTTCATTTTATATAGCTCTTCTGTCTAATAGATATTCATGAATGATTGAATAAAGTCAATTAAATGATCTTTAACACTTCAATTTTGTTTTTTAATAAGGTTTTATTTTCTCAAAGGTACAAAAGAAACAATAAACACTTGCTTAAAAAAATCACTTAAAGAGCACAGGCAACAACAACAAATTTATATATATAAATATATATATATATATATATATATATATATATATACATATATATATTTGGCTTTATCAAAATGAAAAACTTCTATGCATCAAAAGACACTATGAAGAGAGTGAAAAGACAACACATGGAATGGGAGAGAATCTCTGCCAAACATACATCCAATGAGGGATTAATACCCAGAATGGATAAAAAAGTTTCTACAACTCAACAACAACAACAAAGAACAGAGAACCGAACTCAACACTGGACAAAAGACTTGAACAGACATTCTCCAAAGAAGATACAAAGATAGAGGAATGGCCAATAAGTACATGAAAAGATACTCAACATTATCAACCATTAGGGAACTGCAAATCAAAACCACAATGAGATACCACTCCATACATTAACATGGCTATTGTATTTTAAGAAAGAAAAACAAAGTGGGTGCCTGGGTGGCTCAGTCCTTAAGCAGCTGCCTTCAGCTCAGGTCATGATCCTAGGGTCCTGAGATGAGCCCTGCATCAGGTCTCTGTTGAGTGCAGGAGAAGCAGACCCCGTCTGCGTCTCCCTCTCCCTCTACCTGCTGTTTTCTCTACTTGTGCTCTCTCTCTGTTAATAAATAAATAAAATCATAAAACAAACAAACAAGTAGACACAAAATAAGAAATCTTGGTAAGGGTGTGGAGCTATTAGAACACTTACGCATTGCTGGTGGGAATGTAGAATGGTACAGCCACTGAGGGAAACGGGTTGGAAGTTCCTCAAAACATGAAACATAGAATTACCATATGATTCAGCATTCCAGTTCTGCATGTATATCCAAAAGAGCTGGAAACAGGGACACAAACATATTTTTGCATAACATTATTCATAGCAATAGCTTTGGGCTCTTTATTTTTCACAATAGCCAGAAGGTGGAAACAACACAAGTGTCCATCAGAAGACGAACAGAAAAACAAGACGTGGAATCTACATACGATCCAATGTTATTCAGGCTTAAGAAGAAATGAAATTTTGATATGTTATGATATGGATGAACTTTAAAAACATTCCACTAAGTGAAATAATACGGAAACACACACACACACACACACACACACACACACACACACACACACACAAATATTGTATGACTCCACGTATCTGAGGTACCCAGAGTAGTCAAATGCGTAGAAACAGAAAGTAAAATGGTGGTTGCCTGCTGCGATATTATGATTTATAGTAAGAAGTGTATATTTGGTCCTTCTTGTTTTGGAACCTAGCTCCTAAAACCTTTGGAATTTCCTGAGTGATGAGAACATTAAAGTGTCTTTTGTTATGCTAATAAAGTGACTTCTGCAAAACACCTAAGGATATGGGGAGC
The DNA here is from genome assembly GCF_002288905.1 of Enhydra lutris kenyoni. Taxonomy (NCBI): domain Eukaryota; kingdom Metazoa; phylum Chordata; class Mammalia; order Carnivora; family Mustelidae; genus Enhydra; species Enhydra lutris. The sequence continues at coordinate 2,867,705 of NW_019154128.1, forward strand.
TGGTTGCCAGTAGAACTAACCTTAAATAGGATCTTTCAATCATATCCCCTGATTTCTTGGGAGGGAGTGGGGGGCTGGAAATTGACTCAATTATGCTTATGTAATGAAGTCTCCATAAAAACCCAATTTGGAGAGCTTTCAGGTTGGTGAAACAGAACACTTCCAACGAGCTTCCATGCCAGGTCCCAAACTCCAGGACCACAGAAGGTCCTTTGTTCAGAACTCTGCCCTGTGTTGGGGAGAAGGGGAATGGGGAATTGTTCAACGGGTAGAGTTTATATTTGGGATAATGAAAAAAATCTGGAAATGGATAGTGGTATTGGTTATACAACATTAGGAATGTACTTAATGCCACTGAATTGTACATTTAAAAAAGGTTAAAATAGCAAAGCTTGTGTTGTGTATATTTTATCACACTCTTAAAAATCACTTAAAATGAAACAACTTAGAAGAGCTTACATTTTTAAAATGTTGACAGTGTACTCTTTTATTTGAACTTTAGGTATGTGGGCTAGATGAAATTAAGCCAAGGGCCAGATTATGGCTTCTCATCCCCAAACATGAAGCAGTGTAAACAATCTTCAACAACGCTGACTTTTCCTAACTAAGTAGAAGGAAACTAATTACAATGTTGGGATTTAAGGAAAATAATGTAGGGGGTAGGAGAACTTATTACACTAAGTATATTCAAACAAACATTTGCAACCTGTACTTTACAAAAATTTACCAAAAAAGGAGAGAAGAAAATTGAAAGAACATTTAAATAACTTGCCAACAAATGCACAGCTAGAAATGATCAAGCTGAGATTAAAACCTAGTCTTCTAGGATTAAAAGTCCACTGTTTGCTCCACTTCACTATATATGGTAAAGTAAAGCACATGGAGACATATGTGCACGCGCGCGCGCGCGCACACACACACACACACACACACACATGCACACACTTGCTTTAAAAGAATCACATTTCCAGATTCTGTCACTCCTTCTGATTCTGATTTATGTAATCCCATCCTTGGCCCATGTACTCACACGCATAAACCCATATAAAATGTGGATGTGTGTGTCTGTATAAATATTTGGTAACCAACAGAAGGAATGGAAATTTCAGCTGTTCTCATCTGCTGATAAAGGAGCCCACCAACCTTGCTTGGCAACCCTGCCAGAATTAGCTGAGGTCACTGCTCATGCCTCTTTGGATCAGACCTGCCCTATTCATCAAAATGTTTCCACTGGGACCTCAGAACGATCCACCTTTAGTCTCAAATTGCAAGCGGCTGCGTATTTCACGCCAAGCCAACAACATCAGAACAAAGGGGGCAAACCACCACATCCTCAGCTCTGCTGTTACTGCTGAACCTTTTGCCCCCTGCTTTGCCTTTAATGGATCAGGTTTTAAAGTCTGGAAATTCAAAGCCTCTGCTGCAGTGCCAAGGACTGTCTGGGCTGGTGGTCACTGAAGTCTCGTTTGGCTGTCCTCTTTGGCTATGCCAGCAGTACCCTGGGGGGACCAGGACTGTCCCAAGCGCATTGCTGCTCCCCTAGGCAGCTTTCCTTCACCCCGAAACAGTGCCATCTTCTTTACCTTTTCTAGTACGGTGGTCAACCTATGTTGGTGTATTATCAACCGAGATTGGAGTTCCTTGTTAACAGAGTCCATTTTTGACTTTGCGAGCTTCACACTATGCTGATCTCTTTCTGTGGCTAATGAAATATCGCGGATGGCAGGGTGCCCTGTCACGCCTTGCTGTATGTGTGTGCCAACCCGGAGGTCCAGACACCGCGTGAGTTACTGCCCAACAGCTGCTCGGAGAACAAACCCTCAAAAAGCCATAAATTCACCCAGCCTTCCTAAGTGCCTTCAAGCCCATCACACACAGGTACTTGCGTGTTTTCCTTGATGGTACAGTTGGGAAACCATACTTACCACCATCTCAGCTTTTAAAAGTTACTACTACCCTGAAAACCTGCTATTATTCCTTCTTCTTATCCTGTTAAAGAAAATCCCATCTTACATGGGATCTGTGTGTCTTTATCTTCTTTCTTTTATGGGGGGGTGGAGGGCGGGGAGGTGAACAGTCAACAGAGTTTTGCTTTGTAGTTTTATAAATAGACCCTTACTGTCCCACACCGTCACCCTTTCTAGCTCTGGCGACACCCATAAATGTTGATGTACACGGGACCACCCAGTGGTTACAAAAGAAGACAGCAAATGATCTTCCTGCTTCTGTCTTCCCTTCCCACCCATGCATCAGGGACACGGCTTTAGGCAATCCTAAGGCATCATGACAATGTACCATCCCATACAGAAGGGGAAGTTGGGTTCAACAATAACAACAAAAAGCATGGGTTTTTTTTTTAGCTATCCCTCCCAGTTTCTAATTAAGCTCCTTTCTATAATCCCTCCCAGCAGATAAGGCAACTCCTGTCACTTTCCTTTCAATCTTGTCATGTGCAGCTTGATTTATGAGGGCTGGCTTCTGCTCGCTGAAAGCTGAGCACGAAAGTGTGGCAAACCTAATAAATAGCGATCCTAATAACAGAGGGGGTGCGAGTCCTTCCCAGGGCAGTACCCATGGGAAATGCATATTCGCGACAGGCTCTTCGTATTGTTTGGGTCCATATCAACTCAAGTCTGCAAACGCGCATGCTGATCCCACACACATATCTATGTACGTGATGCCTAGGACCCCGAGATGACTTGTACTACTGCTGAATTTTCCATCACGACTGGAGACCGCGGCTACCGGGCTCACACCAGGACAACCATGCAATGACCAGTTCACGGGAGAGGCCGAGGGCATAGCAATAAGTATTGTGAAGATCCCAGCTCCTCTTCCTAACAGAGGAAAACCCAACATGGGGACAGGTGGCCATAGAGCTTCCCCTCCTCAAGGGCACGAGGATGCGAAGACTTTTCTGCCGACACTCACCCCCTCCTCCTGGAGAGCGTTCAGCTTACATGTAAGCGGGTGCCAATGCTTCATTCCAGGCACTATGTGCCAAGTGCTGGGGGATAGTAGAATGAGGGGAGAGGGAAGGGTAAAGTGACACATAGAACTTATAATTGGAAGACACAGACATTAATTTTAAAAATTCTACCTATCAAATAACAACCTTAAAAAGGCACTATTAAATCAGAGTGACAGGGTATTCAAAGTGGCAGTGATGCTGAGGATCGACCTAGTTAGATCAGAAAACATCTGTGGAAAGTTGCAATCTCCTTCTCCTTATCCGGTAAGACCACTGCATCTCTGAGAGTGCGTGCGTGTGAGTGTGGCTCCTCAAGACTTATCTAGAGCCCAAATGAAGACCACAGATCCGGTGAAATAATTGAAAAGTCTCATTTGTTTCACCTGTAATGTTGCGCAAGGCAGTTATTAAAGGACTTGAGAGGTTTTATTCATCTTCCATTTTCAAAGTGATGTTTAGCGATAGGTCCCCACAGAGAACTGGCTATGGAGAGATGAGCATCCTGTCTATTACGCAGTAAGAGCTCGGTCAATGGCAGATTTGTTACTATGTTGGGGCCCTGGCGGTAGTCAGTGACTGATGAGGGCCTATCCTGAGCCCTGTTCTAGCACCGGGATTCCTCATGGCTGGGATCACGGAGTCTCTGGCCTGGGAGCCAGTTCCCCATCTCCCTGACTCGCCGTGGGGATAAAGGTGTCTGTAGGCAAATCCCTTCTGCACACTCCAAGGCTGATGTCTGTAAGCAAATGCCCCCAGAAAAGTGTTCCAGGAAGCAACAGGAGTTACAACATCTGTGGCCTTCTCCATCCAAAATGGCTTGTCATCTGAAATTTTCTCCTGTTCCCTCTACTCAGTTTCCTATTTCCATTCTCTGGTGCTGGGGTCCTCCTTTCCCCACCCCCAACCCCCTCCACCACAGGTGATCTTCATTTCTCGAACTTTCACATCTCCTGGGTGGCTTTGTAGGTTTAAGAAATTAAATACAAATATTGCATTCATATCATGATTTTGACGATGCCAGAAATTGTATGTTTACGAACACACACACACAAAGGTGGAAACAGCTGACATGTGAGAGTGTGAGGGGTTTTGTTGTTGTTCTTTAAGTTTACATGGTCTGAAATCAGCTTTCATTGGAGTATACACAGGAGTGTATACCGAACCCTCATTACCCATCATCAGCTTGAACAATTATCAACATTTTGTCATCACATTTCTTCTATTCCTCCCACTCACATTTGCAGGAGTATATCAAAGGCAAATTCTATACATGTAATTTCATAGTACATAGTTCCCTATACATCTCTCACTGATAAGGATGATTTTCTGAACACAATAAGTGTGCTGTTATCCACGTAACACAATTATCAAAATTCCCCTAATTTCATTTGCAAAGTACATATTCAAATGCCCCTTGTCTCCAGGGTGTCTTCTTGTGATCCTTTTATTTGAAGCAAGATCCAGACAAGGTCCACGTGTTGAATTCTAGTTGTCAAGTCTCTGTACTCTTTTCATCTATAATTTACTGCTCATACCCACCTTTGTCTTTTCCAGACCTTCCATTTGCTGGAGAAATCCTGTAGGATGTTCTACATCTTGAACGTGGCTGAGGGCTTCTCATGGTGTTGTTAACTTGTGACACAAAGATCTTCTTCTGATGCATATTCATAATTACAATATGTGTCTCTTCTACTGTTTACCGATTTCCCCACTGAGTTCCCCAAGTCCCACTAATGATAGAGTCCCTGGTGTCGATGGAAATTTACCAGAGGGAGAACTCTAATATAAGAAGAAAATAGAGGGTTTTATTCAAGCCCAGGTTAGGAACAGCTGCCCAGAAGATACAGTCTTCACGGGGAAGAAAGTGTTCCAGAAAATGAACAGTTTTTACAGGGTTATATACTTTTTTACATCTTATAAAAGCTGAAAAGATGATAGATTAGCATATACGTAGGAAATACGAGTTTTAACATCAAGGAATGCAGAGAGCAGGAGCTCTGATCGATATCTCAAGGACAAGATGGTTTTCCTTTAGGCTACTCACTCACAAAGCAGGTGTACAATGTATGCGTGGAGGGCCATAAATCAGACTTTGGGTTGGAACAAAGTTTATGTACAGTCATGCTGACTGAGAAAGAAATCTGAAATGGCTTACCTTGTAGATCAGGACTTTTGAGAGTTTCTCTCTCATCTGTGGACATTCTGAGATTACTGGAGGAGGGTGCTGGATGCTATCGTTCATTATACTTTGCCTCAAGCTTCTGTCCTACTTTGTGCAGTGAATGTGGGAGAGCTACGAGTAGGTCACACCTGCACCTGGACTGGCCCCTTCATAAGGTTTTGCGGACACACATTTCCCTCCTTTTATCTAAAAGGTAATCCCAGTTCCTTATTGCCTTGCTGGTGATGCTGAACCTTGGTTGTCCCCTTGGGACTATGAGCCTGTCAGTACTGCTCTCACTGCTGGACCAGGACTATGGGGAGTATTTGAGACAGGAGGAAAAAGCTGGGGATTCCATGTAATTGGTACCTTCCCAAACAGCATGAGGTGGTTTCCTCCAGCTGTGATCATTTCCCTGCTTTTGTTTTTTTTTTTTTCTAATCTAATCTAAGCATAAGTATCATACTCTGCAAAAACCACTACTCATTATATTCAAATTATATAGAGAAACTTTGTTTTTAAAGGTATTTTAAAAATGGAGTAAAACTCTCTTCAGAGTTTTTCCATGTGTTTAATTTTATTTTTTTTCTTTTAAAAGACTTTCTTGTTGTCATTAGTATGTTAATATACATTTTGTAATTGAACCCAGACTACATTTTACTATACAAAAATGGGCAAACAAGAAACATAACGTGATTATATTATGTAATAAAGGGAAGGAAGATAGTTCAATATTTCTATCATTGGAATTTTTTTCAAATCTAAGAAACAACATAGAGGCAGGATTTCTAAAAGTATCATGCATTTTTCCACCCACCAAACCTCAACGCATGTCTTTAAGAAGTGCCCAGGTAGGGACACATGAATCCAGAATTGCTGAGTCATACAGAATCTGAACGATCCTGGACTGTTATCAGAACACCACCTTGCCTTCACACAATAGTGTCTGTAACTTTTGGAATATCTGGAAACTTGATAAGCACAACTTTTCTCATTCATTTGTAAAACTCCAGTTGAATTAAATTTCTAAGACTGGAATAATGAAATAAGGATGCAGGGAAGAAATGTCCCCACCTCCCAAAACACTTAGCCCATGATAACTCTGAAAACAAATGCATATGGCAATTACCTAGATTGAAGGGATGACCTACTCCTTTTTCTTTGAAGCTGGAATACAATTCTTCCTTTTGAAGCAAAGTCTTGTCTTATAATGTTTCTGCTTGGGTTTTGTGGACCACCACTACATTAAAGATAACACAACTAAAATTTCAATTAAACAACATTGTAAGCAGGTAACACTAAAATGACATACTATAAATCTACTACAGTGAGTTACCACTTTCTAGGGATTTTTTTTTTTTTTGAGGTGAAATATGATGGGTGCCTGGGTGGCTCAGTCAGTTAAGTATCTGCCTTCAGCTCAGGTCATGATCCCAGGGTCCTGGGATTGAGTCCCACATCAGGCTCCCTGCTCAGCAGGAAGTCTGCCTCTCTCTCTCCTTTTGCCACTCTCCCTGGACTCATGGTCTTTCTCTCTCTCTCTCCTGCTTAAAAAATAAGTATTTTTTTAAGTGAAATATGACCAATACATGAGAACTAATTAAAGGAAATCCTCATTATTTAAGAATTCACTAGCTCAAAATTAGGGGTCATTTAGACTTCACATAATTCAGCTATCTTTACCTTTTTGATATATTTGAAATCTTCTGATCAAAATAATAATAAATAGCAAGAATAATAAAGTGGTAGAGTTGATGTGTGAATTCAGTATTCCTTCAAACCCCTTTCATTTTCTTACATTCCCTATCTCAGCAAACAGCAGTGCCAGTCATTTGATGTTAACCTTTCAGTCCTTGGTGCAACAAATGTTTACCAAATGCTTGCCTTGTGTTTAGCTCTGGGCTTAGCCACAGGGAACTGAGGATAAACAGACCCAGAATATGCACTTGATGAAGCCCTAGTCTACTGCTACCCATTCTTGGACAAAAAAAATAAAATAAAATAAGACATTGTGGGAGGCAAGGTGATCAAGACAAGTATTTGGGGAGCTGAGATTAAGGGCAAAGAAACTCATTTCCAGGAGAGAGTCAGGAAAGGATTCATACAGAAGGTGACATGGAGCTGACCCTCAAAAAATGAGCTGGAATCCTTCTGCCTGCACGTGGGCCCCACCATGTCTGTCCTGCACTGTGGCCAGCCCCTGTTTTCTAGTCTCGTCATCAACCATTCCCAGTGGAGCTCCCACATCACTTACAAAGTAGTATCATTGAAACACACCCTAAATACCTCTTTTCTCCTCCCCTTGGCTCATGGCCTATTCTCAGCATATTATACTAAAGAATCCTGAGACTAAAGGATGAGGAATCCACAGATCAAGGGTGTCTACTGGCCGAGGCCCAATCTGCCAGCTGCCTCTACAACATGTCTGCTATGTTTTTCCAACATATACACAATTTGAATTCTAGTTTATGTTATACCCATGCTTGTTTTAATATATAAGTAGGGTTTTTTCCCCTCAAAGTGTTAAAAAAATGCATAGCCCCAGGAATATGGGTCATGCTAACATGGCTACCTCTCACAGCCCTGTGAATGGGCACCAACCCCTTCAGAGGGACAGCCAAGGTGAAAGGATGAAACCCAATTCCTCAGCACAACTTGCAAAGTCTTCACAGTTGTAAAAGTCAGAGTTCTCTAGGGAACCAGAATCATTATCATATGTATACATAGGAAGAGATTTATTTAAGGAATTAACTCAAGCAATTATGGAGCTAGACAAGTCCAAAATCTGCAGAGTGGACTGTCAGACTGGAGACCAATAAAGGGACAATGTTGCAGTTCTAATCCAAAAGCTGTCTGCCAGCCAAATGCTCTTTTGTTCCATTCAAGCCTTCAACTGATTATATGAGGCCCACCCACATAATAAAGGGAATCTGATTTACACAAAGACTACTAATTTAAATGTTAATCTTTGTCCAAAAATAGCGATTGACTATCTGGCCATTGAGTTCCAGGTAAGCTGATATAAAATTAACCATCATCACTTTAGTATCTGTACCTCTCAGACTGGCTCCTCCTCCCACTTGGTCTAACTGCCATGTCTTTGGCCTGTTAAGTGCTCCCATCATCATTAATTTCTTCAACATTTATTACGTATATGATAGAGCAAAAAATAAAGTCGATTCCTGACTTCATGGAAAGTCATATTCTAGTGAGGAAATTGTAATGACACTGGTGAGACATAAAATCAAACAAACACAAAAATGAATGTAAAATTGCAAGTGTGATAGCTGTTATCAATTGGAAGTAAAAAAGTAGTATGAGGCAGTAAATTAGAAATCTGATCAAGTCTGGGAACTGAGAGAAAGGTTCCCTGAGGAAGAGTTGTTTGAATGGAGCTAACATAGAGCATAAGTATGCTAGACTGTGCCTTACCTTCCTACTTTCTCAGTGCTACCACAGGGTCTTTAAAATGCCACAGCAACATATCACATACTAATTTAAAAAATTACAAGCCACCTTTCAGAATGTGCTCAAGTTCTCCCTTCTAACCCCCTTCCATCTCTGGAACTGTTTCATTCAATTTGGAGGATGAGAAACAGGAAGGCAACAAAAATGCCTCCTAGAATGGGAAGAGGATTTGAATAGGCATTTTTCCAAAGAAGAGATGCAGATAGAGGGTCAACAGACACATGAAAAGATGCTGAATTTCACTCATCACCAAGGAAATCCAAATCAAAACCACAATGAGATATCAGCTGACACCTCGCAGAATGGCTAGTATCAAAAACACAAGAGGGGCACCTGGGTGACTCAGTCGGTTAAGTGGTTGCCTTAGGCTTGGGTAATGATCCCATGGTCCTGGGACAGAGCCCCATATCGGGCTCCCTGTTCACAGGGAAGTCTGCTTCTCCCTCTCACTCTCCCTCTGCACATGCTCTCTCTCTCTCTCTCTCAAATAATACACACACACACACACACACACACACACACACACACACACAAGAAACAACAAGTGTTGGTGAGGATATGGAGTAAAAAGAACCCTCATGCACTGTTGGTGAGAATGCAAATTGGTGCAGTCACTGCAGAAGACAGTATGGAGGCTCTTCAACAAGTTAAAGTAGAACTACCCTACTATCCAGGAATTTCACATTTTGGTATTTACCCAAAGAGAACAGACACCCTAATTTGGAAAGATGTATGTACCCTTATGTTTATTACAGCATTATTTACAGAAGCCAAAATATAAAGGCAACCCAAATGTCTATCAATAGATGAATGGATAACGAAGATGTGGTGCAGGGATCCCAAGGTGGCTCAGTCAGTTAAGTATCTGCCTTTAGCTCAGGTCATGATCCCAGAGTCCTGGGAATAAGTGCCACATTGATGGGTTCCTTGCTCAGCGGGGAGCCTGCCTCTCCCTCTGCCTACTACTCCCCCACTTGTGTGCTCTCTCTCTCTAACAAATAAATGGATAAAATCTTAAACACACACACACACACACACACACAATGAAATTATCACTCAGCCATAAAAAAGGATAAGATCTTGTCATTTGTGACAACCCAGTAGAACATAGGAGGCATTATGCTAAGTGAAATAAGTCAGACAGAGAAAGAAAAATACCATATGATTTCACTCATATGTGGAATTTAAAAATCAAAACATGGGAATAAACAAACAAGTAAACAAAAAGCAGAAACAGACCCATAAATAAAGAGAACCAATTGATGGTCGCTGGGATGTTGGAGGGGGGTAGTGGACAAAGGGATGTAGGGGAATAAGAGGAACAGACTTCCAGTTAGGGAAAGAGTAAGTCCCAGGAATAAAAGGCACAGCATTGGGAATATAATCAATGCTATTGCAGTAGTGCTGAACGGTGACAGATGGTAGCTACACTTGTGGCAAACGTGGCATATTGTATAGACTTGTTGAATCGCTATACTGTACACCTGAAACTGAAAATGCCTTCTAAAGTTTTTGAGGCCGTAGCTGATGGCTTCAGTTAACATGAACTGCATTGAGCTTATTCTGTGCTGGGATTACACTGTTGCCACATATAAAGATACCCTACTGATGTTCAAGGAGCTAACCATCAAGGAGGAAATCCCACAGGTGAACAGTACATAATTTAGTTCTTTGAATTTGGCACCAGCCCCACCTGGAATGCTGGGGTAACCCTAGGGAAGGCCAAGGTAAGAAGTAGTATGTGGAGAGACAGAGAAACTTACCAGAAGGCAATCTGAGTTAAATCTTCAATGATGAGTTCTAATCATCTGAGTTAAGGTTAGAAAAGCAGGGCATGGGGCGCCAGGGTGGCTCAGAGGGTTAAAGCCTCTGCCTTCAGCTCGGGTCATGATCTCAGGGTCCTGGGATCGGGCCCCACGTGGGCTCTCTGCTCAGCAGGGGAGCCTGCTTCCCTTCCTCTCTCTCTGCCTGCCTCTCTGCCTACTTGTGGTCTCTGTCTGTCAAATAAATAAATAAAATCTTTAAAAAAAAAAAAAAAGAAGAAGAAGAAAGAAAAGCAGGGTGCTTGTAGAGGCAGAAAGCATGAACAGAGACCCAACAGGAAGGAAAACATCCTAAAGTCTCCAGAGAGCTGCAAATAATTTGACCCATCTGGTGAGTTGATTGATCCACAGAGAAGCTGTCTTTGACAACAGAGAAGTGGTCAGAGGGCTGCTAAGAAAGTGTTCTCCAAACTTATTTGACCAGAACCCACACAAGAAATACATTTTGCCCTGAAACCCTGTCCACGTTCATATGTGCATATCTATGTATAACACAACTTGCAAGAGATATATGATTTGACCTCCTTGCAATATGTTCTAATATTTTCTGTTCTAGTTTATTACAGCTTTTGTAAGATGCTGAGGGTGACCAAGTAAATTGATTCTGTGACCCACGTAATGGGCATTCATAGCATTTTCACAACACTATACTAAGATGAAGGAGAAAGTTTCAAATTCATCTTGAGAATGCCTTTAGGCATTAGAGAATTACTCAAGGATTATTAAACTGGGTGGTTGACATACTAAAGATTTTGGAAAGATCCCAGCAGTAACAGGGAAAGAATGGAAAAGAGGAAGACACACCTAGAGGTTCAAAAGTCATGTGTGAATGCTGCTGAGTAATTCAGGGGACCTAGTCTGAGGGCCTGAACTAATGGATAGAGATGGAAATGGTGAAGTATTAAGTTGGTAGAGAGCTTGGCACCTGGAAACTCATTGATGACAAAGAAGAGGGGAGAAAACAAGCCAAAGTGACTCTTGTTTTCTGGGTTAAACAAGGCATGGGATACAGGAAAATGAGATGTGTATGGAGGAGGCCAGCTTTAGACATGTTGAAGCACCTGTGGGATCTTCCAGTGGAAGTAACCACAGGCAGTGAACCACATAGTTGGGGCTCAGAGGGAGGTCTGTGCAATATATGCATTTGCCAACCCAAAGAACAATCGAGAGCATGGTATATGCTGGCTTACCTCGGAGACTTAGAAAGGGAATTTGGGGAAGAACCTGAGGAAATACAATTTAAGAGAAGTATCTGGTATTCTGCTCATGCTATCCCTTCCACATAGAACAGCTAGTTCTCGAAGTATGGTCTGGGGAACCCCACATGTCCCTTTGGGGGTCTCTGAGAACCTCTCACGTGGTTTAAAATATCAAAGCTATTTGATCATAATGTTAGGATAACATTTGTCTCTGAACTCTCACATTCATTCATAACTACACAATGGAGTTTTCCAAAGGCTTTGTAATAAGTGATATCACAATAAGTAGAATGCAGGAAATGATGTGAAAATCCAGCCATCCTCTTTTAAGGGACAGTAAAGAGATTTGCTGCAGCATAGAACAGCACAACCCTCCTCACTAATTTGTTGTTGTTATTGTTGTTGTTTTGGAAAACATATCAAATGTTATCAATGACATGGAATAAGTTTGCTAATTTTTTTAAGGAATTGATAAAGAAATCTTTTAAACTAAAATTTCCCACTTTTAATTTCTAGTACTTTAACTATCAGTAGATAAAACACACCTAAATAAAAGCTCTTTGGGATCCTCAATTGTTTTTAAGATTGTAAAGGAAGACTGGGACCTAAAAATTTGAAAATCACATACATGACTAGAGTACCTCTCAGTCACAACTACCATGGGCCTAAATCCCAGTTTTCTTTCAACTGGCACAAGGCATCACCATTTGCCCAATATTTGTTATGATTTAATGTCTAATGCAACTCAATACTTCAGTTCATGACGGCCTTACAAACAAAACTTCTTTTTTGAGGAAAAAAAAAAAAAAAATATATATATATATATATATAGTGAATTCCTTCAACTTTTGAACCTGGAAATATGGTGTGATAACCAAATATTTGACTTTCTATCCACAAAATGATGAACTATCCCATAACTGAAAGATTATTCATTCCAACCCAAATTCTGTACCCCTGAAGTCTATAAGGATTTTGCCTACCATAAGGTTATTGTTCTGATACTACTATTAATTGTCAGAAAATTCCTACTGCAATTCAATTTATTTTCAAAGACCTATCTAGGAACTCACAATTCAGCCTTCACATTTTTCAAAACTAGGACTCCGCTCAGGCAGTCGATTGCTCTTCCAAGAACAAAATGGCTTTACAGTTTGTACTGAACTGCAAATTAAGAGATTAAATGATACAAGCTTATTTAAAGGATGTCATGTACCATTATTTTGTTATATTGTAAAGCCATAAAAGGACCTCAGTAAATCATCAGTGAACTAGTCAGGAAATAATACACAAAACTGCCAATGAGATTTCTAGTTCTTTGTTCACAAAAGAAATATGCAAGTTTCAGCTCACCTGCTCACTCAAACAGGTAAAGTCAGGTTCTGGGCAATAAGACGTGGTGGGTCCTGGCTCACATGTACTAAGAGAAAGATTTCTTAGTAAGTTATACTGTAATGAAGCTCTGGATATTACCCTAAGTCCTAAAGCTTCCAGAGTGTTTCCAATACTTTTTGCTAATGTAATCAATTATGTAATTAATGTAATTCACTCTTTGTAATTTTATGATATTTTATATAAATAAATTTACAAACTGATACATACCTTTTAATCCAAGTATGAATCTTAATTGCGGATCCTTGGAGTATAGTACACATTCATATAAAATGGACCTTGGACCTCAGGGGATGGGATCCCTAATCAGGCAGAGATTACAGGCTACCTCCCACCTTTCCCGGGCCTAGAAAAATCTTTTAGGGTCCCTACACAGTTATCTGCTCAAAGCAAACAACGGGAATGTGTTATGCTTATTTTTAAAATGTTGTTATAGTAAGAAATTTGAAATGGTACAGATTATCTCTCTGATTACCTCATCCTTCCTTTATAGTAAGACTCATGGAGAAAATGATTCCAGATTATGGAGAGGCAAACCACAACCCATGAGCCAAATCCAAGCAAGCCACTTGTTTTTGTATGGCCTGAGGAATAATAAGAATAGTTTTTATGTTTTTTAACAGTTAAAAAATAAAAAAAAACCTGACTAAAGAATTCCACGAGACATGAAACATCAACTTTAGATTTCAATGACCATAAATATGATTTCATTGAACCAGCCTAGTCCGTGCATTTCCATATTGTCCAAGGAGACTTCAGGCTACAACAGCAGAGGTGAGTAGCTGCAACAGGGACCATAGAACCCACGAAGCCTTAACACAGTAGTTCCTCCCCCCCCCCCAGTAACAGTTTCACTTTGCAAGGTTTCAGGTCCTTGTTGACAATCAAGGTCTGGAAGCAAATGATTCTCCTTCTGACTTATCTAGTGACTAGAAGGTCACTAGTAGCCTAATGCTCCATCACAACGCCCACGTCATTCCCCTCCCTTCATCTCATCACGTAAACATTTTATCATCTCACCTCATCACAAGAAGATGTAAGTACCATATAATCAGGTATTTTGAGAGAAGCCACATTAACCTAGCTTTCATTACAATGTATTGTGATAACTATCTTATCTTAATATTTGCTACTATTGTTAATCTCTTATTATGTCTAATTTGTAAATTAGGCTTGATCATAGGTGTGTAAGTGTAGGGAAAACATCTGTATCAATATAGGTTGGAACTGTCCATGGTTTCAGGCATCCACAGGGGTCTTGGAACACACTCTTCATGGATAAGGGGAGACAACTATATCTGCCACCTGACCCTTGATGGAAAAGGTGTGCCAATCCTAGTGCTAGATGATACTAAGAGCTAATGCTGGTGCTAGTGATGGAACAGTTCCTGTCATCTCTCTTCTTGTCATTAAATATCTGGAACTCGTGAAGATCCTACCAGACTTATTTTTTCAAGATAAGCACTCTACACCCTGACAGATACCACCTTCTTCCTCTCTTCTGCAACATTTACATTGCCCAGTTTAAAACAAAAACAAAAACAAAAACAAAACAAAACAAAACAAAACAAAAAAAAAACAGGCTGATCTCTATCAATAGCAATAACCCACATGAGTCTTAAATTAAAGAACATAAGCTTTTTATTTTCTTTCCCTTCCCAATTCCTTCCAGAACATCTTTCTCACTTTAGGGCTTAACACCTTAAAAGGGATGTGGAAGTTTGAGAAAGATTCAAAGAGATTTCAAGAAGAGGTGGAAAGTTGATTTATAAAACCAATAATCTCTAAATAAGGATTAGGAAAGATATTAGAAAAGCCTAGGCAGGATTGGTGTCTATCAAGGTTATAAAAGGTTCTTCTGCAAGCAAAGTATATATGGCTTTTCTCTACAAACATAAGGACCAGATAAAGAGAAAACTGATGAACTACAGGAAGGAAATTTGGCTCTAAGGGACAGAACTTTCTGGGAGTGGCTGCATGTTTCACTATGTCTCGAAATTTCCCTACTGGATTGTTCCTAAGTGAGGGAGGTTTCTTAACTTGAGGGTTTGCCCAATGGCGGAGAGATGAAACAGATGCCTGCTTTCTGCACATCTCAGGTATGACTGTGACAAAGAACAAGGTTGATTTTTTTCCTTTCATACAGTCCTAGACAAGATTTGGACACCTGCTAGAGGAAGACTGAAAAGAAGCAGCAGAAAGGAGCGTGTTACAAAACTGCTTATAGGAAAAAAAAGAAAAAGTTCTTCTGTCTCCCCTATATATCTCTGTTGGGTATATTTAATTCTGTCTGGGAATATTACTCTCCTCTTCTAGAACTTCTTTTTTTTTTTTTTTGTAAGATTTTATTTATTTATTTGAGAGAGAGTGAGTGAGAAAGAGCATGAGAGGGGAGAAGGTCAGAGGGAGAAGCAGACTCCCTGTGGAGCTGGGAGCCTGATGTGGGACCCGATCCCAGGACTTCAGAATCATGACCTGAGCTGAAGGCAGCTGTCCAACCAACTGAGCCACCCAGTCACCCCAGAACTTCTTTTTCTAGAACAGGTGTCTATGATGACTCAGAAAACATGAAGAAGGTGGAACAGAGGAAGTAATTTTTTTTTTTCTGAAATCCAGTGGAATCGCCCTTCTCAGGTCTGTGCATGAGCCCATTGGCTTGCTCACCTGACTGGTCTGGGAACCAAGTGCAAGGGTGCTTATCTTGGGGTCATCACCAAGGCAGACAGAATGGATCAAAAGCTGGGCGTTTTCTCTTTGCCATCCTTTTTTTTTTTGCTGTAAAACCAGAATCTTTCATCCAGGATAGGGTAGGAAAATGGAAGGTAGATAGATGAAACAAGACTGACCCATGAGCTCATGATTCTCAAAGATGGAAGATGGGTTCATTGGGTTTATTATATTATTCTCTCTACTTTGTTATATGTTTATATGTCATATATTTGAATATATGTCCCATAATAAAGACTTAAAGTATTGTAGTCCTAGTGCTTGATAATGTTAGTAGATTTCCTGCTTCCAAAATTGCATTATTTTATCATATCATTCACCCCAGTGTTTACACCTTTACATATCTTGAGCAAAATTTGATACACACGACCTCAGTTTCACTTGCTCTTAAAAATAGAAAAATGTAGGATTCCTCTATAAAAGTGATAAGATGTCCCAGATGGTTTGGGTCAGACTTACTAAGTCCTTAGAAGCAGGAAATCACATCCGCCAGCCCAATGTTAAACTGAATTTCCAGATCTGAGGGAAGTTTTTGTTGTTGTTGTTGTTGTTGTTGTTGTTGTTGTTGTTGTTTTTAAAGATTTTATTTACCTATCTGACAGACAGAGATCACAAGTAGGCAGAGAGGCAGGCAGAGAGAGGGGGGAAACAGGCTTCCCGCTGAGCAGGGAGCCCGATGCGGGGCTCGATCCCAGAAGCCTGAGACCAAGACCTCAGCCAAAGGCAGAGGCTTAACCCACTGAGCCACCCAGGCGCCCCCTGAGGGAAGTTTTGAGGAGCCCATGACAATTGCAAGATCACACAACAACCATTTCTCCTTTGCTCAGGTAAGGTATAGGAAAGGCAGAATTCAGGGCACCTTCACCTTTAACTGGTACAAAAAGAAAAAGATGAACACTGCTTCAACATTTTCACAGGAGAGGCATTGGTCCACACCAACGGTTCAATGATTTCTGGTCTATTGGTGTGTCTGGTCCCCTATACTCCAGGACCCTATAAAAGAAAATGCCCCTCTAGGATAGATCTCAGTTTGGCAATGTACATTATTTATGTCCACCATTTTCTGGAAATTATAATTTTGGGTTTCTGTGTGCCATTTAGGCTTTAGGTTGATTTTTTTATTACAAAGACCTGCCTGTCATATAGATGTCATTTTTCAGTGACCCAGTGCCAATTGGTGTTGACTCCCTGATGCTTTCTGAGTTACCACCAGCTCTAACCACACCACAAAGAGAGCGGTCAATGCCTACGCACCTTCTCTCAGGTTGTAGGAAGCTGTTCCTTGGCCCCAGGTCCGGATAAGGCTAGATGAGTCTTCTACACTATCTAACAAATGATCACAACTTTAGTGACTTAAAACAATGTAGTGGTCTAGATGAAGCTTAGCTTGTCTCTCTGCTCAGGGTCTTATAAGGCTGTAACTAAGGCATCAGCTGGGCCTTACATGAAATTCAGGATTTTCATTCCAGCACACGTGGTTGTTGATTGTTTGCTTCCTTGTTGTTCTCAGTTCAGTGTCTTGCTTCATCAAGGCCAGTGGGAGAGACAATCTCTGTTGCTTCAAGTCTCTCTGCCTCTTTCAAAGGGCCTGATTAGGTCAGATCCTATCCAGCACAATATCCCCTTTAAAGAACTTAAAATTAGTTGATTTCAGGACCTTAATGATATTTGCAAAATCCCATCACTTTTGCTATATAAGTAACCTAATCAAGGGAGCAACTCCCATGATACTCACAAAGTTCCCCCATACTCAAGGAGAAGGATTACACAAGGGAGGTACCCTAGGGGTGGGGATGCTGAGAGCCACCTCAGGATTCTGCTCTCCTACAGAGTTCCACACTTCTTAAAGGTTTTGAGCTCTTTGACATGGAGGGAAAAAGATAGCACTGCTGACAGCCTAGGACAGGTTTTAACTGGAGAGGGGTCAGGAATGGTAGTTCTAAATCACAGCTACACATTGGAATCATCTGAGGCTTTAAAAAATTTTGATCTTGGACCCCACACCCAGAGACTGTGATGTGATTCATCTGAGATGCAGCCTGGGCCTCAGGATATTTTAAGCTCTCTGTGTTATTCCCCTGCACAGCCTGGGATGAGAACCTGTGGTGTAGACAGGTAAGAAACCTATTTGCTCTGCCTCAGTCCTAATGAAAGAGAACATTCCAGCAAGCAGAGCCCTAAACACTGCCACATTCACAGGGACCAGCCTTTACAACCTGGAGATGTTTATCAAGGCAGATTTTAGAAAACTGCATCTCGGACAAAGTCAATTCATCCCAGTGATATAAAATTACTGACAAAGGGAGTCTGTTGGGATAGGCAATCTTCCTCACCATTTTTTTTTAAAGGTAAAGGTATGTGAATCAAAAATTCTTGCTCAAAGTCCCACTGTTGCTAAGTAAGTGAACAAGACTGAAATTTATTTCTCAAACTTATCAGCTGTGTAATTTGGGGCGAATGGCTGAATCTCTCTGCTCCTTTGTTTCCTCACTTGTCAAATGGGTAATTTTAATACCTAGCTCATAGCATGGTTGGGAAGATTAAAATGAATTGTTTTATGGAAAGATATGGTCTGAGTGGAGGGGTGTGCATGCATGTCCCAGAGAACCAGTTAGAGGAGAGTTCTTATAATAAAATAAAACCTCCTCCTGCAGTATAGAACTACTTGGCCATCTTCAGAGTTTGAGTTCATTATACATGTAGTTGGATTACATTTGTTTTGGGAATAGACTGAAAGTTCAGATGGTCCACCGGCTATTTGAGGATGTTTATCAAGATTGGTTAGTCAAAGACAGAGGCTAACTTTCTCTTGGCCCTCAGCCTGCCCTATATGTGCCCTTTCATCACCTCTGAGATCCCTTTATGTCAACACTCCCTCCAGTGTTTTTCTAACAAATGCCCAGCACCTAAAGAGGGCTCTCCTGCCCTTCACTCTCAAGAATTCACTGTCCCCATCATCCCACCCTTTGTCTTTGCCCTGTTCCCTCTGCATTCTCTCTGTGGGCCATCACTGAATTTAAATATCACTTATCAATATCATTCAGCAATATCTTTTGTAAAAGTGATGTCCCCCATGTTGCAGTGTCCAGATCCTCCCCATCTTCAAATACTAGCTCTGCACTTTCAACCGCTTGCAGAATATTGTCCCATGTTCCACAGGCACCTCAAACTCCACAGCTAAAGACGCATACCCCCTTCTCAGTTAATGTGCCTTCCCTCTCCTCCAGGACAAATCGGTCCCCTGGAGGCAAACTGGAATCCTCCCCTTCTTCACCCCGAATACCACCTAGTGCCCAAACGCCATCGATTTCTTCTCCTAAGTACTACCAGCTCAGGCTCCTCCCACCCTCTGACTGACGCTTCAGGTGTCCAACCAATCGGCAAATGCCTCTGTCTCCAGCCTCACCATCCTCTGCCCACTTGCCCCCACACAATGGCCACTTACCCTTCTAAAATATAGATATGAGTATGCTACTTCCCGCTTTGAAAGATCTCACTGGCTCTCTCAAAAGTTAAGCCAAAATGCTCTTCCCTCCTGAAGATTTCCATGGCCCAGTACCTGTCGTGGAGTTAGCCAGCCCTCCCAGGTCCCCACACCACCTGACTCAGCATCCTGCAACCTTGACCTCTATTGCGGGAATGACGCCAGTGACTTCTACTAGACTGTGAGCTCCTTGAGGACACGAACTGTACCCACTTCTGTGCCTGCATATAATATAACTAGATGAGTATTTGCTGAGTTTATTGGCTCTACAAAACCAAACTTCTTCTCAGAGTATCTGTGGTTTAAGCCTTAAGCTTTTGATTTAGTGAAATATACTATTTAGTTTCCAGCTGGATTAATTTCCTCCTCTGTTCTTCAATAAAATATCTATCATCTATCTATCATCGATCACAGGCCACTTTTGTAACGCTGCCTCAATCGTTCATAAAATTCTTCCAAGTCAATATTGCTGTGACTATTTAATATATGGTGAAATTATGGATGTTCAGACACGTAGTGGAGATCTCTCTCTTTTCCTCCTGGAGCAAAGCTACAGATTATGACTCTCATCTCTAGAGGACCAGCGAAAAGAAAACAAAGGCCAGGAGGCTGCCTCACTCAGACCTTCCAGGGTCGAGGCAGGTCTGAGCAGCTCTGGGCTGGTGGGACGAGGGGCTGCGGGAAGAATATTTCCTGTCTGAGGGTTGTATGCCATGAATAAAATGTCTTCATCTTGGCTGTGCTTTCCTTCCATTAAAACGAATAAAAATTTTGTTTCCAGCATTAAGAAAAAACTCCTGGAGCCAAATCTACCTTCATTTTAGAGGGCAGGAGAGGTGAGGGACGGGGGCAGCCACGCTCCCCGGGCAGCAGGGAAAATGCAAGGCCCAGGTTTGTAATAATTGATCCCACACCAACTGCGGGGGGCCTCTCCACTGGGCTGCCGCTGGGTACAGCGAGATTTCGCAGAGGCAGGTGACTGAGTTTCTGCCATCTGGCTGAATTGGTTCATCATGAGTGCTTTCAGATATAGAGCATGTTTCCAAAAATAAGTGTCCTATATATCTCAGGGCTGGGGACTCTGTCAGCAGCTGTAGCGCATCTGAGCCAGCACGGAAGAGGTTAATGCAGCCAGCGGCACCCGGCGGGGGTGGGGGGCAGAGCAGCTTCCTGGCTCTCCTGGAGTAGCCTCTACCTTCTCACCTCCTTCCTGAGCCTTCGTGAGGATGGGAGGACCCCATGCAGGCTCGCTCTGCAACATAAGCCCTGCTCCCACTTATTCACCTTTTGCAGTACAGTTTACAGAATGGAAAAACTTCCGAGGGGTTTGCCTCTCTGCAGCCACCTGCAAGAGGAAGTTCCTGGCTGCCAGGCCTTCAGGAAGGTAGGATGGGGTCTGGCTTGTTCCTCAGTTTCTTTGTTCGTCTTGTGGGACCCCCTCTCTCCTACTAGTCTCCATCCGGCTAACGGTATCAAAAAATCACTTGGGGCAGAAAGAAATGTAATAAAAGGCATAGGAGGAATAGCAAGGGGATAAAATCACGCATGATGAATGGAGGCATCCAGCCATGGGTGTGGGGGCCATAGATGGGCTCTGGACACCGAGAACCCGCTTCACGAGAAAATCGGGATGCAGAAACCTGACTTTAGTCCCCCCTCCCCCACCAGCATTGTCTCCATCTGTCTGGATCTGCTCTGCTGGAAAGCCCAATGAAGAGTCATTTGTCTTTGTTCCGACTTCTATTGTTTTCCATTTGAAGGCACCCACCCCAGGAGACTCAAATTTCCTGTCGATGTTGATGTGCCCATATCTTCAGTGACAAATAAGCCAGTAACTTATTTTTAGAGATCTGGTGTTCACACTGCAAGAAGGAACTCCTTTTTTTTTTTTTAAGGGGAAAATAAATTACAAATATGCTTTAGTCATCTCTCTGAATTGTACAGTGTCAAAAATTTGTGATTTATTACCCTGCTTTCTCCTGGCCTATTATATTTCCCTGAGCCTTCCCCCAAGGGCTGCTCGGGACTAGATTAGCCCACAGGATTATTTCAAAGCACATCACGTTGAAAGCAGTTCCCAGGAAACCCTGTGTTTCTCAGAAGGGAGCTGAAGGGTCACAGTGAGCTGGGAATAGGTCAGAGCAACTGAGGCTGCTGCATTTGACTGGTTTCAACAGTGAACTTCAGGTGTCCACACAGGCCCCGGTACTTTCTGGCTCTATTTACTGCATTCCCTTTCTTCGTCTTCCCACTTACAAGCGCTTCATTGTCTTGGTGCTAAAATGGGCTCAAGGTTTGACAGGAGCAAGGCAGAGGCATTTATGGTGGAAAAGGTAACTTGAGACATAGTAGGTTCTGGAAATCTTTGGCAAGAAATCCTTAATTCAATAAAAATAAGTTTGCGTGAGCTCTTTCAAGTTCTAGGTATTTTTAGAGCCCAGACTAGTGTCTACCTCATAGTAACATGGGAAGTAAGTGGCTTTATTAGTCTTGTTATCGTGGATTTTATCCATTGCCTGCTATGCACCATACATTCTAATCGCTGAGGCTATTGGAAGGCACTTGGTGTTCCGTTCTTCCATTTTTTTCATTCTTTCAATGAATATTTATTGAGCATTTTTTTTCTTACCAGCCACTGTTAGTCTCAGAGATTTCAATGATGGCTAAGACCTGGTCCCCAAGTTAGTCACAGCTTTATGAGAGAGGCAGATGCAAATAAAGAAGTATGAATCATGTGGTGAGGGCTACACAGTGTTACCCAGAAAGTGTTATAAGAGTCGCTGAGTAGAGAGTGACTAATGCAGAGCTGGAGAGATTTTACAACTAGAGTAATATTTGAATTGGTCCCTAGAACCAATAAGATGTGGGTATATATAAAGAGAGAGATTTATTTTAAGAAATTTGGTGAGTCCAGTATTGGCAGGGTAGGCTGCCAGGCTGCAGACTCAAGGAAGAATTGAATTTCCAGTTCAGACTCTGCTGGCAGGATTTTTTCTTGTTCAGGGAGGTCACTTTGGGGTTTTTGTTTTAGTTTTTGTTTTTTAGTTGTTGTTGCTGTTGTTGTTTTGAAAGCCTCCAACTGATTGGATGAGGCCCACCCAATTACCATGACTTTACTCATAGTAATACTTTACCACAGCTTTACTCAAAGTCTAGTGATGTAATGTTAATTCCAACCAAAAAATGCCTTCACAGAAACATCTAGACGAGTATTTGGCCAAAAACCTGAGTGCCATAGATCAATTTTATGTGCCAAGCCAACACATAAAATTAACCCCAGGTAGAGATAAGAGTTTGAAGGTCAAAAGAATGAAAACCAGACTGAAAATTCTTTGACAGCTCCTCCTGGACTTCATGATAACCTCCAAGTTTCTTAACAAGGCAGTCAAGGCCAAACACAGAAGCTCTTTGGCAATCTCTCCTTGTCATGTTTTCCACTCCTCATGAGGGATTCATGCACCAACCAGAGCCACAGACCTGCAAATCCCCAAAGGGGATCGACACCTTTAATCAACCCTACCAGCCTGGATTATTCCCACTCCAGAACCTTCTCTTGTGGGGAGGCTGCTCTGCTCCCCGGCCAAGTCGGAGGTGAATCGGTCCATGTGAAACTCACTGCATCTGTGTCAAGGAGAGCCTAGGTACAACCACATCTTTCCCACAAGCTTCCTGAAAGTGGTATTTCTCCTGGTATGATGTGCATTTGCAACTTTGTTTAAGAATATCTGATTGTTAGAACAAGAAAAACAGGAGAGGTGGAACACATAAAAATAGATAGTGAGCTAATAGTTCATAAGGTAGAACTTACATGTGCAGTGAAGATAGTAAGTAAGCAAGGGACATGGGCAAAAGTCATAAAATGGGTTAAATAATCCATAATCTCTTAGACATGCCAAAAACTCACGAAATAATGGAAGATATGATGGAACACACAGAAATGGTACTTATGGACCAAAAGAATTGCAAAAGCCAAATCATGGTCATGTCACTTATGACTGGATAGCTCTGTCTCCCCTAAACCAGCCATATACAGGTGGCTTCAGTGAGATCCCATCCTGGCCCCACAAATGCAGCCCACAGCTGAAGTTCAGCACAGTGATGTGTGCACTATATCTGGGACCAGCAAATGTGCACAGGTCCCTTCAAAACAGCAAAAGTGTGTCCTAGTTCCTGGCCTATCTCATCCGGGGTCCCCTTACTGTAACCTCAATCTGGGCCTCATGACCACATCACCATGAGGAAAGCTAATGTGCTAGAGAGAGTGGAGACCTGGGGTCACCACACAACTCTGGGGGCATGGGCCTCACAACTTCCACCATCACACTCATCTTCCTTGCCTTGACCTACCTCCTCTCTCCCCTTCTGTTCTCACTGTAGGTTAGTAAACTCTGTAGTAAGACCCTTAAACTAGTCTGTGAGAAGTTTTGTGCCCCGACCTCCAGGCAAGTTGCCTAGGTGTTTGGGAGAGACACCACATCAAGCTAATTCCCCAAACAACATGTGTTCATATACTTGTATTTGGTGTGTGTCTTGCGTAAATTAAACACTGACCCAACAAATATTCTTGTAATGAGTGGGTGAATGAATGAATGAATTAGAGACAGGAAGAGGGCATCCTTGCCTGAATCAGGAAAAACAGGAAGCATTCTAGTACCTTTCCTTCTTACCTGGCCTCCTGGAGTGTAGAGTTTGAGGAAGGTAAGACTTAGGTCTAGATAAGCAGGCAGGAGTTGCTTTATGGACCCTAAATTCCATATGGAGGCATTTCAGCTTTATCTTTTGGTCAAAAGGAGCCATTAAAAGTTTTTAAGTAGGTCAGATTTTTAACTCAGATCAGATCTGACTTTCTGCAGTAGCAGAACAAAAATGGATTAAAGAATAAACTAGAGGCAGAAACAGGTAGAAGTGCAATGAACTCCGAACTTACTTGGGGAAATAAAAAGCTAATTAACCCAGTAGAAAAGAAATAAAGGTGAAAGATGAGATCACAGATGTATACCATGAGAATTCAGGTGAGAGAAAAGAAAATGAGCATTTATTGAAACCCTACTATGTGCCAGAACCTCATTCACACTGCCTCATGTAACCTGCATAATAACCCTGTCAGGTGGTACAATTACCCACTCTTAAGCCAAAGAAACTCTAGCTTGAGAAAAGCTACCCCAATTCTCACACGAGAGTAGACCCAGGTTTCATGGGGTCCGAAGCTTTTAAAAATTTTTAAGTGCCCTATGATACAAAATCCCAAACACAGAAGTTGGTCTTAAAGTGAATGTTTATTCAAAATGAAAAAAGAAAGTACCATTTTAAAGGTGAGCATCACAAAAGACCATAAAATCCAGCAAAATAACTCATTCTCATGAATTAACTGCCTAGCAACTTTTGTAATACTTCCTCCCTATATTTTTTTATCCATATGTTCCCTGACTTCCACTTTGTATGGTCATGACTTTGGGTTTTCTATTGAAAGGATAGAAATAGAATTTTATCTCTTTTTCTTAGCATAGTTGAGGAAATTTGTTTTTACCACTGATAGTTTAGAAAAATTTCATCTTCATGCCTGAATATTGTTAGAGTTTTAGGATTGTTGTCTCAATAGAGTTTTAGGATTGTTGTCAAATTCAGGAAAACTTTTATTAAGTTTCTTTTGAACATGAGCTATAAATTTCCAGGGCTTTTCAGATTTTCTTACTCAATGGCTGATCTTGGATTCTCTTTCAATTGGAAATGGCGGGCCCTTCTGGCTCCATTCTTATGTCCTTCACATGCTAGGTACCCAGGATATAATCTTTTTGCCTTGTGACCTCTAGTCTCCACCTCTCTGTGACTATCCTGGTAAGGTTAATTGTCCCAGGGAATAT
This sequence comes from Enhydra lutris kenyoni, assembly GCF_002288905.1. Classification (NCBI taxonomy): domain Eukaryota; kingdom Metazoa; phylum Chordata; class Mammalia; order Carnivora; family Mustelidae; genus Enhydra; species Enhydra lutris. The sequence goes on from NW_019154128.1 coordinate 2,892,791, forward strand.
GCCTTGCAGTCAATCTTATTCTGGGACACCTAGAAATATGTCCTCCCTCAACTTCTGCTTCTCTGCTTCCCAACATTGCCTGCTCCCCTGCCAATGACATTCAACATGAAAGTATGACAATAGAAGAAAACAAAGTAGAGAGAGAAAATGGCCTTGACCAACTGAGAAGAAAAGTTTACTTTTGCAGATTTTAGAAAATACATGACTTGGTGAACACATTACTGGGGCCCCTCCAATACCCTGGAAGTAGGCTGTGCAAGAAAGGGGTCCCCCATCAAAGTCAGTCAACCAGAAAATCAAAGTCAAACCTTTGATGCACTGACTTAAAAGCCCATTCTCTTCCTGAGACTCTGAATGAACCTCAAAGCTACTATTTTTTTTAAATTACCATCTTAGCCATTTTTAAATATATAGTTCAGTGACATTTAGTACATTCACACTGATGTATGACCATCACCACCATTCATCTCCAGAATTTTTTGTCTTCCCAAACTGACACCGTGTCCCCAATCAATGACTCCACATTTCTCCCTCCCCCCAGTGCCTGGTAAACTCTATTCTACTCTCTGCCTCTGGGTACCTCATGTAAGTGGAATCATGCAATATTTGACCTTTTGTGTTTGGCTTATTTCACTAAGCATAATGTTTTCAAGGTTCATCCATATTATAGCATATATTAACATTTCATTCTAAATAACATTTCATTGGATGGATATACACATTTTATTTATCCACCCATCATTGATAGACACTCGGTTGCTTCCATTTTTTGACTATCATGAATAATGCTGATATGAACATTGGTGTACAAATATCTGTTTGAGTCTTTGCTTTCAATTCTTTAGGGTATATACCCAGGGCTGAAATTGCTAGATCATACGGTAATTCCAGGTTGAATATTTTGAGAAACCAGTGGTTGCACCATTTTACATTCCTACCAACTGTGCACAAGGGCTCTGATTTCTCTGCATCTTCACAAACACTTGTTTTCAAGGGTTTTTAAAATAGCACCCAAAAGGGTGTGAAGTGATACCTCATTATGGAATAGATTGTCATTTCCCTAATGATTAGTTATACCAAGCATCGTTTCATGAGCTTATTGACCTCAAAGTCACTTTTATCAAAATTAGCCAATTAATACATTGAAGCTTTCATGAAAACTTTGATTTTTTTCATTCATTAGTTAGTACACTCAATAAAATAAGATTAAATAACTTTCAATGGGTCAGACAATAGAGGATTTTCTTGGGAGTTGAGGAGTGGACTGTAATCAGCTGAAAATTTAAGATTTGCAGAGACTTGCAAGGATATCTGAGCTGCAGGTAGCATATGTCAGGGATAGAGGGAGTTACTGTTTTCGTGGGTTTGCCATGACTAAGGGGCATTTAAATTGGGGAGGGGTGGAATACTAACCATCTCTAAGTTTTTACAATCATGATTGAAAGGATGCTATAGACTGAATGTGTCTTCTCCTACACACACACACCCACCTGCCCAGATTTCCATATGTGGAAACCTAACCCCATATAGGAAGGTTTTTGGAAGTTGAGCCTTTGGGAAGTGATTATCACAGGGTAGAACCCTCACGGATGGGATTAGTTCTCTTGTATGAAGAGGCCAGAGTTCACTCAAACTTTCCACCTTTGCATGTGTCCATGCAAAGACACAGTGAGAAGAGGACTGCCTGTGAATGAGGAAAAGGGCTGTCACCAGACACCAGATCTGCCAGAGCCATGATCTTGGACTTCCCAGCCTCCAGAACTGTGAGCAATAAATTTCTGCTGCTTATAAGCCATCTAGCCCATGGCATTTTTGTTATAGCAGCCTGAATAGACTACAGATCCTCAGGATCTCTAAGGATCCTTCCAGTTTAGTCTAGAATCTCTATGTCCGATCATGACAGCTTCTGAACTCTACCATAAATACGTGTGTCTAGTCTTAGAGCATGCTACCATCTCCCTTACTAATGTGTGCTGATGTTTGACAATGTTTGCTGTCAGGAAACATTAGGCCACAGGCATTCATATTAGGCCTCTTCACAAACATGGATTGGAGCCATGGGCAATGTCACTGTTCCCATTGACATCCTTCAGCAGAAAACTCATACTTATGGTCATGTTTTAGCAACAGTCATCTGTAGGCCCTCTTTGTTTTCAGCAGCTTCACAGAGTGAATCAGACACCAGATGGGAGACTGTGTGAATTGATTCAATCTGACCTCCTGTCTAACCATCCATTTGGCAGACACGATCAGTGTAATAGTGGCACAAAGGAAGAGTATAATAGGCAACTGTGCATGGTATGACAGTGAGTACAACCTCCTAAGGTATTAATTGACCTATAAATCACACTACATGTCCCAAAGCTGGAAACTATTTCCCAATCGATAACTTCAAATGGCATAATGGAAATGGTGCAATTCAGCCTTGATAATGTATAAAGCAAGTGAACTAACACATCTATGGAATGAGGAACCAAGTACATCAGCCTATGACATGGCCACCAACATAAATTTCAGAGAATATTGTTGTAATTAGGAGAAGGAGAATGGTTAACTTCTTCAAGGGCAGGGGCCCATTCTTAACACAACAGGTATAAATTGAGAACTGAAGTTGGGTGTAGGACTATGATGTTTACCAGAATGTTTGAAAGCCTCCAACAAGATTTACTAATGCAGTTATGAAACACTAACGCCCATTATGTATTGCAGGATCTTGCTTATGACTAGGCTGTTAAAATTGAATTATTACAGTGCTTATTCCAAATACTACTTTGTGATGATTTATACCTCAGTCAGTTTATGACACTCAGAACCAATTCTGTTCACGGCCTCAGCTGAAAAAGAATTTTATTTACAATATTTAAAATTGCTTTAGTCAAGTGTTAAAAACAAGGTGCCCATAAAAAGTTAATTTTTAAATAATTTCAAAAGAACCTTCAAAAAGTTTTGCTTAATATAACTTTTAGTGCCTTAATTCTACTGGTGGTTTTAAATGCCTATTTTTAATGTTGGATATAGTTACTAATTTGCTAAAACCAGCAGTTGCACAAGTGTCAAATCATGTCAGTTCCAAAGAAAATGAACATCGTTATAATTTGAGATTATTATAAACTCAAAACGTGCTGCTGGTGTTTATGACAGTTTTTGTGATTTATATATGGATTTATAGCAAGAAAGGAATCATTTTTAGCTGAATGCTTCATTTTAAGTGATTTTTTCCCATCTTTTAAAATACTCATAATGAATTTCCACCCTCTTTGAGAAACGTCAAACCACTTTGTCATCCTGGTCTTCCAATTTTGAACACTACAGTATGAGTTAACCACCTCTTAGAACTTCACAGTAAATGAAAAAAAAAATGTTAATGGTGTTCATATTTCCTGCAGTGGTGTTTTGTTCAGGGCAAATTATGCCCAGAGACTGAGATTTGTCTTCCAATAATTTATTTAACACACGTTCATGGTGAGAATTATAATTTATAATAGTAATATTTCACAAGCCAAAGCATACAAGATAATGTCTCTTTATAAGTCAATAAAAAAAATAACATACTCCAAACCAGTGATAGATTAATTACACTATTGTTCCAGGAAAAGGGAAATTGAAAGAAATAAGGTCCACATTTTGTTGAGGTGTACCTTTCTGCAAGTCTGGTCATCATAGAGTCAGTCTTCCCACTAGAAGCTGGGTATCAGCTGCCCACCAGGTCCCTCCCTGCTGGGACATGTAGCTAGTGGGTGACACCATGGTTGGCAGATGAGGTGGCTGCTCTGAAGTTTATTATCCAGGGACCCCACCATGGCTTGCACCACTTGCCCATAGGGAGGAGCCTTGCCAAGGCAGGAACAGATGTCCCTTCTCTTCCTTAGACTACTGCTCAGTTTAACACCAATGCCAACCAAGAGTACCCTGACCACAACAGGAGCAAGGGTCTCAAGATCTTCAGAGAGCTATTCAGATCCGGAAAGAGCACCTTCCCCAGACTGAACACTTCAGGGAACCCCTCACAATGCCAAGTTTAAAGGTCCATTGTGTCATGCTTGGCTCCTCCATATGATCGTAGCAATTAAGCTCTCAGTAGCATACTTCTGCCGCTATCACCCTGACACAGCCTCCCGAATTCACCCTCAATCAAAATAACTCCATGCGGATCAAAACGACTTCACTTAAGTCATGAAAAAGTAAATTCGAAATCATAACAAACCAATACATATAACAAGCACAAATCCACTGAATCCCCCAATGCAAAACATAAAACCAACCCAAAAAGATTACGTGCTTTCTCTGAATTTCTCAAATGTATATGTAAGAGTTCAAGTATATTGGACAGTGACATCATCACCCTGCAAAACAGTGGGCAAAATCTAAATCCAAGTAGGAAATAGATGCCATAAGTCAAAAGTCTTTATCTCCCTAACCAGTAAATCAGAAACCTACCACTTTAGTATACTTCAACTGAAGATGAACACTGCAACTGTCCTGCTCTTGATTACTGTAAAGATAGTTCAGATCTCAGAGATTAACATGACAAAACATAGAGGAAAATGGAAATTAGAGAAGGAAGAAGGGTTCATATCAGGCATAGAGAGAGCAAAGCTTTGAGCTTAGAGTTCAATCATCTTCTTATCTCAGCAATCTATTCTGAATTAATATTCTGTTTACTGGTAGACAGAGCAGAAACACTCCCTTATACAGAATTTTCTCAGCAAGATCCTGCAGTTAAAATGGGAGTGGGGAAAAATACCTGAATGGTGGGAGACCAAGACAAAAGCATAAGACAAGGGGTACCTGGGTGGCTCAGTTGCTTAAGCATCTGACTTTGGCTCAGGTCATGATCTCATCATCCTGGGGTAGAGCCCTGCATCCGGATCCCAGCTCAGCAGGGAGTCTGCTTCTCCCTCTGCCTCTCCCCACAGCAGCCCCACACCCCACTCAAGTTTGACCTCTGTCTCTCTTAAATAAATAAATAAATAAAATTTTTTTAAAAAGCATAAGACAAATACCAAATGATTTCACTCATATGTGGAATTTAAGAAACAAAATGGATGAACATAGGGGAAGGGAAGGAAAAATAAAATAAGAAAAACATAGAGAGATGCAAACCCTGAAGAGACTCTTAACTATGGGCAACTACCTGAGGGTTGCTGGAGGGAAGGCAGGGGTTAGGGATGGGGTAACTGGGTGATGGGCACTAAGGAGGGCACTTGATATAATGAGCACTGGGTGTTGTATGCAACAATCACTAAATTCTACCCCTGAAATTAATGATAATAATAAATAATAGTAATAATAATAATAAAGCATAAGACTATTGTTGCAATCCTTTAGAAATGCAGGTAAAAGTTTTCTTTTTAATTAGCAGACAACATGGAATCCCAGCAGGGAGAATGGCCAAGGCTTCATCTCTCTGGTACTTTTGAATATGCACGGAGCATCATTGACAGCAGCACTACCAACTGAATTCCTTTAGATAGAACTACTTGCTCCCAGTGGTCTGAGATAGGGTAAACAATAGATATGCAGATCGATTTACTTCCTTTTCTGGTTCCTTCTAGTGGGAATAAATGATTACCTTTAATCTTTGCCTCTTCCTGTTGGAGGAGGATTTAAAGTTAAGAGGATGGATGTTAACTAGTCTTATTGTGGTGACTATTTCAGATTATGTACATATACTGAATGGTTGTGTTGTACACCTGAAACTAATATAATGTTCTGTGGCAATTCATCTCAATAAAAATTAAATAAATAAGCAAAATTAAGAGAGGTGCCCATCTCTGCTCCTCAGAGCTCCAGAATGCTTTCCATCCAGAATCCCAGAGTTTTCATTGTCCCAGATTGTTCCCTTATCTCCCTTTTCCCCTGGTCTACTTCTATGTATGTGATTACTCTTCCCAACTGAACACATGTATGAAAAAGGTTTCTTCCCTGGAGGCTCAATATTCTATGTAAAGAAATGTCCATAGTTTATAATTCCATGTTCGAGACTTTTAGAAGAGTCATTCCTTGTGTCCTTGTAAGAAGCCCTAAATAACCAGGCAGGTGGGCAGGTTTCTCCCAACACTAGGCTGAGAGTCACTGGCCTTTGCTCTGTGAAAGACCCTCCAAAAAAGATGAAAAGAGAAGTCTCCTGATTTAACACCTGTAGTTCTGCCCACCCCTCATCTTAGATCATAAGATTTTAAAGTCTTGGCCCTTAATAATAGCACTAGTTATCATTTGTTGTGTCCTATCTTGTGTTATGTCCCTGCAGGGCATTCTTCACCCATTACTTCATTTAATTTTCACATGGCTTTACCATAAAAAGCGGTTATTCTCATTTTTACAAAAGAGGGATTACAGCCGAGATGGCAGAACCAATACTGAAACTCAATCTATCTTCAATGTCTTCAAATCCCATTGCTCTCCCTGGCCATGCCCCACATTGTCCTCCACAAGTGTTCATAGAAGGAAGGTAATACAAGGGAAAACCTTTGTTTTTGGTTCTGTTCCAGTTATGTAAACAATGTAGGTCACAGCCTCCTTGAATTATTCCATCTGCCCAATGAAGTGGTTGACTCCACGTTAAAAAATCTTATCCAGAAAAAAAAAAAAAAAAAAAAAAAGATCTTTGATTCGCTTTTATTCTGCCCAGGTCTGAATATTTATGTGAGGGAAAAGGATGTTCAAGCCCTCCTTTTGACAGTATCTCTATGAACTTTGCTTCCTACTGAAATCAGTGCTTCTTACAGTTTTCCCCTAACTCTATGATATTGACGTTACTCCATGGTTCTGGATTTTAAATATTTTATTTATTTATTTGATAGAGAGAGAGCACAAGCAGAGGGAGAGGCAGAGAGAGAGGCAGACTCCCCAAAGTGGGGTTCAATCCCAGGACCCTGGAATCATGACCTGAGCTAAAGGCAGACATTCAACCAACTGAGCCACCCAGACGCCTTGGGCTCTGGATTTTATTTGTGTTATCCTAGAGCTTGCCATTCTCTTTGTATTCTGTCATGGAATGTGGCTTCCAGCAGACATCTGAGCCCAGTTACAACTGACTATGATCTTCAAGCTACGTGGTTTTATACTCTTTGTATCTTCAAGCCATGGTCTATAGACCACCCCCAGAAGCAGGTACCAGGTGCAGACATGAGGGCCAAGATGCTCTTGGGATTCTCATTTTTCAAGTTATTGGTATAATCTGAATTTGAGAAACAGATCTAACTGCCGGAGAGTAAAAGGCTGATCTGGAGAAATCATATTTAAAACAGCTCGTGTGAAAAATTCTCAAATCCAAGCCATTGTCTAAGTATGTGCCAGTGTTTAGTAGCATGGCATTCCACTAGGAATTCATACCAGTTCAACAACTGAGGTCGGAAACACCAGGGAAAGTGGAGAAAGTGACTGAGATTTCACTGATAGAGTACCTACTTCTGGAAGAATTAGAAAAAAAGAAAAGAAATGAGGACCAAGCCATACACAGTACACTGTGTCTTGACATTTTATTTGTCCCTCACCTGCCTCAAGATCATTTCCATACATTTAATTTATGATAATTTGTACATCCCTACCCTACGAAATATAAAAAAGATGTTATAAATTGCTTACCATGTTAGTCAAAGCATAGATTTTTATAAAGTCCCATTGAACCATTTCTTCTCATTTTTATTACTCAATAAAAAAGAAGTTAAACCAACAATGGCATTAAAATAACATTGAGATTCATAGAATGAACCAAATCCTAAGAAGCTCTCAAAGTTTTGCCCTAGGTTGCATATCTATCAAGGATCCATCCTCCATCTGGTTAGTCAGTATCCCCAGATGTTCCATTTGAAGAACACTACCATTAACATAATCTCATGTATAATTTTTAAAAAGGCAATGATAGCATCACTAAATACCTTTTTGACAGGAAATTGTACCTTAAATCTAAAGGATCGATGGCTATATAACACCAACTGTGATTTTGGATGCCAAATAGTTGTCTTGAGAGAGAAAATACTTTCCAATCGTATGTGAAAATAGGTTGAATGCTCACTTTTTTAAGTTAAAACAAACAAAATTCTAAATGAAACCAACATACCAAAACTAAGATTTACAAAGCGGAAGGAAGGGGAAATGGAGGGGAAGGAGAAGGAAGAGAAAGAAAAGAGGACTTCACTCCTGAATTTATAACAGGATATTTTTTAACATTTCCCATGAATCCATGAAATATGAATGAGGTCTGTGCCCTTTGTTTACATAGACAGACACATCATTTTTCTAAAGAACAAGATAACCCCATATGAAAGTTGTGTAACTTATTTGTTAAGAGACTTAAACCATAACTAAAATCCAAAAATCCAAAATTCTCAGCCTGATCTTCCAAACCCTCCACAGTTGTGTCTCACCTAATGTTACCAACCTCCTTTCCTGGCTCAGCCCATCCCTCACCCTTGTCCAACTATATCTCACTGCTTGCCCTTCTCCAAAGAAGATTGCATTTCCATCTCCACACTTAGTTCCTGCATTTCTTTCATCCTAGAATCCCATTCTTGTGTCTTTCTTGCCCAAAGAACTCGCACCTGACATATTCCAACCCTATTTACAAAATTCTCCCCTTCCGTCCTTAGAAAGTATTTGCTCTATTCTCTGAAAGTCTGTCACTTTGCTTGCCCTGCCTCTGATGACACTTCAGTTGCTTCTATCATTGTCTCCTCCCCTGAACTGCGAGCCTTCAGAGGCAGAGGTCCAATAATCATCTTAGTTTCACCAGAGCCTAACGTTAAGTGTTGGCCCATTATCAGTGCTCATTGCAAAGTAGAGCTATTCAAGAATTGGCTCACTGAAGTCATCAAAACCCCAGTTCTTCCCATTTTTTGCTCTGCTATTTGTAGCATGGCATCTTTTCTAGTAGGTTGGCATTAGGATGGCTACTAGTTCCAACCATCACAGTCAGATGTGATATCACTCTTGGTTTTCACCTACAAGTTCTTAATAGTGGGAACTCTAGTAAGGGTAAGGCAGGGCACATGGTCACAGTATGACAAACTCATGACAAATCACGAGTTTTCATGTATTATCTCATGAATAAGGTTGATGTTTATGGGGAAGAATCTCCCTCATTTTGTTTTCATTTCACAGGATATCATGCTATATATGAGGTCCTAGGATTCTTCCTCAAAAAGTGAACCACACCTAACACCCAGGTTGGTTTCTACCCCTAACCTCCAATTAAAGGAACCCCATCTCCCTGGATAACTAGCTGATTCTACTGTGGCATGGAATATGCAAAATGAATCTGGACCAACTAGAAATGTCACAAAATAAATAAGTATTCGAAAGATAATGATGGAGGCACGTCAAAGGGACAGGAGCCAGCCTGAAAGAGCTCCTAACAGCAGGAGCTGAAACAAGATGAATAACATGGTATTAGATTATAAAGCAAAATTAAAGTTATCCATGAATATATATTAATATGAAGAAATGATTGAATAAATAAATAACTGGGGGAAAGAGACAAACCTCCCGATTCCAGATCATAATCCATATATCCACCACCACCACCACCACCACCACCACCACTGCCAAGAAGGTGTATTCAATGACTTGCTTTCAAAGAAAGCAGAAGGGGTTGGAGGCCTTGCGGTGAAGAAAACTGGCAAACACTACCTTAGCCAGCCAATTAAGGTCAAAATCATCTGTGTTAAGTGATGCTCAGAGCACATACCTTTAAAATAATGTGATAAGAATGGCTCTTCACCTTTGGAGTCATTTTCTTTTTTTTTTTTTTTTTAAGATTTTGTTTATTTATTTGTCAGAGAGAGAGAGAGAGAGAGCAAGCACAGGCAGACAGAGTGGCAGGCAGAGGGAGAGGGAGAAGCAGGCTCCCTGCCGAGCAAGGAGCCCGATGTGGGACTCGATCCCAGAACGCTGGGATCATGACCTGAGCCGAAGGCAGCTGCTTAACCAACTGAGCCACCCAGGCGTCCCTGGAGTCATTTTCTCCAAACCCATGACCCCAGTCTAATCAGAAGAAAAACATCAAACAAACGTGAATGGAAAGATAGGGCCCAAAATATGTAACCAGCTCCACTCAACACTGTCAAGGTCTTCAGAAACAAGGAGAGTCTAAGAAACTATCACATTTCAGATAAGAGGAAGGAGATGTGATTTAGATGAATAAATCCAGTATGATATCCTGATTGACATCCCATACCAGAAAAAGGTAATTAGGAAAAAAGTAGTGAAATCAAATCAAGTGAAATCAAGTGAAGTTTAGTTCATAGTAATGCTCTCATGTTGGTTGTCTTGTTGTGACCAGTCTACTTGTGACAGTAATACGGTCACAAAAGCAGGAATTGGATGAGGTATATAAGAACTCTCTGTACTATCTTTGAAGCTTTCCTATAAACCTGAAACTATTCTAAAATCAAGTTGTTGTTTGTTTGTTTGTTTGTTTGTTTAAGTAAGCCATCTATATTGAAAGCATGATACATAATAGGGAAAATTGATAAACTGGATCTTACCAAAATCAAAAAACTTTGCTCTGTGAAAGACCCTGCAAAAAAGATGAAAAGAACAATCAACAGACTGGAAGGAAAATTTGCAAGCCACATATATGACAAAGTATTCATATCTACAATGTATAAAGAAAACTCAAAAGTTAACAGTAAAAAAAAAAACAAACAAAACAACAACAAAAAAACCAATCCAATTAGAAAATGAGCAAAAGACATCCCACCAAAAGGGATATACAGATGTCAAATGGAAAGATATTCACATCAATAGCCATTAGAGAAATGCAAATTAAAACCACAATGAGCTATTACTATACAACTATTAGAAGAGCTAAGATAAAAATAACTCCACCAAATAATAATGAGAATACAGAGAAACCGATTTTTTCATATACTGTTAGTGAATGTGTAAAAGAGTAAAGCTGTTCCAGAAAAGAGAAGGGTACTTTCTAGAAAATGTACATGTATTTATCATCTGACTCAGTGGTAGCTCTCTCAGGCATTTAATCCAAAGAAATGAAAACTTGAGTCCACCCAAAATCCATACACAATTGTTCATAGGAACTTTATTAGTAATGGCCAAAAATCAGAAAGAACCCAAATATCTTTCATTGGATGAATGGCTAAACAAACCATTTATATCCATACCATTGGCAATAAAAAGGAGGGAACAACTGATAATGGACAATTACATGAATGTATGCCAAGGAAATTGTGCTGAGAGAAATATGCCAGTTTCAAAGTTTGTGTATTTCAGCATTCCTGAAGTGACAATGTTACAGAGACAGAAAACAGATTAATAGTTGCTAGAGGCTTAGGGCAGTGTAGGGGCTGGGGGACAGGGAGGTGCTGCGACCATAAGTCGGCATGAGGGATCCTTGTGATGGAACAATTCTGTAGATAGTCTGTGGTGTAGGCCATACAAACCCTCAGATGTGATAAAAATCCCAAAGAACTAAACACATACACCGCACACAAATGAATGTGTATGAAACTGGTAAAATCTGAGTAAGGTTGATTGCTTGCTCCTATCAATGTTAATTTCCTGACAATTATATTATACTATAGCTATGCAAGATATTACCACTGGGGGAAACTATGTAAACAGTTTCTTCTCTCCATGTTATTTCTTACAACTCCATGTGAATCTAAACCTCAACACTTCTTTTTTTAATAATGAAAAAAACACAGGCAAAAACATGAAGTTATGACAGATTTTTTTCTTTTCAATACTGAAATATCTGAATCATTGCCACCTGGTTTGTCTAATCAATTCAGGCAAAAAATAGAAATAAAAAATCTAAAAATTAAAATGGAGCAGGTATATAATCAAACCAGTTCTGTTATGTCGGATCAGTATATCCCAGAAACCAAGGCTAAACCAATGGAAGCTCTACTATAAAAAGAATTAAGTACTCAGCATTTGTAGAATTCTGTTGTTGCCCTGCTGCAGAAGCGAAAAACCTTCACTACTTTACTCTGTGCAGGAGGGAGCCAGAGCCTTGTAGTGTATCTCCAACTTCCCTGAGGTTGATGTTGGTTTATCAACCTTTACTCTTTAGACCCTGTTGTTCAGTTATAAATTTATCTATTGATAGAATTATTGAATACATTTTTTTCTTTGTAACTATAAGCGTGTTAGTTGTTTTTTGTTGTTTTTTTTTGTTTTGTTTTTTTTAAATCTCAAGCAAATGAGATTTAAAGGAAATGTGGTTAATGAGGCCTTACACAATCCATTCTGACTCACAAAGATCCCTCTATTTGAAAAGCTTGAAATATACTACAGAATGTCTGTTGGGGAAGTACTCAGTGTTTTAATCTAGAATCTCAAGATTTTCCTTTGTTGTATTTTTTGGAAAATTGGAACAATGGTAACATTGTTACCATTACAATGCTCCTGGTCCAGGAAGACACAAAAATGTATAAACAGGGAGATGGGAGATAGGTAGGAGTGATTCTGCCTTAGTTTAGGGAGTAAGAGTTTTAGGCTTCATGGCACAAGTAAGCTTTAAGCAGAGTCTAACAGTTAATAAGTACTTAATAAATAGTTGTTGGATAAATAGATGAAAAAATAAATATGGAAAGTAAACTCATATTTGCACAAATATATATGAAAATATGTTTTTTTGTTGTGTGGATAAATTCAAAACCTCTAAGTAACATTTAAAAGGAATTGATTAAATAAGGCATACAGTTGTAACACAGCTATTAAAATAAATGAGAAAAGGTTTTGTATATGAATATGGAAAGATGCCCGAAAGACCATATTAGATGGGATAAGCAGAAAATTGTAAGGATATATTCCTATGAATATATATATATACACACACACACATATATACACACACACACACATATATATACACACATGTATATATACACACACATATGTATATAATTATATATGTATTTAAATTATATACATAGAATTTTTATTTAAATACAATAATATTAGTGCACACTGAAACCTAACAAAATATAAATTAAATTACCAAAAAATTATTAATAATTATCTAGATAAAGAAGGGTAACAGGCAGTTTTATATTCTATTTTTCCTTTAATGTTTGATTTCCTTTTTTTTTTTAAGTTTTATTTACTTAATTAGTAATCTCTATATCCAAAGTGGGGCTCGAACTCAGGAACCCAAGATCAAGAGTCACATGCTCTTCTGAAGGAGCCATCCAGGAGTTTGATTTCTTGGTATAAGTACAAACTGAGGAAAGAACCTAACAAGAAGAGCAGGCACCACACTATCCAAAAAACAAAGGATGCTATGGACTGGGAACAGCTTCTGTAAATGTCACGCTTAGGGACTCCATGCCCTCTGATACGTAGGCTGGGTGTTGGAGATGGGGGAATGGTGTTCGACAGCATCTTAGTACCAAGTGAACTAGTTTGGGCTTGTTTTCCACAGAGAACGGGACTTTAAAAAGGACTAACATCATCAAGCCTGAGTTTTAAAGGATAACACATTTATTATCTTTATCCTTAATTATGACACCTCTGTCCATTTTGGAGCTATGCTTTGGGATCACACAAACCACACTTTTTTTTTTAAATGTCACTTCTCTGCCAATTCCACCTCTATTTCTCACTAGGATGTGTTTTAATTGTGTGGTAAGAACTTGCCTTCAAGAGCCACCAGCTCCCCCTGAGCCGTTTCTTTCAGAGCACGGTTAGCTTCGTGTCCTTTAGCTCTTTTCTGAACATCTGGGAAACTAAATCCTGCTATTCTGGTCTCTTGAGGTCCTTCTAGCCTATAAAACACAGCTGGCAAAGATTTCCAGAGGGATAGTTCTCCCTGTTCTTATCTACCTATTTCTCTACAACACCTTTCCTCCCCATATCTCACCACCACCACCATAGGAAAATATTAATACTTTAGCAGAGACATGCCAGGGGAAACTAACTTGTCCACAAACCTCGGATTGTGTTTAAGCCTTTAGGAGACTCAGCCATGCCCCATGCAGACGTGAGGAAATCACTGGAAATCTATAAAGCATCACTGGAACTCGAAGGTAGAATTCATACACACATGCGTGCTGTGTCCCCTCACAGTATGAGGCTTTTCCAGGTCATGAAAAGGAGTCACCAAGAGGAGCTATCAGCTGAGCAAGTGAGGAGGCTTGATGTTTGCAGCAGCGACTGTGTGTGACCCACATATAGGCAATCTTGGGAGCTGGAGGCAAATTCATAGTCAGCCTGGAAGGTCTAGGTAGGTGCCTGCACTGTTTGTGCCACAGGGAGAGGTCAGGGGAGCTGCTGCAGTCTGTGGGATTATAGGGACTTGTACAGACTTGAGTTACGCATGGAGGTGCAGCAGAGCGCGTCAGAGGAAACAGTGTTCCTCCAACCACCTGCTCTCCTCTAGTCAGGAAAACCCTGCAGAAGAAGTATCTCCCTAGCCCCCAGATTTGTGCAATCGGTGTTTGCCAGACATAGGTGACGGAGAATGAAAGGTCATTCTCCCTATCTACTTAGAACACCATCACTTTGAAAAATGCCGATGAAATTTTGATCGGGATGGCAGTTGAAAGTATAGATTACTCTGGGCAACATAGACATTTTAACGTTTATTCTTCTCATCCATGAGCATGGAATGTTTTTCCATCTTTTTTGTCTTCTTCAATTTCTTTCCTGAGTGTTCTGTAGTTCAGATCTTTTATTTCTTTGGTTAGGTTTATTCCAAGGTATCTTATGGATTTTGGTGCTATTGCAATTGGAATCGATTCTCTAATTTCTCTTTCTACAGTTACATTGTTAGTGTACAAGAAAGCAACTGATTTCTGTCCATTGATTTTATATCCTGCCACATTACTGAATTGCCATATGAGTTCTAGTAATTTCGGAGTGGAGTCTTTTGGGTTTTCCACATAAAGTATCATGTCATCTGTGATGAGGGAGAGAGTTTGACTTCTACTTTGCCAATTTGAATATCTTTTATTTCTTTTTGTTGTCTGATTGCTGTTGCTAGGACTTCTAGTACTATGTTGAACAATAGTGGCAAAGAGTGGGCATCCTTGTCATGTTCCTGATCTTAAGGAAAAGGCTCTCAGCTTTTCCCCATTGAGAATGATATTCACTGTGGGTTTTTCATTGATGGATTTCATGAAATTGAGAAATGTTCCTTCTATACCTATACTCCTGAAGAGTTTTAATCAGGAACGGATGCTGTATTTTGTCAAATGCTTTTTCTGCATCAATTGAGAGGCCCATTCTTCTCTCTCCTCTTCTTAATGTGTTCTATGACACTGATTGATTTGAGAAGATGTGGTCCATATATACAATGGAATATTACTCAGCCATCAGAAAGGATGAATGCCCAACTTTTGTATCAGCATGGATGGGACTGGAGGAGATTATGCTGAGTGAAATAAGTCAAACAGAGAAAGATAATTATCATATGGTTTCACTTACTTGTAGAACATAAGGAATAGCATAGAGGACTTTAGGAGAAGGAAGGGAAAAATAAAGTGGGAGAAATCAGAGGAGGAGACAAACCATGAGAGATTATGGACTTCGAGAAACAAACTGAAGGTTTTGGAGGGGAGGAGAGTGGTGGAATGGGTTAGCCTGGTGGTGGGTATTAAGGAGGGCATGTATTGCATGGAGCACTGTGAGTTATACATAAACAATGAATCATGGAACACTACATCAAATACTACTGATGTACAGTATGGAGACTAATATAACATTAAAAAAAAAAAAGAACATGATCGCTGCCCCTTACCCAATGGCAACATCATTATTTAAAGCTTAATGACAGCCAATCCTCATGGTTCCATGAAGCACAGTTTGGAGTATGGGACTACAGGATTTTAGATCTGGAAGGAGCCTTTGAATTCATCCCCTGTCATTCCATGTACACATGTTGATACCAAGTCACCTGATCAGGCCCCATGACCTTGCCATCAGGCTCCTTGTTTGAAACAATCAACAATGTTTCTGTTCTTCAAGGCACAGCCTAAGGGTTACTTTCTTGGGAAGCCTTTGAGGCTCTAAGTGTCTTCATATAGATCTTTCTCGTAACTCGTAAAGCACCATCCTAATTATTTGTTCAACTTCCTCCTCTCCCCACTTGTGTAAAAATACCAACAAAGGTATGACTCATTTGAGGACAAGGACTTTATCTCATATTTTAATCACATTTGGAGATGGATAGAGGAAAGGATAAAGGAAAGAGAAGAATTTGTTATCACGAAACCAGGGTAGGTTTCTCTAACTCTGTAGATGCACACATAAAAGGATGCTTTATGTATCAATCTTCACCATGCTTTTCTGTGGTAAAGATGCCATTACCTGATTAGGACTATTATTTTAGCCATTCACAATACTTTTTTAAATAGAGGCCTATGAGAGAACAGAAAGGGTTTTCAGATTCTCACTAATCATTGCAAAATAAAAGAGGAAAGGTAATTGCATGGTTTTTAGTTAAAAGGCTTTGCCGTTTCAAGACTGAGCCTGGGAGGTCTGGTTTAACATGGCTTCTGAGAAGCAGTTCCTGGTGCAGCCTCTCCCTTCTTTCTGCTACAATGCTGAGGAATACACAGCAAAGGCAGAAAGCTTGCACTCCTCTCTAAGATCTAGGTCTGACAGTCCTTGTGGGAAAATCTGAAGTAAGGGAGTAAGAGATGGAGCCCAGAGGACCAGGGAAGGAAGAACAGCTTCTCAAGTGCTAAAAGTGAACATAAAACCTCCAAAATGCATTGTTTCAGGTCTCAGAAGCCACTCTTCTGGTTCTGCTTTTCTCTGCCTTCCTCTGTCTTCCAAAGGCCCCCTCTGCATGAGCTGGGATGCCCCCTGGGACCCTCATGACCCATGACTTCCCAGCTCAAGAGTTTTGCAGAATCTGGCTCTAGATCCTGCCTCTGCACATCCAGAAGGCAAGCTTGGAGCAGTCCAGCCTTGATCAGGGCCACAGCATGGTAGAGAGGCTGGGGCTGCAGAGCTCATCACATGGGCCATCCCTGATGGGACAGAGAACAGATGTGGGCAGGCTCCCTGACCTTCCAGAAAACAGCTGTGCAAGACAGAAAGTTGCATGGGACACATCAGGCTCTGAGATAATATGTATTATTTTGCTAGGGCTGCTGTAACAAAACACTGGTGGCTTCCATAGCAGAGATTTACCACCTCACCATTTTGGAGCCTGGAAGCCCAAGATCAAATGATCAACAAGGTTGGTTCCTCCAAAGAGCCATGCGGCAAGGATCTCTTTGGCTTGTGAATGGCCGTCTTTCCCACATTGTCTTCCCTCTGTGCGTGTCTCTGTGGCCAACTTTCCTCTTTTTGCAAGGACTCTTATTTCATTGGATTAGGGCCTACCCTGATGGACTTAGTTTTAATTTTTAACTGAGATCTCATTGACATATAACATTATATTCATTTTAGGTGTACAACATAATGATTTGATATCTTTGCATATTACAAAATGATCAGTCTAGTTAACAGCCATCACCATAGTTGCATTTTTTATATATCATGAGAATTTCTAATATCTATTATTTTAGCAACCTTCAGTTATGTAATACAGTAGTATAAACTATAGTCACCATGCTATACACAACATCCCCGTGACTCATTTATTTAATAACAAGATGTCTGTGCCTTTTACTCCCTTCACCTATTTTGCCCACTCCCCATCCCCCACCTCGGGGCAACTATCAAACTGTTCTCTGTATCTATGAGCTTGGTTTGTTTGCTTGTTTTCAGATTCCCATGTAACTGAGATCATATGGGATTTGTTTTTCTCTGTCTGACTTATTTCACTTAGCATAATGCCTCTGAGGTCCACCGATGTTGTCTCATATGGCAAAATTTCTTTTTAAATGGTTGAGTAATATTCCATTTTAGATAGCGAGTTAAATAGGTAGATAGCTATCACATTATCTATGTATTGATACATAGATATCACGTATTTTCTTTAGACACTTACCCATCAATAAACACGGAGTTAGCTCCCATGTCTTGATATTGTAAACAATGCTGCAGTGAACATGGGGGCACAGATATTATTTTGAGTTAGCATTTTCACTTTTTTTCTTTCTGTTGGATAAATACCAAGAAGTGGAATTTCCAGATCATACGGTAGTTCCATTTTTAATTTTTTTTGGAAAACCTCCATACTGTTTTACATAGGGTCTGCAGCAGTTTATATTCTACCAACAGTGCACAAGCACTCACTTTTCTCCACATCCTCACCAACAATTGTATTTGTCTTTTTGATGGCATTTTTACAGGTGTGAGGTATCTCACTGTGGTTTTGACTTACATTTCCATAATGATAAGTGATGTTGAACACCTTTTCATGTACCTGTTGGCCATGTGAACGTCTTCCTTGGAATACTGTTTATTCAGATCCTCGGTCCATTTTTTAATTTGGATTGTTTATTTGCTATTGAGTTGCATGAGTTCTTCATATATTTTGGATATTAACCCCTTATCAGGGGTTAATATTTTCTATAAATATTTTCTCCTATTGAGGGAGTTGTTGCCTTCTCACTTTGTTGATGGGTTAACAGATTCACTTTAATTTGATTATCTTGGTAAAGACCCTAACTCTACATAAGGTCTTATTCCGAAGTACAGAGGGTTAGGACTTCATTATATGAAATTGGGGGAGGTGGGGAAGACAGAGTTCGCTTCAAAACAATACAGTTCTGGGGCGTCTGGGTGGCTCAGTGGGTTGAAGCTTCTGCCTTCAGTTCAGGTCATGATCCCACGGTCCTGGGATCAAGCTCCACATCAGGGGAGCCTGCTTCCCCCACCCCCCACCCCCGCCCTGCCTGCCTCTCTGCTACTTGCTATCTCTGTCTGTCAAATAAATAAATAAAATCTTAAAAAAATACAGTTCCAAACACATAGACATTGAGCACCCTGGGAAGTGTAGTATTTGATGTTCTATCTTTGCAGAGCAGTGTATTCTCACAGAACATCGAGAGCTGCTCAGTGTGAACATGCATCAGAAATTCAGAATGAGGTGAGAGATTACATGGGCACCAGTCTTTCCTACAGGTATGGGTCTGGGAAGACCATTTATAAGAACACGAGAGAGAAAGGAAGGAAAGAAGAGAGAAAGAAAGACCAAAAAAGAGCATCCCAAACATAAAGATTAAAAAAAAACAAAAACAAACAAACAAACAAAAAACACTACCCTGGTTTTTTATAAGATTAAAGTCATACAGCCTTGCACATGCTAAAAACTTATGTTCTATACCTAGAGATGGAATAAAGTTATGTATGTAGTGATACATACTTTGTTACTGAATAAACATTCCTTGAACTACTCTTGCACCATTTAGATAACCCACCTGTGGTCTGTAGACCCATGGGGGGCACTAACATTCCCTCCTCCCTTGGTCCCTGACCCTGACACTGTTCTTTCTCCATACAAGTGACCCTCTGCCTCCTCCACTTTCATGCAGGCCTCCAGTGCCACCTGCTCCCTTTCTGGATGGCTCTCTCCTATCACAGTAGATGGCAGTGAGACCACTGACTTAGAATTCAGTCATTCTATCTCCTTATGATTTAGATCGGTCACTACATTATATTGAACCCTGCAAGTGTGTCCCTTTGTCCCAGCTAAATTTTAAATCAGACTAGAACAGGGATTAAACCATACATATCTTTGTATGTCCCATGGAATTTGCTTGGGATGGGGCAAGGTCTGGGAATCTGCATTTCTGCAAGTCTTCAAATGAGGCCAAAACTGCTGATCCCTTAACCACAGTTCCAGAACCCTGCGTCTGGCCAGAAGTTTTCTTATGAAATCCATTAACCTGGGATATCTGAAAGGGTATTTAGGGGAATAAGGATTTCTTCAAAATGGTGTATAATTTTCTGAAATAGACATAATATCTACATCTGTATTTGTAATCTTCTAGGAAGAAGATCCATGGACTTCATTAAATATTAAAAGGCTGCAGCCCCCCCCCCCCAAAGATCAAGGACCATTGATTCCAGGCTCAGTGTTTCATTTACAAACCAAGTCCCAGACTTGTTAACTGACTTAGACCTTGTCATTCTGCAAGACCTTAACCAATGATTGTTAGATAAAATATATTCTTGCATTCTCAAGGATCTATAATATAAACACATTTTTAGTATTCAGTTACATAACTTTGCCCTCTAAGGCCTGTCATTAACAAAGTCAAAAAAAAAAAAAAAAAACAGAAACAAAATACCCCTTCTCCCAATCAGTTCTCAATATCATGATATTTTCTCTAATAAAATATCAGTGAATTTCATTTTGACATGAATATTGTGCTATCTCATAAAAAGAATAAGAACACTAACTAGCATTGGAATCTTTTCTACAAAGAAATGACAATAAGAACACTATTAGACTTTTCTTCAATAATCCTTAATTCTAGTAAACATGGAATAACACCTCCAGTATTTTGAGGAAATTTTATTCTAAGCCCAGAAATCTAAACCAAATCAAACAGTCAGCAAGATTGTAGAGGCAAAATAAAGGTGATTTCAGACATGCAAAAAATAAGGAGGTTTTACTAGTAAATTTCACTTGAGGTGTACTCCGTTAAAATAAAAAGATAATTTAAGAAGGCATTTAAAGAATCTAAGAGACATGAGTGTATGATCAAATTTATCAGAAACCAAAAAATGGGAGCTAAAGGAAGCAATCAGTCCAAATTAGGACTGAGGTAGAGAGATCTGAGGAAAAATATTTTCGAGGAAAAAAATTATGAATTTCATTGAACAGATAAACAAGATAATTAAGATGAGGAAGATACTGTTTGTTGAAGATGTAATGTGTCTTCTGTTAATAGGAAATAAAAAATACATAACTATAAAATCAAGGAAAACAAAGCACCTTGCAAAAAAGCATTGTATAAACATAAAGAAATTTAAAAGATGGAATAATGTTAAATAACTGAAGAGTAGATATAATTTCACCTTACTCTTACAATTTCGTATTTAAGCAGGTTTAGTGACATGAACTTACATTCAATCATAAAACATCGTTCTAGAGTGAATATTATTTTGTAATCATATTATTTTAAGGGTTATTATCTATTTTCAGATTTTATGATCCATCAAAAGCAAAAACATTGAAGAATTAATTTTAGTGACCAAACATAATACAAATAAGAAATTTTGACAATATAAAAGAAATATAAAGATGACAGAGCTGGGAGAATGAGTAAAAAAGTGATGTTTGTATCATTTTATATTGGGGAGCAATAGAGATTGTCCAGAAGTATGTGAATAACCTTCAAGAAAATTCATCATTTTTTAAATTTTTTTTTTTATTTTCAGCATAACAGTATTCCTTGTTTTTGCACCACATCCAGTGCTGCATGCAATCCGTGCCCTCTCCAATACCCACCACCTGGTTCCCCCAACCTCCCACCCCCTGCCGCTTCAAACCCCTCAGATTGTTTTTCAGAGTCCATCATTTACTGTGGTTTACCACTAGAAATATTTTCAACTAGTAATAGGATAAAACTCCCCTAATAGTGTTTAGCAATACCTACAGTAATCATTATACTTCAGAGAGAAACTAAATACATGTAGTTTAATATCCTTTAATATCGAATCTTATCTTACTATTAACATTAATGTTTAAAACCAATGGATGCAGCCAACACTCTAAGGAAAGAAAAAGAAATAAGACGTGAAAAGGGAGGAAGAAAAGAGATAAAGTTGTCATTTTATGGAAGGAAATGAAGTTAAAATATTAGAGATTATAAGAAATTCCAGCAAGTTCCCAAATAAAATATCACCTTATAAAAATCAACAGCATTGTTCTATAGAGCAACAACCAACTAAAAAAAAAAATAATTAAAACAAGATCTTAGTGACAATAACCACAAAACCATAAAACACCGAGAAATAAAATTTTTAAACGGGAAGGTCCAAGTCTTTATAGAGTAAAATTTTTGATAATATTAAATGACATAAAGGAAAATCTATTCCATATTCTTAGATTGGGATGTCATGATGTCAAATTTTTGCCAACTTAATCTATAAAATCATTTAATCTCAATGAAAATTCCAGCTTAATTTCATATGTTAAAATAGTTTAATTTTGAGAAAGATCAAATAAATACCCTTTTTCTTTCTAGATATATACATTTATACTCTTTGGCTATAGACACCTGTTTTTCAGACTAGCACTGCCATTTTTTATTTACAATATTTTTCCAGGTTTTTAATGTGTTAATTCCAATTACTTTTCTTCTTTTTTTCTTAATTCAACTCTGCAGACTCATAAATATTGTAATAAGTGGCTTCATACTTTTTACAAAGGAAGGAAAGAAGTGAGGAGGAAGGTGACTATAATTAGGATTTAGTTAGGCTGTGTGTAACAGAAAACCTAAAATAACAGTGACTTAAAGGAGTAAGATTTTTTTTTCTTCTCATGTAAAATAAGCTTAGAGCTGTCACTCAAGGCTGGTAGGAAGCTTTCCAACTGCCTCAGTTTCTCAAGCTGCTCTAGCTGCTCTGCTCTCCCCAGATCCTTGTACACAACCACAAGGTCACAAAGTATTTACTGAGACTCCAAACATCACATACCCTTCCAGACATCAAAAATTGCCAAGTAGGAAAAGGGAGGGTAGGAAAAAGGACACTCCTTCCACTTTCATGGAACCTTCCAGAAATCTCATGTAACACTTCCACTTCCATCACCTTGCCCACTATTTTTTTTTTTTTACATTTACACTAAAATTCTTCCCTCTGGCCAGATAAATTTCATGTATTTCTGTTAGCATCTTGAAATGTTATAATTTTAAAGAACGGTCTCTATGTTTAAACTGAAGGGGTATGAGTATTGATTTGACTTTTTAACATTCTATAATTTGTTAATCTCAGAATACTCCTTGAGATTGAAACACACAAATTGAGAATTATATCTAAATACTGTTAGGCCCAAGGACTCCACTTATTATGAATAGATTTTTTTTTTTATTTAATACTTTTAATTGACCTTCACAACAAGAAACTCCATAAGAATTAGTATCTAATAACCTGTAACTGTGGCTCTCAATTCCACAGAGCTAATTCTCCCTTTTAGGACAAATATTTTGTTATGCACACTTAACTGTCTTTGTATTCTTTTTTAAAAATTTTTTAAAGATTTTATTTATTTATTTTAGAGACAGTGAGAGAACACAAGCTGAGAGGGACAGATGGGGAGAGAGAGGGAAAGAAGAGAATCTCGAGGAGACATCGCATGGAGTGTGGAGCCTGACGCAGGACTCAAACTGATGACCTGAGATCATGACCTGAGCTGAAACCAAGAGCCCAGTGTTTAACCAACTGAGCTACCCAGGTGCTCCAAGGTATGTGTATTCTATGTATATTTGCAATTCTTTTACCAGAAGGGGCACTGCTGTTCATCCATGTAATTTTTTCCAAAATAGTGAACAAGTATTAGGATCCTTTAATGTCTATGATAGATGTATTCCAAGTAAGTTATGTCTGGTGGAACGGTTGAAGGTTGCAAATTGACTGAATGACTATCAAGCCTACCCACTATACATTGATGCCAATGGTTCTCCCTCAGCCATTGTGACAAAAGTTTTCCAGGAAATTTAGAAAATGTCATCTATACTGGCAAGGAGATAAGATAATACATCAGTTGAGGACCATTTACCTAAAGTAACCTATATACAAGCCTTTACAGTGGCCATTTAATTACCATCTCAATTACTTTGGTGGGGGGAAATAAAAAAAAATGAGTAGAAACTTTCTTTGCGATTCCAAACTATCTCATCAAATAAGCCTTTAAAGTTTAGAACAGCAAATGTATTGTTCTGCTCATGTATTTCCTAGCCTCTGTTAACATTTAACTTTTTAGCTACTTACTAATTTTTAAGAATTTTTATTGAATGCAAACATGATAAAGATAGAACTTATTTGGACTCCTAACATAACCCTCTTATCTCTTCAATATAGTTAATCACCAGTTTTTTAGTTAAGTATCAGTAAACAATTTTCACATACTTACCACAAGGTAAGTATTGTTCAGGGTAGAAACTAGCCCATATACAGATTTTCCCTGATTTAATAATTTCCCCTTTTTCATTTCTTCATTATTATTATTATTATTTTATTATGTTATGTTAGTCACCATACAGTACGTCATTAGTTTTTGATGTAGTGTTCTAAGATTTATTGTTTACATATAACACCCAGGGCTCCATGCAATATGTGCCCTCCTTAATACCCACCACCAGGCTCATCCATCCCCCTACCCTTCCTCTCTAAAACCCTCTGTTTCTCAGAGTCCACGGTCTCTCATGGTTTGTCTCCCACTCTGATTTACCCCAATTCATTTTTCCTTTCCTTCTCCTAATGTCCTCCATGCTGTTCCTTATGTTCCACAAGTAAGTGAAGCCATATGATAATTGATTTTCTCCACTTGACTTATTTCACTCAGCGTAATCTCCTCCAGTACCCTCCATGTTGATACAAAAGTTGGGTATTCTTCCTTTCTGATGGCTGTGTAGTATTTCATTGTGTATATGGACCACATATTCTTCATTCATTCATTTGTTGAAGGGCATCTTAGCTCTTTCCACAGTTTGGCTACTGTGGACATTGCCACTATGAACATTGGGGTACAAATGGCCCTTCTTTTAGCTACATCTGTATCTTTGGGGTAAATAACCAGGAGTGCAATTGCCAGGTCATAGGTTAGCTCTATTTTTAGTTTTTTGAGGAACCTCCACATTGTTTTCCAAAGTGACTGAACCACCTTGCATTCCAACCAACAGTGTAAGAGGGTTTCCCTTTCTCCACAACCTCTCCAACATTTGTTGTTTCTTGCCTTGTCAATTTTTGCCATTCTAACTGGTGTAAGGTGGCATCTCAATGTGGTTTTGATTTGAATTTCCCTGATGGCTAATGATGATGAACATTTATTTTTATGTTAGCCATTTGTATGTCTTCTTCGGAGAAGTGTCTGTTCATGTTTTCTGCCCATTTTTTTACTTGATTATCTGTTTTTGGGGTGTTTTTGGGTGTTGAGTTTGAGAAGTTCTTCATAGATTTGGATATCAGCCCTTTCTCTGTACTGTCATTTGCGAATATCTTCTCCCATTCCGTGGGTTGCCTCTTTGTTTTGTTCACTATTTCCTTTGCTGTGCAGGAGCTTTTTATCTTATGAAGTCCCAAATAGTTCATTTTCACTTTTTTTTTTTTTTTTAACCTTGCCTTTGGAAATGTGTCTGTCCCCTTCTTCATTTGCAAATGCCATTAATCTACTTATTTCTTTCCAGGTGTTTTACTCTGTCATCTATGGTATTTTCTGAGCAATAAAGACTAAACTATCCAGAACTTCTCTTGCAGTCTTCTCTTCTGTTATAGCTGGACCAATTGCTGTTTAGATCTGTTGTAGTCCAGTCATTCCTCCCAAATACTTTTCTGTCTAGAGCTCAGTTTCCTAGAGCTCAGGATCCTTGTCCTTCTGCTTTTACAAAATTATTATTAAATATTTGTTTAGCTAGAAAAAAGTCTTCCAATATTTTTCTAAAAAAGCACACCTCATAGGTAAACTTTGAGTCCTTACATATCAAAAAAATCTTTAATCTGTTTTCTTCAGCTGATTGATTGCTAAGCGAGGTATGCCATTCTAGTGGAAAATCATTTTGCTTTTCAGCATTTAAAGGGATTCTTCAATTTAGTGTTCTTTTGAGGACTGTGCTTATTATTTCTTTCAACTGTTGAAGTTCTTAGAATCTTTTCTATTCTATGTCCATAATATGAAATATTATAATCTTGAGCCTTGTTGTTGGATTTTTTTCACTCACTATGCTTGGCACTTGATGATTCCACTAAATTAAATAACTGACTAGCAACCAGTCCTTCATAATCAAGAATCAGATTTCTGTTTACTAAAAGCTTTTAAAGCTATGTATTTTTTTCCTGATTTTAACTTTGACTATATTCCCTAAGTGTTTATATGAAGTAACCTCTTTAGATATTTTGTTCAGTTCTTATTTTAAGATATATATATACACATACATAAGGGTTTGATATAAGGGTTATTTAGAAGCCTTGGGTCTGAATTTCCAAGCAGTTAAGTTTTATTGTTATCATTGATTTTGTTTGTCGGGGGGGGAGTATTTTATATTATTTTATTTTATTTTATTTTATTTCTACTTCTAACAAATATTTACTGTTGATTTTTGTTCTTAGGGTGAAAAATGCAACCTGTTAATCTCAGCTTTTTGGAAATTTTTTTTTTACATAATGGTATACATAGAAATTATAATATTTATATGGCACACTGGATAAATGAGTGAGATTGCCTGGAAGTGGGGTCTCAGTCTACCCCAGGTATTGCCTATATTCTGGATAACTGAGTGGACCACATCTCAACAGATCTGTAAGCCATTGTGGAACGTTGATAGGGAAGTTCTGCATTAAAATTTTCTTTATGGCCCAGTGAATATACTTTCTATATTCTATTGAAAGAATGCAACATTTTATATGGATGTGACTGAGCAGAGTATTGCTTCAATTTTCTGTATGCTTCTCTACTTTTTGTCCTCTTACTCTGTCAAATTCTGAAAGAGTTCTGATTACTCTTAATGTTAAACATCGTTTCATGTTTTTAATTGTCTTTCTAGGTTTTTCTTCTGCAAATTGTCTGTTTATATCCTTTGACCATTTGATAATTTTAAAGGTTTTTTTTTTAATAATTAAATCTTCATCTGTCGTGTGCCTATTACATATATATATGGTGTGGAAAGACCCTCTTTTTATTTTCTACTTACAAAACCACTTATTAAATGGTTCATCTTATTTTCAAAGATTGTAATGTTGTTTCTATCATATACCACTTATACACTTGAGTCCAATTGCTGGTTCTCTATTCTCTTGTAGTAAATTTTTTTCTGTGCATATCTATACTTATTCATCTAAAAATGGTCGCATTATAAAAACATCTTAATGTACTAGAGTAAATCTCCTTTTGTCCTTTTTAGAATTTTTTTTTAAATTTTGTATTATACAAAATTTTAGGAATTCTTGCTCAAGGTCAAAAAATAATCCTGTTAAGATTACTTTCAATTTGCTCTGAATTTATGGATGAATTTAGGGAAAACTGATGTCATTATAGTAATGAATCTTTCTATTCATGAATGTGGTATATGTTGCCATTTATTTAGATCTTAGTTTATGTTGTTTTATATTATTTTGTAATTTTCTCTGTAAAGTACTCTGTAGTTGTCTTTTTGAAGACCTAGGTATCTTTCAGTTGTGTTGGTATTACGAACATTGTAACTCTATAGATTTTCCATTTTCTGATTGCATGGTAACATGATTAATTTTATATATTTATTTTTTAGCCACCAATCTTGTTAAAGTTTCTAATTTGTTCTAAATATCTGTCTATAGTTTTGTGTATACACTGTTAATATCTGAAAAAATGCTAAATAATTTTCTTTCTCATACTTAACACTTTGTATTTCTCTATTGTCTTTTTGCGTTTCATGATATCTCAGGCAGAACGTTACATTGTAAAAGATAAGAGGATCTATAGCCTTGTTTCATTTTTACTTGTTTTTAACATCTTATTCTTAAGTAATCTATATATCCAGTATGGGGCTCATACCCAATATGGGGCTTGAACTCAAACCCGAAGATCAAGAGTCACATGCTCCACTGACTGAGCTGACCAGGTGCCCTTTGCTCTGGTTTTAATAAAATCACTTCTGAAATGTTATCTTTAAGTATGATGGTTACTGTACATTTTCCATAAATATCCCTTATTTCTTTTGGTTGGTTGCAGAATTTTATGTGTCTACCTGAATACTTGTGTTGTTGAAACCACTAAAGTACTTCTGTGCTTCTGATAGTTTGATTTACCATATTTTGAGAGAGATTTAAGTCTCCCACTCGGTGAATTTGTCAGTGTCTGCTTATAATTTGATCTGGCTTCACTTGTTTAATTTGAAGCTATGATCTCGGGTTCATAACTAGTTTGCAATTGTTTTACTTTCAATGGTTTTTCATTTTATCTTAAATTCCTTTTGATTTAATAAATCAGCTTTCTTTCAACTTTCCTTTAACCAACACACATTTTTTGTTCTAACCTTTCGAACTTGTGTAACTACATAAACTGATTTTGTTCCTGTTATTTTGTCAATCTGATTGTATTGTTGTTATATTTTTGTGTCTTTAAATATACAAACTTAATTCTTAGTGTTCTGTAGTTTCACTGTGAGAGTTCTAGGTGAAGATCTTAAGTCCATAGTTTGTACCAATTTGTCAGAATACATTTCTAAGATATATTTGAATTTTTTAATTGAAAAGGCTTTTTTTTTAATTGTTGAAAACCTTTAGTCATTAGGTCTACACAGGTTACTTCTTCATTTTGTCTATTTAGTACACTTAGACATATCTGGATCCTTTTAATATGCCTCCATGCCTCTTAAATATGTTTTTATCTCTTTATCTCTTTGGATATAATTTGCATACAGTTTACTTTTTCAATACAATATTCCAGCTCATAATTCCCTCTTTGAGTGTCTAATTGAAACTTTGTTAAATTCAAGTTTTTCTTTTAAATTGAAGTACATGTTTTTATTTATCACCTTTACCAGTACTGTTATGGTTTTTGTTGTTGTTATGGTTTTCTAATTTTGCTTACTTTATAACTGAAAGATGATACCTGGTCATTATATATGTGTGAATTCCTTTAATTACTCATGAAAGAAGCTACTTTTGTGTTTATTAACCATTTCACATTGTTTTTTTTTTTTTTCCTGTGAAGGTTATATTTATACCCAATGGTGTCTTTTGTAGTTTTTTTTTTACCTGTCTATGATCAATATGTATACTATCTTTTGCTTCAGTCACCTGGGGTCAGAAAGAATTGTCTTGATAATGTGGTTGAGAAGGTTGAGTAAGTTAATTTATGCAAATCTTTTAGAACAGTGTCTAATAAAGATCACTAATTATTTCTTATTTTTGTTAATAACAGCAATTTTGTTTCATTTATAATCTTGGAGATAAAATTTCAGTACAGTCACACATATCATCCC
Organism: Enhydra lutris kenyoni; assembly: GCF_002288905.1. Classification (NCBI taxonomy): domain Eukaryota; kingdom Metazoa; phylum Chordata; class Mammalia; order Carnivora; family Mustelidae; genus Enhydra; species Enhydra lutris. Next base: position 2,921,788 of record NW_019154128.1, read on the forward strand.
TGGTGATGGGGAAATTGGTCCATTCTAATGTGGACCATTCTAATGGTCCATTCTAATGTGACTATTACAGCAAAATGTCAAGAGTCAAATTTTGCATGGAAATTTGTTAGGAAATTATCATTTTGGAGACCAGCACCCCATGAGTCTAAATTGGTCCAACATTTTCAGGGTTTCTACAAACACAGAAATGATTCACATCAATTTGCATTCAGGGGCCTTATTATAATCCCTTTCCCCCAAAAACTCAAGATTTAAACACCAAATCACATTCTCAGTAGAGGAATACTCACTCTGAAAAGCTCTTGAGAATGAGGTAACAATTGATTCACATCTCATGATGTTCACTTCACAAAACTGTTGAAAAGAATGAAACATTTTTTTTAGTTTCCTCTCTGAAACTAAAGTTTAATTCACAGAATGTATGTGCACATGGCACATATTCAATAAACATTTATTTTGTGAAAGATAACTAAATATACTCCTTTAAAAACCAGTCACAGTATCTTAAACTTATTCCTGCATTCTTGGGTGTCATAATTTCAAATAATTGTATCTTTCAAATATGTATGATACATTCCAAGTCTTTTTCTCTAATATTAAATTTATAATGAGAATTTCCCCACATATATATCTTCCCTGTATGTATATTAGTAGTGCAAGGAAAACACAATGCTAGTGAGTACTCATCTACTGACTCAATTATTATAAAGTTATGTAACCAAGTTTATTTCCTAAATTTTTAAAATTATATCCTGCCTCTAATGTGGACACTGTGATGTTTCTCCTTATGATATAGCTTGTTCTACAAAGGAAAAGTAATCCATTAAGACATAGCACATTGTCAGGGAAAGAGGTAAATTATCAGGTAACTGAAGTTTATCTCTCTAGTCACAAAAGCTCCTTTTAAACTTTAACCCATTTTGTTATACATTATGATATTTATGGTGTACAGTCTTATTTTATTACACTGAGTATACATGACACTGGGTTTAAAGGCCAAGCCTATATTAGCCATGTTTCTTTTATTCTACACATGATCCTTCCTATTTAAGAAGCTTTACCCAGCAAATCGTGATGTTCTAGTAATGCCAAATGGATGTTCCAGGAATTCCTCAGGTGTGAATAACTGGCAGAGCATAAGTTTGTGAAAAAGAATAGAATTTGTGTAAAATGTGAAGATGAAATACTGTTTTTAAGATAACAATATTAATATTTAATAAGTAACATATTCACCAAATTACTGATTTAGGCAATATAAAGCAATATTTAAAGATATGAAATTATTTAAATTTAAGTCACTAAATGAATTTTTAATTAAGCACGTAGATTTTAAAATTAAAAAGTATATAGCATACAATTCTCCAACTTACATTACTTAACAATATTTCATAAATATTTTTCTAATAATTACTCTAAATGAAAATAGGTTGACTTCTTCAAACAAAAAGCATGGAGTGGTTGGATGGATTTAAAAAATCAAGGCCAAACTGTATGCTGCCTGCAAGAGACTCACATCAGCTAAAGGACCACATGGTCTTCAAGTGAAAGGATATTTCATGTAAGAGGAAACAAAAACAGAGTGGGAGTAGCTATAGTTATATCAGACAATAGAACTTTAAGCTAAAAATAGTAACAAGAGACAAAAAAGATCATTATATAATGATGAAAGGGTCAATTTATAAAGAAAATATAACAATCATAACTAGATATACACAAAACATGAGAGAATCTGAATATATGAAGCAAATATTAATAGGTCTGAAGGGAGAAACAAGCAACAATGTAATAATAATATGGAACTAAAGTACCCCACTTTCAACAATGTCTAAATCATCCAGACAAAATCAATAAGGAAATGTTGGACTTGAACCATACTTTAGACCAAATGGGCCAAACAGACACATATAGAGCATTCCATCCAACAGCATCAGGATACACATTTTTCTCAAGCACACATGGAATATTCTCCAGGACAGATCACATGATCACTTACAAAATAAGTCTTAGTAAATTTAAGAAGGTTGAAATCAAGCCAAGTAATTTTTTTGACAACAATGATATGAAAATAGGAATCACTAATGAGGTAAATGGGAAAATTCACAAGTATGGAAAGTAACATCCTTTTGACCAACCAATTGGTTAAAGAAGGAATCAAAAGGGAAATCAAGAGATATCTTGAAACCAAAATGGAAACAGAACATTGGAAAACTTAAGGTACTCCTCAAAGCAGCTCTAAGAGGAAAGTTCATAGTGATAAATACCTATATTAAGAAACAAGAAAAATCTCAAATAAATAATTTTGCACTTCAAGAAACTAGAAAAAGAAGAAAAAACTGAGTCCAAAGTTAGCAGAAGGCAGATAACAAAGATCAGAACAGAAATAAATGAAATAGAGACCAGAAAAATGATCAAAGAGATTGACAGAACTAAGACCTCTTAAAAAAAAAAATTTACAAAGTTGACCTTAAGCTGGACTAAGAAAAAAGAAAGGATGCTTAAAGAAATAAAATCACAAAAGAAAGATAGGCATTAAAATGTACACCACAGAAATACAAAGAATCATAAGAGGCTACATGAACCATTACACAACAATAAATTGGCTAACTTAGAAGAAATGGATAAATTCCTACAAACATGCAACCTACAAAGACTGAATCATGAAGGAGTAGAAAATATGAACAGTTCAATAGCAAGTGAGGAGAATAAATCAGTGAACAAAAACTATCAACAGCAACAACAACAAAAAAGTCCAGGACCTGATGGCTTTACTAGCGAATTCCTCCAAACACTGAAAGAAGAATTAATACTGATCCTTTCCAAACTCTTCCAATAAATTGAAGAGTTTGAGAATAAATTGAGAGTTGAGAAACACTCTCAAACTCATTTTATGAAGCCGGTATCACACTGATACCTAAGCCAGATAAAGATACTACCAAAAAAAAAAAAAAAAAAAAAGCAAAACCAAAACAAAAAAGACAACCACAGACAAAAATCTCTGATGAATATAGATGCGAATTTTTTAAAAAATATTATTAGCAAACTGAATTCAAAGCACATTAAGATGATCATACACCAGGATCAATTGTTTCAGCATACATAAGTCAATAAATGTAATACACCATATTAATTGAATGAGAGATTAAAAAAATGATCATCTGAATAGATGCAGAAAAAGCAACTGACAAAATACAACATCCTCTCACAATAAACACTCTCAACAAATTGCATCTAGAAGAAACTTACTTCAACTAATAAAGACCATATAGAACAAGTCCACAGGTAACATCATATTCAATAGTGAAAGGTTAAAAAGCTTTTTCTCTATGATCAGGAATAAGTGTACCTCTCTCACTATTCCTATTCAACATAATAGTGAAAGTCCTAGCCAGAGAAATCAAGTAAGAAAAAGTAATAAATGACATCCAAATTGGAAAGAAGTAAAATTGTCTTTGGAGATGATATCATCTAAATAGAAAATCCTAAAGACCCAATCAAAACACTGTTGCAATAAATCACAAAGTGCAGTAAACCTGCAGGATACGAAATCAAGAGAAATCAGCTGTTTCTAGACAGTAACAACGAAATATATGAAAACAAAATAAAGAAAACAATCCCGTTCACAATATCCTCAAAAAGAATAAGATACTTAGGAATAAATTTAACCAAGGAGGTGAAAGATCTGAATATTGAAAACTATAAGATTTTGATGAAAGACTGACAAAGACACAAGTGGAAACTTATCTGATGGTCATAGATTGGAGAAATTAATACTGTTAAAATGTCTACATTATCCAAAACCATCTGTAGAGTCAATGGAATCTCTATAAAATTTCTAATGGCATTTTTCTTTTTTTTTTAAAGATTTTATCTATTTATTTGACAGACAGAGATCACAAGTATGCAGAGAGGCAGGCAGAGAGAGAGAGAGGGAAGCAGGCTCCCTGCCGAGCAGAGAGCCCGCTGTGGGACTCAATTCCAGGACCGTGGGATCATGCCCTGAGCTGAAGGCAGAGGCTTTAACCCACTGAGCCACCCAGGCTCCCCTCTAATGGCAATTTTTTAAGGTTTTATTTATTTATTTGACAGAGAGAGAGAGATCACAAGTAGGCAGAGAGGTAAGCAGAGGGAGAGGAGGAAGCAGGATCCCCACTAAGCAGAGAGCCCGATGCGGGACTCAATCCCAAGACCCTGAGATCATGACCTGATCCAAAAGCAGAGGCTTAACCCACTGAGCCACACAGGCTCCCCTCTAATGGCATTTTTCAAAGAAATAGAAAAAAATCATAAAATTATTATGGAAGCACAAAAGACCCTGTATAGCCAAAGCAATCCGGAGAAAGAACAAAGCTGGAGGCATCACAGTCCCTGATTTCCAGCTACACTACAAAGCTGTGGTATCAAAACAGTATGGCACATAGACCAATGGAATAGAATTGAGAGCCCAGAAGTACATACACATACACACACACACACACACACACATATACATATATACATATATATATATATGTATATACATATACATACACATACACACACACACATATATACATATATACTATACATATATACATATATATACATATATACATATACATATATACATATACATACACATACACACACACACATATATACATATATACATATATACATGTGTGTGTGTGTGTGTGTGTGTGTGTGTGTATCCCTTGTCAGACATATGATTTGTAAGTATTTTCTGTCATTCAGTAGCTTGCTTTTTGTTTTGTTGTTTGTTCTTTTCTCTTCTCTTTTTTTTTCTCTTCTTTTCTCTTTTTGTCCCTCCCTCCCTCCCTGCTCAGTGGAGAGTCTGCTTTTCCCTCTGCCTCTCCCCCTCCCAACCTGCTCATGTGCTCTTTCTACCAAATAAATAGATAAAATCTTTCAAAAGATAAGTAAAAATAAAAAATAAAAAAGAACTTTGATAACTGTCATATTTAAATAGCAACCCACACCCTCCCTATTCTGTATTCCAAATCCTTTTTGACTGCCTTATTTTTATTCCATAATATTTATCACTATATGACATACCATTAACATTTAATTCTTTGTTTAGTATCTCTTACTCCTCTATTGCAAGAGTTATTTTTTCCTGTGTTATCATCAGTATGTAGGAAAAAAACCTGATACACACTATGGGCTCAATAAAATTTGTGAATAAGCAATAGTGAGTATTTATATTCAAACACATACTATGTCTCTAAATCTAACTACCTTCATTGCGGTCTTTCAACAAAGTTTTCCTATAGGTTTTCCTGTTTCTAGGTGAAAGGGATGTGTTTTCTAGTATATCGTAAAGTGGTTTTAATAGGATATAGAAAAGGTGTTGGTTTTTGTGTATTGATCTTAATCAGCCATCTTGCCGAACAATTTCATTATTTTCCTTTCAGTGTCAATATAGATCACATATTATCTGCAACCGCTGCCCATTTTCCTTTTTGTTTCCAATATTATTATTCCTAATGTATTTGTCTTTTTTTTTAATTGCACCCTCCATTAATTACAATGGTGACAATGTGCCAGTTATCTTCCTCCAGGCTCCAAAGGAATGACTCTCTGTTCCATGATTAATGTGATATTTTCTGCAGTTTTCTGACAGTCTTTGTGAATTTAAAGAAATTTCCTTCTTTAAGGTTCACTAAATATTTTTATCAGAAATGGGAGTTTGATCATTGCTTTTCTGGAATTGAGATAATTATATATATTTTTAATCCTTTAATAAGTAATGTAGGGCTACATAAATAAGTGTGTTAATACTGAACCACTCATGTGTTCCTTGGTTAAGTGCTAGTTGGTCATGAAATATTATTCTTTCCAAAAATGTATACGATAGTATATGCATCTGAGGAGAGAGGGGGAAACATAGATTATGAAACATTATAATAAAGCAAAGAACCCAAGCCCTGTTTCTTAAGAATCATTGCATTGAGTCTTGTGCTCCTTTCTATCTCTCTGGCTTTCCCTACTGTTCTCAGTTTTGTAATTATTATTCTTTTCTTTGTTTTTTAGTAGTCTCTTTTCATATATGTATATTTATATTACATAAGATAGTATGTATATGTATATGTATATGATATATACAAAAATGTGTATGTATACACACACACACACACACACACACACACACACACACACATACAAATCCTAAAGGAAGATTTTAGATTTTCCGATTTGTTTTTATAGGACCCAATTCAGCATGAATGAAGATCTTTGAGTGTCACAGGGGTAGAATAATACATAAAACCAAGGGAAAAATCATCCTGTGTAGCAGTAAGGAGTGCCTACTTTTAATTATGTCCTTTAAATCCTTTCATGGAAAGCCAAAGATCTGCAAGAAAGGAAGTTGGTATTATTCAGAGATGGATAGTTCAAAACAGAACCTTAGCCAGTTTTCTTTTTTCTCTCCCTCTTTGATCTGTGATTTGGCTCCAACCTTGCTTGTATGGAGAGACAAAACTTTGGTTCCCTGCCAGTTTCTTTTATCTACGTACCCCAGGCAAAGGTCTTAAAAATGAACCCCAGGATATTTTATAGACACTGCGTGAGCCCCACATATGTCAGCTTGGGAAGGGTATTGTTCTAGGATCTTCAAAAATCACCACAGATGTTTCTTTCAGAGGCAGACCAAGCTGAAGTGGAAAAAATGAAACTAAAACATGATTTTAAGAATTAGAAATAGATTAAGAGAATGGCTAATTAATCTATAAGTTGTCCAGACAACAAGTCCTTGCAGAATATTATATAATAAAATCATATGATCTCCAGAAAAGCATGTAGTTGAAGAAGAGTTTTAGGTGATTTAATATGTTTCAATGTTTGCTCTCATACAGGGAGAAGAATAAGCTCCAAGTATTTGATCATCAAGGATCAAATCAACTGGGCAGGAACTAAGAAAACAGTCTTGGGTTTTCTTTCTTTTCTTTCCATAGTGTTAACAGTTGCCCATCAGTGTACATGTTCAAAAATTCATTTAACAGCACGCTGACTTTTATAGTATACAAATTATTTCTCAATAAAGGTCTTAAGAAAAAAATTAAGAAAGAAAAGAAAAAAAGTTGAATTTCACAACATATAATGCCAGAATTACATTTTGGGCAAAGTTTTTTCAAACTCTCCCTACCAATATTGGAATGCCAGAAGGAAGAGCCTAATAATGTTTTAGTAGAACACCGTATTTGGAAGTCTATATTCAGAAAGAAAATTGAGTTTGATTCTAATGTCAGCACTGAGCCAGCAGTGTGGGGTTGCTCAGAGTTGTTTGGGCAATTATTGCCCTTGTGAACTGTGGGATGAGGGATGGCTGTCAGTTCCTGCCAGCTCAGCAGAATTCCTTTCTTCTCCAAAAGCCAGCCCAGCAGAAATATACAAGGTCAAAATGGAATATCAGCCTAAAGATTGGAAATAACTAAACTGCAGGTAAAATTCTTGAAAATACAATTTAAAATATATGAAAATAATTTAAAGTTTTCAAATATAGAGAGATTTGTGTATATTTGTGCAAAAATCACCAAAACAAGAAATGGAACGTCTCCTGAAAGGACACTTAGTTCTTTTAAATATACAAATTAACAATCTCCGTTCCTAAACCGATAGTAAAGGACCAAAGCTCCACAGGAGGCCAAGAAGGACAAGGTAAAGGCGAGAAGTAGGAAAGACAATTGTGATGGCAAAGTGGGATGAAAGAATTGCTCAGGATTAGACTGGGTCTTGACATATAAAGATTTATGTTTCCACCTTCAACTTAATTTGAAAACAAAGCAATACCAAACACCCTGATTCTCAATTTATTGAGCATGCTATACTCAAGACTAGCAGAAGACCAAAGAACTTAGTACCTACAAGAATTTTTCAGGGTTGAAAGACCTCCTAAATAAACCACCCTTTATTAGATGTCTCCTACAACCTTCCTGACAAATGATGACCCTGACTTATCCATTGATTTTGGCCCCCAGCATTCGTTCTGATTTTGGGAACCAGCCCTTTCAGCACATGAGAATGAAAACCTCTAAGCTGTGCAGTGCATAACCTATGCAACTACACCTATGACCCTCTCTTGCCCTGCATGATATAGTCAAAGTGAACAGGCTTTAGGAAAGCCATGTGATCTAAGCTCAGAAAATCACATGCTTCTGCTTAGAACTGAAATCTTAAACTGAGCCAAGTAACACATTCCATCCAAAGGTGGCTCCTGAAAAAGCTATTAGTTTCTCAGTTTCTTCTATGTAGGTCCCTGGAGCTGTCCTTTTTTCTGATTTGAGACCCTAATTCATCTTTTCCTGGATGCTGTGGGTTACTTGAACTCCAACCAATATTTATTTATATTTATATTTTTATTTACATTTATGTTTACATTTACACTTACATTTATGTTTATTTTCATATTTTTAAAAATTATTCAGTGTTTCAACTTCTGGGAACCTAAGAACCTTGGCTGTCACAGTGCCTACGCCCTGACGGAAACTCACCATTTCCCCATCAACATCGTTCTTCGGGCAATTCTGGCCATAACATATGGCTCCAGCATACTGAGTTGGCATTTGCCTTCTCCAAGCCTTTACCTGTGGTCCTAACTCTGCTTTCTGAGGCTGCCAGTCATACTGAATCCTTTTTCTATAAAATAGGTCTTTAGATTTTTAAGGATTGTTTCTATGTTCATTCCCTCTGCCCAAACTTGGCTAAATGCTCCCTGTTTCTTCGCCTTTCTTGTTTCAACATGTCAGGTCCTAGGCTGCTATTCCTATCAGGCTCCTTAACTTTGCATGTAGGAAATGTGTAATTTATGGCCCCAGTTATAGCTTAAATCTTAACAAACATCTTACCATGTATATTCTTGGTCATAACTGGAACCAAACAAATGACTGTGGGTGTTTTACAAGGTGCCCAATACCCCACCTGGAAATACATTACAAAGTTAACAGTAAGCTAAAAACAGATGTGTGGTGTTGTGTTGTCTTTTGGTTTGTTTTCTATGCTGTTACATCTCTAGAAAACTCCTTCTTGCAGAATAAACAATTTATAAGTGTGCCCTGTACTTAATCAGAGGTGTTTATTTCTGCATTAATTCATTTAACTAGCTAGTGTGCGTTCAAGAATTTCCCTAGAAAGAGGAAAGCTCTGTTGAGAAATGATGTCCCTTGTTTGCATTTGCTGAGGTTCCTGGCTAAGTGCCTGCTTTCAGATCTACCTGAAGAATTTACAATTTTTTCTGACAGTTGTGATCAGTTAACACATCCTGCCCACAGCTCCTGAGCGCCCACCTGCTACAGTGGACACAGTGACTCAGTGTATTACTCAGTGACCCCCTTGCACCTGGAAATCCCAGGCCCACCTCAGCCAGGAAGACACGAGACATGGAATGAGAGGGCTGGCCTCTGAAGTGGGCCTAGCCCAGGTAATCGCTGCCCTTCCCATGCCATTTTGTATTCTAGGAATTTCAATTAATGTTTTAGTCTATGTGCTTACATACTGAGGAAGTTACAAAAGACCACAGTTATAAAAGTCAAGTTGATAATCATGGTAAATACCAACGAAACTAAAATATCACAGTAGGACAAGCTAATCAACACTTGCTCTGTGGAGATTCTGCTTGTGCATTAAAATAAGAAAACCTTTCTAATTTAACTACTGGTAAAACCTTTACTCAAGCAGTCTTGATTGGCTGGAGTACACATAGGTTGTTGTGGGGTTGCCAGTAGCTGTGGCTAGCCATGGTCCCACTGCATACCTATCAGGCTCTGTCTTCTGTATTTTATGTACGAAGAATACAAGGAGGTGATTCTGGCTCTTCTTCCACTGGCTGGGCCACCACCCCATCCCTCCAAGGCTCCAGGAACACCAGGTCCTACAGTCCCAAGGAAAGATAAGCCACGTTTCCTTGGCAACAGGCCCCTTGAGTTTATGAGTGTCCTGTCCTTGGTTATGGAAAGTGTGCCTAGCTCCACCCTATGACTGGGTAGAGAAAACCCCCAGCCAGTGTTTATGGAGGGTAGGGATGAGATAATATAAAGAATTCAGGATTGGTGGCCAAGGTTTCCGAGTGCTATTCTTAGAGGTTCAACTATGTAGGTGTGTAACCTTGGACAAGATATGGAACTTTACCAGGCCTTAGATTTTCATCAATAAAACACAAAGGATGGCCCCCTCCCCCTTCTGAAACCATCTACTAGGATGCCACAGAGACTCCCCAAAGAATGAAAAGAAGATGGAGTTGTACCTGCCTCTCTCTGCCCATGCATGTGTTTCATTATTACAACACTGACAGCTTCAAATTGATCGGAGAAGTTGAAAGACCCACAAAAGAGAATTTTTCCTTCCTTCATAATCTTGAAACTATTCGTTTATGTAATCATAAATCTACTTAATGGAGGCTTTATTGTTTGTAGCTTGGTTCAGCAGGACTACTATTCCTGAATTTCCTTCTCTATATGTTTCTGGTTATGGTGGGCCATAAGAGGCCTTCCTATGCAAGATCTGGAGGGTAGAAGTGAAGTGGCAGCCATTTGGTAGCTGGTACATGTTGTTCCTTATATTCTAGGTCACCTTGTTGGCCTACGGTAGCAGACAGGACTGAAACCTTGTTGGCCTAGGGCAGCAGACTGCCCCACCTTTTCCCCAGATCCTCCTACAGTTGTTCCAACTGCCGGGCCTAGTATGTGTTTAGCTACCCAACAAAGGATGCTAACTTGTCCCTCAGGACCCAGACTATCAAGGTCAGAGTCAATAAGAATGGGCAGGTGCAATACGTCCCCATGAGCTCCAGCTAGTCCTTGGTCTTCCCTGCTTTACACCCATCTTCCCTTCCATCTGCTGCTCTGTGGACTTTAAGGTCTGGTACCAGAGAAAAAGTCAACAGGCTTACGGAGACCAGTGATCCAGTTGCTTAAGGTCAAGTCCCTGTAACAAATCTCTTTTCATATGTTTGTGAAACAGTGGTTCATAGTGGTTCCCTTACTGAATGCTGCCTAATACACATTTTATTAAATACTTTTTAAATGGAATATTATCGTGTCTGCCCCTTTTAAACCCTTTTACAGACATTCAATTGGTAAGAATCTTATAAAGAGATCATGAAGGTCAATTCCCTTATTTTGAATATGAAGAAACTAAGGCTCAAGTAATCCAGATACATTTGGAGGCCCAGCAGGGACCAGAACACAGGGATTCTGACTCAGTCCCATGATCCCTACCACAAACACCTAATATGTTGAAAATACAGAAGTTCCAGCACTATTTAAAATCACTTTACTGTTTTTCATGCACTTCTGAGATAATTAGCATTCCACAAACATTCCATTGAATCCTAGAGGGAAGACAATGTAGTCTTCAAAGTTTTGGACTAATAACATGATTTTATTTTTAAGAGAGAGAAAAATAAAGTGTGTGTGAGCAGGGGGTAGAGGAGGCATGGGGGTGCCAGTGGGGAGGGGCAGAGGGAGAGAATCTTAAGGGAGAGTATCATTAAGTATAAAGCCAACTCGGAACTCAATCTTACAACCCTAAAATCATGACCTAAGCCAAAATCAAGAGTCAGATGCTTAACTTACTGAGTCACCCAGGCACCCCTATTCTTTTGCTGGAAATCTGCTTTGGGCACACTGTGTTCTAAGTGCTGGGAATAGAGACGAACACAACGGATAAGGCCTCTGACCTCATGGACTATTGGGGAAGATAAAAAAAGACAAGTAGGAAAATATGTAGTGACAACAGATTATCTCCAGGAAGAAAAATAAAAATGGCAAGAGTATAGAGGTTATCCTGGGGTTGAGGGGGAGTCTTTTAGATAGAAGGTCTGGAAAGGTTTATTTCAGGAGCTGACATTGGAATACACATCCAAATGAAGTGAGGAAGCAAGCTCTATGCATTTCTGGGAGAAGACAGTTCCACTTGGAAAGAACCACAAGTGCAAAAGCCCCCAAGGAGCTTTTTATGGGCAATGACCATATTGATTATGAGGGAGAATGACAGGAGATTAGCTCTCTATATGTGAGAAGCTTGGATTTTATTTTGAAAGTTATAGGAAATCATTGAAGAGTTAGAGCAGGGGAATAAAGGATTTAATTTTAGTTTTAAAAAGCTCACTATAGCTGCTATATGAAAAATTCTCGGGGTGGGGGAGGACAAAGTAGAAGCAGGGAGCTATATTGAACTAGGGTTTTAGTTGTGTAGTAGACGAGACATAATTAGATGCAAAATATATCCTGAAGGTAGAGTAGAAGAATTTAAAGATGGAATGAACATGAAGCATGGTAGAAGAACAGAAATCAGGGGGTCTCCTAGATTTTGGCCTGAGCTACTGATTGCTCATAATGCTGTTCACTGAGGTGGGGAATAGGTATTGAATGTTGTGGGAAATCAAGGGCTTCCCCCACAATTAAGTTTGTGTTGCTTTTTAGACATCCAAAGGAAGATGTTAAATAAGTGATAGGTTGTGTTCACGGAGTCATATTCACAATACCTCTGGGATGTACATAGTTTAAAATTTTAGCATCTGCATTTTGTGGACACAGGAAAAAATATATACCATGGGAATGCATATCAAGGAGGACTTGGATATACCAACTTACCTTATACCAGCTAAAGAAAATAATTGTCAGCCCACTGGTATTCTTTCCTGACCTATACAAGGTACACATATAAAACAACGAATGAAATCATCAGGATAAATTTTATCTGATCTCAGTAAATGAATCCCAATACCTTTCCCCTCCTCTCCACACATCCAAATCTCACTGGTTTTTAAGAACAAACTCAAATTTTATAACAAATGTCAAATTCCACCTCCTCCAGAAAGACCTTTCCTACTTAATCTAGCCCACCATAATCTTTTGCTCATAGCTTCCCTAGCATCTAACATCAGTGCTGTACCATTTAGCGCATGATTATTCTTAGATGGCTTCATAAGTGTTACTCTCATCTCTGTCACTAGCCTATAACTTGAAAGCAAGTGCCATATATCTATTTCTTTCATATCATCCACTGTGGTAAATACTGAGGAGATATTCACCAATAATTTCTTTTTTCTCTTGGACATAGCCAGACTACAGTTTCCGGGCTTCCTGACTGTTCATTGAACAGTGACAAAGGACAAGTGGATGGAAATGGTGTACAACATTTCCAGGCCCATCCCATGAGAATTTCCCAAATGATCCTCCCTTCTCTCTTCCTACCTTCTAACAGGATGCTCATGTCCAGGATAACCTTGAAAGACACTTGTCAAAGATGGTGGATTTTCTGTCACCCTGGGCCTCTGAATGACTGTGTGGAGCAGAGCCTATAGAGCAAATGGACTTTCAGTGAGTGAGAAATAAACTCTACTTGGTTAATCCACAAAGATTTGGGGGTTTACCTGTTGCAGCAGTCAGCACTTAAACTTCAGTACCTTGTGCCTAGAGGACAGGTTGCAAGGCTGATGAAGCCTGTACAAACAGGTACTATTTTTGCCAGGTGAGTGAAGTGACTTGTTCAGGTCATGCAGCCAACAAGTGGTAGAGACAGGGCTTTCTGTTTCTAAAGCCTATGCTCCTAACCCTTACCTTATCCTGAATCTCCAATACCACTGACAATTGATGTCCCAGCAATAAGAGCATTATTACACCTTTAGATGATAACACAGATTGCCCTCCCTCCAAAAACAATCTTCTGATATAAATTTCAGTAGGAAAAGTGTCTTGGATGAACCATGAAGAGAATGGGGGTAAGAGAACACAGAGACGAACGGAGAGTACTGCAACACATCTCCTCTCAAACACTGTAGTATGCATGATAAACTGCCATTGGCTGTAAACAGATCACCATGTTCTGATTAATTGTCAGGCAGACCCCAGTCATCAAGAGGTATAGAGCAAGGCCTCCAACATTTCATTCCAAATGCCTTACACAAGATAAAAACCCCCATGTAATTGAAGACAGAGAAGGAAAATGTAAGAAATAAGCTAATAGACAAGCAGTAAACCTTCTGAAAATTGAAGGAGAATCAAACCAAAAAGTACTTCTCAGGAACAATATATTAAAATGAGTGTATATATGCATATATCACAACAATTCCATGTCCATTAACTTCACCAATATTGCAAAGCTATATATTTCAAGTTCAAAAAAAGCAAACAGGGTAAAAATACCTCCATACCACCAAAATTTAATCTTGAAAATCTAACTTATAAATATCATGTTACTTATGTGTTAAAGGGTACTACTTTTAGGTATAAATACATGATGCTATTATGAAATGTCTGGTACAATTTATTCCATAAAAGCATGAAGTAAATAATGTAAAACCTCCATCTTCATAGGTTTGGCCTGTGAGTCTCCATTTACTCAAAGAAAGCTACACTAAATAGATTGACCACATCCGCAGTCAAGATCATCACTTACAAATCTAGGTCACCATTCACAGGGGGGCCTGAAAAAAGATCATGGATCATTTATCATTTTCTTCAGCTATGTGAAATAAGTCAGAATTTACAACCATGAGGGTACTAACAACACCTAATTTCTCATTAGAGCTCTTAAATCACTTTCTTATGCATTATGTAATTTGACCTCACAACAACGGATACTAGTTCTTCATAACTAGCATTATCTATATTTTGCAGAGAAGGAAAAGCAGACAGTTTAAGTCAATTCCTGAACACAATACAGTCCATTCCTGAATCCAAGTCTTAGGAGTGAAACCCTAAGTGAAACCCTCTTGTTGCTATGCAGCCTCTTCCATGATAACTTACATTTCTAAAGCAAATAGCATTTACAAAGCTTTAAGGCAGCAGGGGCAGAGAGAACAGTCTCAGATTAGAAATGAGGAAACAGGCTGTGAATGTTTCTATGACTTGTCTATGAAACCCTCTCTAGTTTGTAAGTGAAAAAAACTGGGTAGATGGATTAATTGATTTTTTTGAAGATTTTATTTATGTATGTAAGAGAGAGAGAGAGAGAAAGAAGTCCAGCAGGGAGAGGGGTGGTGGAAGAGGGAGAGAGAATCTCAAGCAGACTCCCAGCTCTGTGCTAGATCTCAGGATCCTGAGATCATGACCTGAGCTGAAATCACGAGTCAGACACTCAACCAACTAAACCATCCACACACCCTGAAAAAAGCTAGATTTAAATGAGAAAGTCTTGTGTTCAAGCTCAGCTTGCCTTCCCTTGTCACACATCACACTACAACCATAGGACAGCCATAAATTCTGGCTCACAGGAGACTCATGTTCTGGAGTCAGAACCAGGCTCTCACTCCAGCAGTAGCATGAGCCCTGAGCTGTGGAATGGAGCTTTCTCAGGGCCAGCACCCACCCCCCACATCCACCTCCTGCAACACCTCAAGTCAGAGCAGGTAAACTGAACTTGTGATGAACTTAGTTTGTACTGCCACTCTCCCAAACTTGCACTTTTACTGTTGTCTCTCTTTACAACTGGTCCCAGGACCTATGCAGTGTAGTCAACTGCTCCCCACACAGTTAGCCACTGTTGTCAGACTCCTACCTCATCTCTTCTCCACTCTCTGGAGCCCCCACACAAGTCTGCCTAGTCTTCCTCCCTTCCAGTCTCTTCTCAACCCTACAGAGAACCCAGTCTTTTCAGATCACATCACTTTGCCACCAGAAATCCGTCACTTGCATGGCCTTCCCTAAGATGGACCCAACCCCTTCCTCTGCCACATCCTACTTCCTTCTCCCCATCTTGTGCCCTGGGGCCCAAGCTGACAGTCTGATGCGCATTACCTAGCAGATTCTCAAAATCTCCACCAGCCACACAGGAGCATTACACACTGTGCACTAAACCTCCCTTACTGTACTGTTTCTTATATATAAGAAGGAAAGTCAAATAAATACATTTTTGAACACATTTTTTAATCCATTCTTTGAACATTGAAGATTTTTTTTTTTCGTCTCCATTTCCAAGCTTACTCTCTTAATATTATATAGGTATATGCTGTTAAAACAATGATTATTAAATCAAAGTAGATGTGTTAACCTAGCGTACCAGTATAAAACATGAGACTTTTGAAAACGCAAACACATTTGCAGAACAATAGAGATATGTACTTTTTAATGGTTGTAAGAAAACACATATTGACTATAAATTTCTAAATTAAAATTTAACTCATGGACGCACAAATTGTTCTTTCTTCAATAGGGGTTCTAATTCAGGTTTGTTGTTCATCCTGACACACATACGTATCTAAGTATATACATACAGAGTCCCTGACACTGGGAAACAGAGCACAACTCAGGACACCAGCCCCCGCCCTTTTATTAGTGTGGAGGTACAATCTGAGAATAGCTACTCTATACTTTTTATAAGACTTAAACACATAGAGGAGTTTGGTATTTCAGAGTTTAAATTTTATTGGGTAATTCAGTTGGTGGTATAAAAATTTAGATTGGCCCTGCCTGGGATCTACCTTCAGTCAAAGTACTTGTTTTTTCAATTAAGGCAAAAAAAAAAAAAAAATCCTTTCAAGTTTCTGAAAGATCTTAAAGAATGGGAAGGGGAAACTGAAGAATATTTGTGGGATGAGTTAGATAATCGGATCCTAGTTACTTTAAAGTATGGGAAATTTATTATTTATTTCTAGGGAAAACTAAATGCTGCATGCCAGGAAAGCACAGATCATTAAGGTAAATGACAGCCAGTGGGGACCAAGATTTTATTTTTTTTCCTTGGAGAATATCTAACTCGGTTTAAATTAAAAAAAAAAAAAAAAAGAATTGAGATGAATTAAAAAAAAATGACTACATGAAGAAACAACTTCATAGTTATCAACACATGCCTGTGTACTTTTAAATGTTATTACTTATACAATTATAATATTTTGTTTGAATGAAATGAAGAGTACTATTAAATCAAATTACTGGTTTGGTTGATAAAAACACAAATGCCAGCATGTAATAGCGGTATTTGCTATTCAGCTAAACTCCCCACTTGACTACCAAATGAAGATGCCAAGGAAAAACAGCAGCATTTATGACAACTCAGGTGCACAAAAAGAAATGCTAGGAAGAGCAGGATCAGCGAGACCACTCTGCCCAGCTGATCCTCAATGACCGACCACACTGGGGATAAGAAGATAGTTAAAAAGAAACAACAGGCCCAAAATGGAGTCCCTTGCACTAAGCCCATGTCACCAAACCAAGACTTAATGCCTATTTTAATTACAATTTCAATCTCTCCTGAGAGTGAAATCTTAACCAGTCAATCCAGAATCACCTGTTCAGCACTAGTGAGGTAATCTGCATAATCGACCCCCACTGTCCCCCAAAGCAAGGTGACCTTGCTACAAACAATCCACTCTTTGCCCGTAACTTTTATCCTGCTCACTTCTTAGAAAAATCTTTCATTTTATATAGCTCTTCTGTCTAATAGATATTCATGAATGATTGAATAAAGTCAATTAAATGATCTTTAACACTTCAATTTTGTTTTTTAATAAGGTTTTATTTTCTCAAAGGTACAAAAGAAACAATAAACACTTGCTTAAAAAAATCACTTAAAGAGCACAGGCAACAACAACAAATTTATATATATAAATATATATATATATATATATATATATATATATACATATATATATTTGGCTTTATCAAAATGAAAAACTTCTATGCATCAAAAGACACTATGAAGAGAGTGAAAAGACAACACATGGAATGGGAGAGAATCTCTGCCAAACATACATCCAATGAGGGATTAATACCCAGAATGGATAAAAAAGTTTCTACAACTCAACAACAACAACAAAGAACAGAGAACCGAACTCAACACTGGACAAAAGACTTGAACAGACATTCTCCAAAGAAGATACAAAGATAGAGGAATGGCCAATAAGTACATGAAAAGATACTCAACATTATCAACCATTAGGGAACTGCAAATCAAAACCACAATGAGATACCACTCCATACATTAACATGGCTATTGTATTTTAAGAAAGAAAAACAAAGTGGGTGCCTGGGTGGCTCAGTCCTTAAGCAGCTGCCTTCAGCTCAGGTCATGATCCTAGGGTCCTGAGATGAGCCCTGCATCAGGTCTCTGTTGAGTGCAGGAGAAGCAGACCCCGTCTGCGTCTCCCTCTCCCTCTACCTGCTGTTTTCTCTACTTGTGCTCTCTCTCTGTTAATAAATAAATAAAATCATAAAACAAACAAACAAGTAGACACAAAATAAGAAATCTTGGTAAGGGTGTGGAGCTATTAGAACACTTACGCATTGCTGGTGGGAATGTAGAATGGTACAGCCACTGAGGGAAACGGGTTGGAAGTTCCTCAAAACATGAAACATAGAATTACCATATGATTCAGCATTCCAGTTCTGCATGTATATCCAAAAGAGCTGGAAACAGGGACACAAACATATTTTTGCATAACATTATTCATAGCAATAGCTTTGGGCTCTTTATTTTTCACAATAGCCAGAAGGTGGAAACAACACAAGTGTCCATCAGAAGACGAACAGAAAAACAAGACGTGGAATCTACATACGATCCAATGTTATTCAGGCTTAAGAAGAAATGAAATTTTGATATGTTATGATATGGATGAACTTTAAAAACATTCCACTAAGTGAAATAATACGGAAACACACACACACACACACACACACACACACACACACACACACACACAAATATTGTATGACTCCACGTATCTGAGGTACCCAGAGTAGTCAAATGCGTAGAAACAGAAAGTAAAATGGTGGTTGCCTGCTGCGATATTATGATTTATAGTAAGAAGTGTATATTTGGTCCTTCTTGTTTTGGAACCTAGCTCCTAAAACCTTTGGAATTTCCTGAGTGATGAGAACATTAAAGTGTCTTTTGTTATGCTAATAAAGTGACTTCTGCAAAACACCTAAGGATATGGGGAGCTGGTTGCCAGTAGAACTAACCTTAAATAGGATCTTTCAATCATATCCCCTGATTTCTTGGGAGGGAGTGGGGGGCTGGAAATTGACTCAATTATGCTTATGTAATGAAGTCTCCATAAAAACCCAATTTGGAGAGCTTTCAGGTTGGTGAAACAGAACACTTCCAACGAGCTTCCATGCCAGGTCCCAAACTCCAGGACCACAGAAGGTCCTTTGTTCAGAACTCTGCCCTGTGTTGGGGAGAAGGGGAATGGGGAATTGTTCAACGGGTAGAGTTTATATTTGGGATAATGAAAAAAATCTGGAAATGGATAGTGGTATTGGTTATACAACATTAGGAATGTACTTAATGCCACTGAATTGTACATTTAAAAAAGGTTAAAATAGCAAAGCTTGTGTTGTGTATATTTTATCACACTCTTAAAAATCACTTAAAATGAAACAACTTAGAAGAGCTTACATTTTTAAAATGTTGACAGTGTACTCTTTTATTTGAACTTTAGGTATGTGGGCTAGATGAAATTAAGCCAAGGGCCAGATTATGGCTTCTCATCCCCAAACATGAAGCAGTGTAAACAATCTTCAACAACGCTGACTTTTCCTAACTAAGTAGAAGGAAACTAATTACAATGTTGGGATTTAAGGAAAATAATGTAGGGGGTAGGAGAACTTATTACACTAAGTATATTCAAACAAACATTTGCAACCTGTACTTTACAAAAATTTACCAAAAAAGGAGAGAAGAAAATTGAAAGAACATTTAAATAACTTGCCAACAAATGCACAGCTAGAAATGATCAAGCTGAGATTAAAACCTAGTCTTCTAGGATTAAAAGTCCACTGTTTGCTCCACTTCACTATATATGGTAAAGTAAAGCACATGGAGACATATGTGCACGCGCGCGCGCGCGCACACACACACACACACACACACACATGCACACACTTGCTTTAAAAGAATCACATTTCCAGATTCTGTCACTCCTTCTGATTCTGATTTATGTAATCCCATCCTTGGCCCATGTACTCACACGCATAAACCCATATAAAATGTGGATGTGTGTGTCTGTATAAATATTTGGTAACCAACAGAAGGAATGGAAATTTCAGCTGTTCTCATCTGCTGATAAAGGAGCCCACCAACCTTGCTTGGCAACCCTGCCAGAATTAGCTGAGGTCACTGCTCATGCCTCTTTGGATCAGACCTGCCCTATTCATCAAAATGTTTCCACTGGGACCTCAGAACGATCCACCTTTAGTCTCAAATTGCAAGCGGCTGCGTATTTCACGCCAAGCCAACAACATCAGAACAAAGGGGGCAAACCACCACATCCTCAGCTCTGCTGTTACTGCTGAACCTTTTGCCCCCTGCTTTGCCTTTAATGGATCAGGTTTTAAAGTCTGGAAATTCAAAGCCTCTGCTGCAGTGCCAAGGACTGTCTGGGCTGGTGGTCACTGAAGTCTCGTTTGGCTGTCCTCTTTGGCTATGCCAGCAGTACCCTGGGGGGACCAGGACTGTCCCAAGCGCATTGCTGCTCCCCTAGGCAGCTTTCCTTCACCCCGAAACAGTGCCATCTTCTTTACCTTTTCTAGTACGGTGGTCAACCTATGTTGGTGTATTATCAACCGAGATTGGAGTTCCTTGTTAACAGAGTCCATTTTTGACTTTGCGAGCTTCACACTATGCTGATCTCTTTCTGTGGCTAATGAAATATCGCGGATGGCAGGGTGCCCTGTCACGCCTTGCTGTATGTGTGTGCCAACCCGGAGGTCCAGACACCGCGTGAGTTACTGCCCAACAGCTGCTCGGAGAACAAACCCTCAAAAAGCCATAAATTCACCCAGCCTTCCTAAGTGCCTTCAAGCCCATCACACACAGGTACTTGCGTGTTTTCCTTGATGGTACAGTTGGGAAACCATACTTACCACCATCTCAGCTTTTAAAAGTTACTACTACCCTGAAAACCTGCTATTATTCCTTCTTCTTATCCTGTTAAAGAAAATCCCATCTTACATGGGATCTGTGTGTCTTTATCTTCTTTCTTTTATGGGGGGGTGGAGGGCGGGGAGGTGAACAGTCAACAGAGTTTTGCTTTGTAGTTTTATAAATAGACCCTTACTGTCCCACACCGTCACCCTTTCTAGCTCTGGCGACACCCATAAATGTTGATGTACACGGGACCACCCAGTGGTTACAAAAGAAGACAGCAAATGATCTTCCTGCTTCTGTCTTCCCTTCCCACCCATGCATCAGGGACACGGCTTTAGGCAATCCTAAGGCATCATGACAATGTACCATCCCATACAGAAGGGGAAGTTGGGTTCAACAATAACAACAAAAAGCATGGGTTTTTTTTTTAGCTATCCCTCCCAGTTTCTAATTAAGCTCCTTTCTATAATCCCTCCCAGCAGATAAGGCAACTCCTGTCACTTTCCTTTCAATCTTGTCATGTGCAGCTTGATTTATGAGGGCTGGCTTCTGCTCGCTGAAAGCTGAGCACGAAAGTGTGGCAAACCTAATAAATAGCGATCCTAATAACAGAGGGGGTGCGAGTCCTTCCCAGGGCAGTACCCATGGGAAATGCATATTCGCGACAGGCTCTTCGTATTGTTTGGGTCCATATCAACTCAAGTCTGCAAACGCGCATGCTGATCCCACACACATATCTATGTACGTGATGCCTAGGACCCCGAGATGACTTGTACTACTGCTGAATTTTCCATCACGACTGGAGACCGCGGCTACCGGGCTCACACCAGGACAACCATGCAATGACCAGTTCACGGGAGAGGCCGAGGGCATAGCAATAAGTATTGTGAAGATCCCAGCTCCTCTTCCTAACAGAGGAAAACCCAACATGGGGACAGGTGGCCATAGAGCTTCCCCTCCTCAAGGGCACGAGGATGCGAAGACTTTTCTGCCGACACTCACCCCCTCCTCCTGGAGAGCGTTCAGCTTACATGTAAGCGGGTGCCAATGCTTCATTCCAGGCACTATGTGCCAAGTGCTGGGGGATAGTAGAATGAGGGGAGAGGGAAGGGTAAAGTGACACATAGAACTTATAATTGGAAGACACAGACATTAATTTTAAAAATTCTACCTATCAAATAACAACCTTAAAAAGGCACTATTAAATCAGAGTGACAGGGTATTCAAAGTGGCAGTGATGCTGAGGATCGACCTAGTTAGATCAGAAAACATCTGTGGAAAGTTGCAATCTCCTTCTCCTTATCCGGTAAGACCACTGCATCTCTGAGAGTGCGTGCGTGTGAGTGTGGCTCCTCAAGACTTATCTAGAGCCCAAATGAAGACCACAGATCCGGTGAAATAATTGAAAAGTCTCATTTGTTTCACCTGTAATGTTGCGCAAGGCAGTTATTAAAGGACTTGAGAGGTTTTATTCATCTTCCATTTTCAAAGTGATGTTTAGCGATAGGTCCCCACAGAGAACTGGCTATGGAGAGATGAGCATCCTGTCTATTACGCAGTAAGAGCTCGGTCAATGGCAGATTTGTTACTATGTTGGGGCCCTGGCGGTAGTCAGTGACTGATGAGGGCCTATCCTGAGCCCTGTTCTAGCACCGGGATTCCTCATGGCTGGGATCACGGAGTCTCTGGCCTGGGAGCCAGTTCCCCATCTCCCTGACTCGCCGTGGGGATAAAGGTGTCTGTAGGCAAATCCCTTCTGCACACTCCAAGGCTGATGTCTGTAAGCAAATGCCCCCAGAAAAGTGTTCCAGGAAGCAACAGGAGTTACAACATCTGTGGCCTTCTCCATCCAAAATGGCTTGTCATCTGAAATTTTCTCCTGTTCCCTCTACTCAGTTTCCTATTTCCATTCTCTGGTGCTGGGGTCCTCCTTTCCCCACCCCCAACCCCCTCCACCACAGGTGATCTTCATTTCTCGAACTTTCACATCTCCTGGGTGGCTTTGTAGGTTTAAGAAATTAAATACAAATATTGCATTCATATCATGATTTTGACGATGCCAGAAATTGTATGTTTACGAACACACACACACAAAGGTGGAAACAGCTGACATGTGAGAGTGTGAGGGGTTTTGTTGTTGTTCTTTAAGTTTACATGGTCTGAAATCAGCTTTCATTGGAGTATACACAGGAGTGTATACCGAACCCTCATTACCCATCATCAGCTTGAACAATTATCAACATTTTGTCATCACATTTCTTCTATTCCTCCCACTCACATTTGCAGGAGTATATCAAAGGCAAATTCTATACATGTAATTTCATAGTACATAGTTCCCTATACATCTCTCACTGATAAGGATGATTTTCTGAACACAATAAGTGTGCTGTTATCCACGTAACACAATTATCAAAATTCCCCTAATTTCATTTGCAAAGTACATATTCAAATGCCCCTTGTCTCCAGGGTGTCTTCTTGTGATCCTTTTATTTGAAGCAAGATCCAGACAAGGTCCACGTGTTGAATTCTAGTTGTCAAGTCTCTGTACTCTTTTCATCTATAATTTACTGCTCATACCCACCTTTGTCTTTTCCAGACCTTCCATTTGCTGGAGAAATCCTGTAGGATGTTCTACATCTTGAACGTGGCTGAGGGCTTCTCATGGTGTTGTTAACTTGTGACACAAAGATCTTCTTCTGATGCATATTCATAATTACAATATGTGTCTCTTCTACTGTTTACCGATTTCCCCACTGAGTTCCCCAAGTCCCACTAATGATAGAGTCCCTGGTGTCGATGGAAATTTACCAGAGGGAGAACTCTAATATAAGAAGAAAATAGAGGGTTTTATTCAAGCCCAGGTTAGGAACAGCTGCCCAGAAGATACAGTCTTCACGGGGAAGAAAGTGTTCCAGAAAATGAACAGTTTTTACAGGGTTATATACTTTTTTACATCTTATAAAAGCTGAAAAGATGATAGATTAGCATATACGTAGGAAATACGAGTTTTAACATCAAGGAATGCAGAGAGCAGGAGCTCTGATCGATATCTCAAGGACAAGATGGTTTTCCTTTAGGCTACTCACTCACAAAGCAGGTGTACAATGTATGCGTGGAGGGCCATAAATCAGACTTTGGGTTGGAACAAAGTTTATGTACAGTCATGCTGACTGAGAAAGAAATCTGAAATGGCTTACCTTGTAGATCAGGACTTTTGAGAGTTTCTCTCTCATCTGTGGACATTCTGAGATTACTGGAGGAGGGTGCTGGATGCTATCGTTCATTATACTTTGCCTCAAGCTTCTGTCCTACTTTGTGCAGTGAATGTGGGAGAGCTACGAGTAGGTCACACCTGCACCTGGACTGGCCCCTTCATAAGGTTTTGCGGACACACATTTCCCTCCTTTTATCTAAAAGGTAATCCCAGTTCCTTATTGCCTTGCTGGTGATGCTGAACCTTGGTTGTCCCCTTGGGACTATGAGCCTGTCAGTACTGCTCTCACTGCTGGACCAGGACTATGGGGAGTATTTGAGACAGGAGGAAAAAGCTGGGGATTCCATGTAATTGGTACCTTCCCAAACAGCATGAGGTGGTTTCCTCCAGCTGTGATCATTTCCCTGCTTTTGTTTTTTTTTTTTTTTCTAATCTAATCTAAGCATAAGTATCATACTCTGCAAAAACCACTACTCATTATATTCAAATTATATAGAGAAACTTTGTTTTTAAAGGTATTTTAAAAATGGAGTAAAACTCTCTTCAGAGTTTTTCCATGTGTTTAATTTTATTTTTTTTCTTTTAAAAGACTTTCTTGTTGTCATTAGTATGTTAATATACATTTTGTAATTGAACCCAGACTACATTTTACTATACAAAAATGGGCAAACAAGAAACATAACGTGATTATATTATGTAATAAAGGGAAGGAAGATAGTTCAATATTTCTATCATTGGAATTTTTTTCAAATCTAAGAAACAACATAGAGGCAGGATTTCTAAAAGTATCATGCATTTTTCCACCCACCAAACCTCAACGCATGTCTTTAAGAAGTGCCCAGGTAGGGACACATGAATCCAGAATTGCTGAGTCATACAGAATCTGAACGATCCTGGACTGTTATCAGAACACCACCTTGCCTTCACACAATAGTGTCTGTAACTTTTGGAATATCTGGAAACTTGATAAGCACAACTTTTCTCATTCATTTGTAAAACTCCAGTTGAATTAAATTTCTAAGACTGGAATAATGAAATAAGGATGCAGGGAAGAAATGTCCCCACCTCCCAAAACACTTAGCCCATGATAACTCTGAAAACAAATGCATATGGCAATTACCTAGATTGAAGGGATGACCTACTCCTTTTTCTTTGAAGCTGGAATACAATTCTTCCTTTTGAAGCAAAGTCTTGTCTTATAATGTTTCTGCTTGGGTTTTGTGGACCACCACTACATTAAAGATAACACAACTAAAATTTCAATTAAACAACATTGTAAGCAGGTAACACTAAAATGACATACTATAAATCTACTACAGTGAGTTACCACTTTCTAGGGATTTTTTTTTTTTTTTGAGGTGAAATATGATGGGTGCCTGGGTGGCTCAGTCAGTTAAGTATCTGCCTTCAGCTCAGGTCATGATCCCAGGGTCCTGGGATTGAGTCCCACATCAGGCTCCCTGCTCAGCAGGAAGTCTGCCTCTCTCTCTCCTTTTGCCACTCTCCCTGGACTCATGGTCTTTCTCTCTCTCTCTCCTGCTTAAAAAATAAGTATTTTTTTAAGTGAAATATGACCAATACATGAGAACTAATTAAAGGAAATCCTCATTATTTAAGAATTCACTAGCTCAAAATTAGGGGTCATTTAGACTTCACATAATTCAGCTATCTTTACCTTTTTGATATATTTGAAATCTTCTGATCAAAATAATAATAAATAGCAAGAATAATAAAGTGGTAGAGTTGATGTGTGAATTCAGTATTCCTTCAAACCCCTTTCATTTTCTTACATTCCCTATCTCAGCAAACAGCAGTGCCAGTCATTTGATGTTAACCTTTCAGTCCTTGGTGCAACAAATGTTTACCAAATGCTTGCCTTGTGTTTAGCTCTGGGCTTAGCCACAGGGAACTGAGGATAAACAGACCCAGAATATGCACTTGATGAAGCCCTAGTCTACTGCTACCCATTCTTGGACAAAAAAAATAAAATAAAATAAGACATTGTGGGAGGCAAGGTGATCAAGACAAGTATTTGGGGAGCTGAGATTAAGGGCAAAGAAACTCATTTCCAGGAGAGAGTCAGGAAAGGATTCATACAGAAGGTGACATGGAGCTGACCCTCAAAAAATGAGCTGGAATCCTTCTGCCTGCACGTGGGCCCCACCATGTCTGTCCTGCACTGTGGCCAGCCCCTGTTTTCTAGTCTCGTCATCAACCATTCCCAGTGGAGCTCCCACATCACTTACAAAGTAGTATCATTGAAA
Source organism: Enhydra lutris kenyoni (assembly GCF_002288905.1). Taxonomy (NCBI): domain Eukaryota; kingdom Metazoa; phylum Chordata; class Mammalia; order Carnivora; family Mustelidae; genus Enhydra; species Enhydra lutris. Next base: position 2,948,068 of record NW_019154128.1, read on the forward strand.
CACACCCTAAATACCTCTTTTCTCCTCCCCTTGGCTCATGGCCTATTCTCAGCATATTATACTAAAGAATCCTGAGACTAAAGGATGAGGAATCCACAGATCAAGGGTGTCTACTGGCCGAGGCCCAATCTGCCAGCTGCCTCTACAACATGTCTGCTATGTTTTTCCAACATATACACAATTTGAATTCTAGTTTATGTTATACCCATGCTTGTTTTAATATATAAGTAGGGTTTTTTCCCCTCAAAGTGTTAAAAAAATGCATAGCCCCAGGAATATGGGTCATGCTAACATGGCTACCTCTCACAGCCCTGTGAATGGGCACCAACCCCTTCAGAGGGACAGCCAAGGTGAAAGGATGAAACCCAATTCCTCAGCACAACTTGCAAAGTCTTCACAGTTGTAAAAGTCAGAGTTCTCTAGGGAACCAGAATCATTATCATATGTATACATAGGAAGAGATTTATTTAAGGAATTAACTCAAGCAATTATGGAGCTAGACAAGTCCAAAATCTGCAGAGTGGACTGTCAGACTGGAGACCAATAAAGGGACAATGTTGCAGTTCTAATCCAAAAGCTGTCTGCCAGCCAAATGCTCTTTTGTTCCATTCAAGCCTTCAACTGATTATATGAGGCCCACCCACATAATAAAGGGAATCTGATTTACACAAAGACTACTAATTTAAATGTTAATCTTTGTCCAAAAATAGCGATTGACTATCTGGCCATTGAGTTCCAGGTAAGCTGATATAAAATTAACCATCATCACTTTAGTATCTGTACCTCTCAGACTGGCTCCTCCTCCCACTTGGTCTAACTGCCATGTCTTTGGCCTGTTAAGTGCTCCCATCATCATTAATTTCTTCAACATTTATTACGTATATGATAGAGCAAAAAATAAAGTCGATTCCTGACTTCATGGAAAGTCATATTCTAGTGAGGAAATTGTAATGACACTGGTGAGACATAAAATCAAACAAACACAAAAATGAATGTAAAATTGCAAGTGTGATAGCTGTTATCAATTGGAAGTAAAAAAGTAGTATGAGGCAGTAAATTAGAAATCTGATCAAGTCTGGGAACTGAGAGAAAGGTTCCCTGAGGAAGAGTTGTTTGAATGGAGCTAACATAGAGCATAAGTATGCTAGACTGTGCCTTACCTTCCTACTTTCTCAGTGCTACCACAGGGTCTTTAAAATGCCACAGCAACATATCACATACTAATTTAAAAAATTACAAGCCACCTTTCAGAATGTGCTCAAGTTCTCCCTTCTAACCCCCTTCCATCTCTGGAACTGTTTCATTCAATTTGGAGGATGAGAAACAGGAAGGCAACAAAAATGCCTCCTAGAATGGGAAGAGGATTTGAATAGGCATTTTTCCAAAGAAGAGATGCAGATAGAGGGTCAACAGACACATGAAAAGATGCTGAATTTCACTCATCACCAAGGAAATCCAAATCAAAACCACAATGAGATATCAGCTGACACCTCGCAGAATGGCTAGTATCAAAAACACAAGAGGGGCACCTGGGTGACTCAGTCGGTTAAGTGGTTGCCTTAGGCTTGGGTAATGATCCCATGGTCCTGGGACAGAGCCCCATATCGGGCTCCCTGTTCACAGGGAAGTCTGCTTCTCCCTCTCACTCTCCCTCTGCACATGCTCTCTCTCTCTCTCTCTCAAATAATACACACACACACACACACACACACACACACACACACACACAAGAAACAACAAGTGTTGGTGAGGATATGGAGTAAAAAGAACCCTCATGCACTGTTGGTGAGAATGCAAATTGGTGCAGTCACTGCAGAAGACAGTATGGAGGCTCTTCAACAAGTTAAAGTAGAACTACCCTACTATCCAGGAATTTCACATTTTGGTATTTACCCAAAGAGAACAGACACCCTAATTTGGAAAGATGTATGTACCCTTATGTTTATTACAGCATTATTTACAGAAGCCAAAATATAAAGGCAACCCAAATGTCTATCAATAGATGAATGGATAACGAAGATGTGGTGCAGGGATCCCAAGGTGGCTCAGTCAGTTAAGTATCTGCCTTTAGCTCAGGTCATGATCCCAGAGTCCTGGGAATAAGTGCCACATTGATGGGTTCCTTGCTCAGCGGGGAGCCTGCCTCTCCCTCTGCCTACTACTCCCCCACTTGTGTGCTCTCTCTCTCTAACAAATAAATGGATAAAATCTTAAACACACACACACACACACACACACAATGAAATTATCACTCAGCCATAAAAAAGGATAAGATCTTGTCATTTGTGACAACCCAGTAGAACATAGGAGGCATTATGCTAAGTGAAATAAGTCAGACAGAGAAAGAAAAATACCATATGATTTCACTCATATGTGGAATTTAAAAATCAAAACATGGGAATAAACAAACAAGTAAACAAAAAGCAGAAACAGACCCATAAATAAAGAGAACCAATTGATGGTCGCTGGGATGTTGGAGGGGGGTAGTGGACAAAGGGATGTAGGGGAATAAGAGGAACAGACTTCCAGTTAGGGAAAGAGTAAGTCCCAGGAATAAAAGGCACAGCATTGGGAATATAATCAATGCTATTGCAGTAGTGCTGAACGGTGACAGATGGTAGCTACACTTGTGGCAAACGTGGCATATTGTATAGACTTGTTGAATCGCTATACTGTACACCTGAAACTGAAAATGCCTTCTAAAGTTTTTGAGGCCGTAGCTGATGGCTTCAGTTAACATGAACTGCATTGAGCTTATTCTGTGCTGGGATTACACTGTTGCCACATATAAAGATACCCTACTGATGTTCAAGGAGCTAACCATCAAGGAGGAAATCCCACAGGTGAACAGTACATAATTTAGTTCTTTGAATTTGGCACCAGCCCCACCTGGAATGCTGGGGTAACCCTAGGGAAGGCCAAGGTAAGAAGTAGTATGTGGAGAGACAGAGAAACTTACCAGAAGGCAATCTGAGTTAAATCTTCAATGATGAGTTCTAATCATCTGAGTTAAGGTTAGAAAAGCAGGGCATGGGGCGCCAGGGTGGCTCAGAGGGTTAAAGCCTCTGCCTTCAGCTCGGGTCATGATCTCAGGGTCCTGGGATCGGGCCCCACGTGGGCTCTCTGCTCAGCAGGGGAGCCTGCTTCCCTTCCTCTCTCTCTGCCTGCCTCTCTGCCTACTTGTGGTCTCTGTCTGTCAAATAAATAAATAAAATCTTTAAAAAAAAAAAAAAAGAAGAAGAAGAAAGAAAAGCAGGGTGCTTGTAGAGGCAGAAAGCATGAACAGAGACCCAACAGGAAGGAAAACATCCTAAAGTCTCCAGAGAGCTGCAAATAATTTGACCCATCTGGTGAGTTGATTGATCCACAGAGAAGCTGTCTTTGACAACAGAGAAGTGGTCAGAGGGCTGCTAAGAAAGTGTTCTCCAAACTTATTTGACCAGAACCCACACAAGAAATACATTTTGCCCTGAAACCCTGTCCACGTTCATATGTGCATATCTATGTATAACACAACTTGCAAGAGATATATGATTTGACCTCCTTGCAATATGTTCTAATATTTTCTGTTCTAGTTTATTACAGCTTTTGTAAGATGCTGAGGGTGACCAAGTAAATTGATTCTGTGACCCACGTAATGGGCATTCATAGCATTTTCACAACACTATACTAAGATGAAGGAGAAAGTTTCAAATTCATCTTGAGAATGCCTTTAGGCATTAGAGAATTACTCAAGGATTATTAAACTGGGTGGTTGACATACTAAAGATTTTGGAAAGATCCCAGCAGTAACAGGGAAAGAATGGAAAAGAGGAAGACACACCTAGAGGTTCAAAAGTCATGTGTGAATGCTGCTGAGTAATTCAGGGGACCTAGTCTGAGGGCCTGAACTAATGGATAGAGATGGAAATGGTGAAGTATTAAGTTGGTAGAGAGCTTGGCACCTGGAAACTCATTGATGACAAAGAAGAGGGGAGAAAACAAGCCAAAGTGACTCTTGTTTTCTGGGTTAAACAAGGCATGGGATACAGGAAAATGAGATGTGTATGGAGGAGGCCAGCTTTAGACATGTTGAAGCACCTGTGGGATCTTCCAGTGGAAGTAACCACAGGCAGTGAACCACATAGTTGGGGCTCAGAGGGAGGTCTGTGCAATATATGCATTTGCCAACCCAAAGAACAATCGAGAGCATGGTATATGCTGGCTTACCTCGGAGACTTAGAAAGGGAATTTGGGGAAGAACCTGAGGAAATACAATTTAAGAGAAGTATCTGGTATTCTGCTCATGCTATCCCTTCCACATAGAACAGCTAGTTCTCGAAGTATGGTCTGGGGAACCCCACATGTCCCTTTGGGGGTCTCTGAGAACCTCTCACGTGGTTTAAAATATCAAAGCTATTTGATCATAATGTTAGGATAACATTTGTCTCTGAACTCTCACATTCATTCATAACTACACAATGGAGTTTTCCAAAGGCTTTGTAATAAGTGATATCACAATAAGTAGAATGCAGGAAATGATGTGAAAATCCAGCCATCCTCTTTTAAGGGACAGTAAAGAGATTTGCTGCAGCATAGAACAGCACAACCCTCCTCACTAATTTGTTGTTGTTATTGTTGTTGTTTTGGAAAACATATCAAATGTTATCAATGACATGGAATAAGTTTGCTAATTTTTTTAAGGAATTGATAAAGAAATCTTTTAAACTAAAATTTCCCACTTTTAATTTCTAGTACTTTAACTATCAGTAGATAAAACACACCTAAATAAAAGCTCTTTGGGATCCTCAATTGTTTTTAAGATTGTAAAGGAAGACTGGGACCTAAAAATTTGAAAATCACATACATGACTAGAGTACCTCTCAGTCACAACTACCATGGGCCTAAATCCCAGTTTTCTTTCAACTGGCACAAGGCATCACCATTTGCCCAATATTTGTTATGATTTAATGTCTAATGCAACTCAATACTTCAGTTCATGACGGCCTTACAAACAAAACTTCTTTTTTGAGGAAAAAAAAAAAAAAAATATATATATATATATATATAGTGAATTCCTTCAACTTTTGAACCTGGAAATATGGTGTGATAACCAAATATTTGACTTTCTATCCACAAAATGATGAACTATCCCATAACTGAAAGATTATTCATTCCAACCCAAATTCTGTACCCCTGAAGTCTATAAGGATTTTGCCTACCATAAGGTTATTGTTCTGATACTACTATTAATTGTCAGAAAATTCCTACTGCAATTCAATTTATTTTCAAAGACCTATCTAGGAACTCACAATTCAGCCTTCACATTTTTCAAAACTAGGACTCCGCTCAGGCAGTCGATTGCTCTTCCAAGAACAAAATGGCTTTACAGTTTGTACTGAACTGCAAATTAAGAGATTAAATGATACAAGCTTATTTAAAGGATGTCATGTACCATTATTTTGTTATATTGTAAAGCCATAAAAGGACCTCAGTAAATCATCAGTGAACTAGTCAGGAAATAATACACAAAACTGCCAATGAGATTTCTAGTTCTTTGTTCACAAAAGAAATATGCAAGTTTCAGCTCACCTGCTCACTCAAACAGGTAAAGTCAGGTTCTGGGCAATAAGACGTGGTGGGTCCTGGCTCACATGTACTAAGAGAAAGATTTCTTAGTAAGTTATACTGTAATGAAGCTCTGGATATTACCCTAAGTCCTAAAGCTTCCAGAGTGTTTCCAATACTTTTTGCTAATGTAATCAATTATGTAATTAATGTAATTCACTCTTTGTAATTTTATGATATTTTATATAAATAAATTTACAAACTGATACATACCTTTTAATCCAAGTATGAATCTTAATTGCGGATCCTTGGAGTATAGTACACATTCATATAAAATGGACCTTGGACCTCAGGGGATGGGATCCCTAATCAGGCAGAGATTACAGGCTACCTCCCACCTTTCCCGGGCCTAGAAAAATCTTTTAGGGTCCCTACACAGTTATCTGCTCAAAGCAAACAACGGGAATGTGTTATGCTTATTTTTAAAATGTTGTTATAGTAAGAAATTTGAAATGGTACAGATTATCTCTCTGATTACCTCATCCTTCCTTTATAGTAAGACTCATGGAGAAAATGATTCCAGATTATGGAGAGGCAAACCACAACCCATGAGCCAAATCCAAGCAAGCCACTTGTTTTTGTATGGCCTGAGGAATAATAAGAATAGTTTTTATGTTTTTTAACAGTTAAAAAATAAAAAAAAACCTGACTAAAGAATTCCACGAGACATGAAACATCAACTTTAGATTTCAATGACCATAAATATGATTTCATTGAACCAGCCTAGTCCGTGCATTTCCATATTGTCCAAGGAGACTTCAGGCTACAACAGCAGAGGTGAGTAGCTGCAACAGGGACCATAGAACCCACGAAGCCTTAACACAGTAGTTCCTCCCCCCCCCCCAGTAACAGTTTCACTTTGCAAGGTTTCAGGTCCTTGTTGACAATCAAGGTCTGGAAGCAAATGATTCTCCTTCTGACTTATCTAGTGACTAGAAGGTCACTAGTAGCCTAATGCTCCATCACAACGCCCACGTCATTCCCCTCCCTTCATCTCATCACGTAAACATTTTATCATCTCACCTCATCACAAGAAGATGTAAGTACCATATAATCAGGTATTTTGAGAGAAGCCACATTAACCTAGCTTTCATTACAATGTATTGTGATAACTATCTTATCTTAATATTTGCTACTATTGTTAATCTCTTATTATGTCTAATTTGTAAATTAGGCTTGATCATAGGTGTGTAAGTGTAGGGAAAACATCTGTATCAATATAGGTTGGAACTGTCCATGGTTTCAGGCATCCACAGGGGTCTTGGAACACACTCTTCATGGATAAGGGGAGACAACTATATCTGCCACCTGACCCTTGATGGAAAAGGTGTGCCAATCCTAGTGCTAGATGATACTAAGAGCTAATGCTGGTGCTAGTGATGGAACAGTTCCTGTCATCTCTCTTCTTGTCATTAAATATCTGGAACTCGTGAAGATCCTACCAGACTTATTTTTTCAAGATAAGCACTCTACACCCTGACAGATACCACCTTCTTCCTCTCTTCTGCAACATTTACATTGCCCAGTTTAAAACAAAAACAAAAACAAAAACAAAACAAAACAAAACAAAACAAAAAAAAAACAGGCTGATCTCTATCAATAGCAATAACCCACATGAGTCTTAAATTAAAGAACATAAGCTTTTTATTTTCTTTCCCTTCCCAATTCCTTCCAGAACATCTTTCTCACTTTAGGGCTTAACACCTTAAAAGGGATGTGGAAGTTTGAGAAAGATTCAAAGAGATTTCAAGAAGAGGTGGAAAGTTGATTTATAAAACCAATAATCTCTAAATAAGGATTAGGAAAGATATTAGAAAAGCCTAGGCAGGATTGGTGTCTATCAAGGTTATAAAAGGTTCTTCTGCAAGCAAAGTATATATGGCTTTTCTCTACAAACATAAGGACCAGATAAAGAGAAAACTGATGAACTACAGGAAGGAAATTTGGCTCTAAGGGACAGAACTTTCTGGGAGTGGCTGCATGTTTCACTATGTCTCGAAATTTCCCTACTGGATTGTTCCTAAGTGAGGGAGGTTTCTTAACTTGAGGGTTTGCCCAATGGCGGAGAGATGAAACAGATGCCTGCTTTCTGCACATCTCAGGTATGACTGTGACAAAGAACAAGGTTGATTTTTTTCCTTTCATACAGTCCTAGACAAGATTTGGACACCTGCTAGAGGAAGACTGAAAAGAAGCAGCAGAAAGGAGCGTGTTACAAAACTGCTTATAGGAAAAAAAAGAAAAAGTTCTTCTGTCTCCCCTATATATCTCTGTTGGGTATATTTAATTCTGTCTGGGAATATTACTCTCCTCTTCTAGAACTTCTTTTTTTTTTTTTTTGTAAGATTTTATTTATTTATTTGAGAGAGAGTGAGTGAGAAAGAGCATGAGAGGGGAGAAGGTCAGAGGGAGAAGCAGACTCCCTGTGGAGCTGGGAGCCTGATGTGGGACCCGATCCCAGGACTTCAGAATCATGACCTGAGCTGAAGGCAGCTGTCCAACCAACTGAGCCACCCAGTCACCCCAGAACTTCTTTTTCTAGAACAGGTGTCTATGATGACTCAGAAAACATGAAGAAGGTGGAACAGAGGAAGTAATTTTTTTTTTTCTGAAATCCAGTGGAATCGCCCTTCTCAGGTCTGTGCATGAGCCCATTGGCTTGCTCACCTGACTGGTCTGGGAACCAAGTGCAAGGGTGCTTATCTTGGGGTCATCACCAAGGCAGACAGAATGGATCAAAAGCTGGGCGTTTTCTCTTTGCCATCCTTTTTTTTTTTGCTGTAAAACCAGAATCTTTCATCCAGGATAGGGTAGGAAAATGGAAGGTAGATAGATGAAACAAGACTGACCCATGAGCTCATGATTCTCAAAGATGGAAGATGGGTTCATTGGGTTTATTATATTATTCTCTCTACTTTGTTATATGTTTATATGTCATATATTTGAATATATGTCCCATAATAAAGACTTAAAGTATTGTAGTCCTAGTGCTTGATAATGTTAGTAGATTTCCTGCTTCCAAAATTGCATTATTTTATCATATCATTCACCCCAGTGTTTACACCTTTACATATCTTGAGCAAAATTTGATACACACGACCTCAGTTTCACTTGCTCTTAAAAATAGAAAAATGTAGGATTCCTCTATAAAAGTGATAAGATGTCCCAGATGGTTTGGGTCAGACTTACTAAGTCCTTAGAAGCAGGAAATCACATCCGCCAGCCCAATGTTAAACTGAATTTCCAGATCTGAGGGAAGTTTTTGTTGTTGTTGTTGTTGTTGTTGTTGTTGTTGTTGTTGTTTTTAAAGATTTTATTTACCTATCTGACAGACAGAGATCACAAGTAGGCAGAGAGGCAGGCAGAGAGAGGGGGGAAACAGGCTTCCCGCTGAGCAGGGAGCCCGATGCGGGGCTCGATCCCAGAAGCCTGAGACCAAGACCTCAGCCAAAGGCAGAGGCTTAACCCACTGAGCCACCCAGGCGCCCCCTGAGGGAAGTTTTGAGGAGCCCATGACAATTGCAAGATCACACAACAACCATTTCTCCTTTGCTCAGGTAAGGTATAGGAAAGGCAGAATTCAGGGCACCTTCACCTTTAACTGGTACAAAAAGAAAAAGATGAACACTGCTTCAACATTTTCACAGGAGAGGCATTGGTCCACACCAACGGTTCAATGATTTCTGGTCTATTGGTGTGTCTGGTCCCCTATACTCCAGGACCCTATAAAAGAAAATGCCCCTCTAGGATAGATCTCAGTTTGGCAATGTACATTATTTATGTCCACCATTTTCTGGAAATTATAATTTTGGGTTTCTGTGTGCCATTTAGGCTTTAGGTTGATTTTTTTATTACAAAGACCTGCCTGTCATATAGATGTCATTTTTCAGTGACCCAGTGCCAATTGGTGTTGACTCCCTGATGCTTTCTGAGTTACCACCAGCTCTAACCACACCACAAAGAGAGCGGTCAATGCCTACGCACCTTCTCTCAGGTTGTAGGAAGCTGTTCCTTGGCCCCAGGTCCGGATAAGGCTAGATGAGTCTTCTACACTATCTAACAAATGATCACAACTTTAGTGACTTAAAACAATGTAGTGGTCTAGATGAAGCTTAGCTTGTCTCTCTGCTCAGGGTCTTATAAGGCTGTAACTAAGGCATCAGCTGGGCCTTACATGAAATTCAGGATTTTCATTCCAGCACACGTGGTTGTTGATTGTTTGCTTCCTTGTTGTTCTCAGTTCAGTGTCTTGCTTCATCAAGGCCAGTGGGAGAGACAATCTCTGTTGCTTCAAGTCTCTCTGCCTCTTTCAAAGGGCCTGATTAGGTCAGATCCTATCCAGCACAATATCCCCTTTAAAGAACTTAAAATTAGTTGATTTCAGGACCTTAATGATATTTGCAAAATCCCATCACTTTTGCTATATAAGTAACCTAATCAAGGGAGCAACTCCCATGATACTCACAAAGTTCCCCCATACTCAAGGAGAAGGATTACACAAGGGAGGTACCCTAGGGGTGGGGATGCTGAGAGCCACCTCAGGATTCTGCTCTCCTACAGAGTTCCACACTTCTTAAAGGTTTTGAGCTCTTTGACATGGAGGGAAAAAGATAGCACTGCTGACAGCCTAGGACAGGTTTTAACTGGAGAGGGGTCAGGAATGGTAGTTCTAAATCACAGCTACACATTGGAATCATCTGAGGCTTTAAAAAATTTTGATCTTGGACCCCACACCCAGAGACTGTGATGTGATTCATCTGAGATGCAGCCTGGGCCTCAGGATATTTTAAGCTCTCTGTGTTATTCCCCTGCACAGCCTGGGATGAGAACCTGTGGTGTAGACAGGTAAGAAACCTATTTGCTCTGCCTCAGTCCTAATGAAAGAGAACATTCCAGCAAGCAGAGCCCTAAACACTGCCACATTCACAGGGACCAGCCTTTACAACCTGGAGATGTTTATCAAGGCAGATTTTAGAAAACTGCATCTCGGACAAAGTCAATTCATCCCAGTGATATAAAATTACTGACAAAGGGAGTCTGTTGGGATAGGCAATCTTCCTCACCATTTTTTTTTAAAGGTAAAGGTATGTGAATCAAAAATTCTTGCTCAAAGTCCCACTGTTGCTAAGTAAGTGAACAAGACTGAAATTTATTTCTCAAACTTATCAGCTGTGTAATTTGGGGCGAATGGCTGAATCTCTCTGCTCCTTTGTTTCCTCACTTGTCAAATGGGTAATTTTAATACCTAGCTCATAGCATGGTTGGGAAGATTAAAATGAATTGTTTTATGGAAAGATATGGTCTGAGTGGAGGGGTGTGCATGCATGTCCCAGAGAACCAGTTAGAGGAGAGTTCTTATAATAAAATAAAACCTCCTCCTGCAGTATAGAACTACTTGGCCATCTTCAGAGTTTGAGTTCATTATACATGTAGTTGGATTACATTTGTTTTGGGAATAGACTGAAAGTTCAGATGGTCCACCGGCTATTTGAGGATGTTTATCAAGATTGGTTAGTCAAAGACAGAGGCTAACTTTCTCTTGGCCCTCAGCCTGCCCTATATGTGCCCTTTCATCACCTCTGAGATCCCTTTATGTCAACACTCCCTCCAGTGTTTTTCTAACAAATGCCCAGCACCTAAAGAGGGCTCTCCTGCCCTTCACTCTCAAGAATTCACTGTCCCCATCATCCCACCCTTTGTCTTTGCCCTGTTCCCTCTGCATTCTCTCTGTGGGCCATCACTGAATTTAAATATCACTTATCAATATCATTCAGCAATATCTTTTGTAAAAGTGATGTCCCCCATGTTGCAGTGTCCAGATCCTCCCCATCTTCAAATACTAGCTCTGCACTTTCAACCGCTTGCAGAATATTGTCCCATGTTCCACAGGCACCTCAAACTCCACAGCTAAAGACGCATACCCCCTTCTCAGTTAATGTGCCTTCCCTCTCCTCCAGGACAAATCGGTCCCCTGGAGGCAAACTGGAATCCTCCCCTTCTTCACCCCGAATACCACCTAGTGCCCAAACGCCATCGATTTCTTCTCCTAAGTACTACCAGCTCAGGCTCCTCCCACCCTCTGACTGACGCTTCAGGTGTCCAACCAATCGGCAAATGCCTCTGTCTCCAGCCTCACCATCCTCTGCCCACTTGCCCCCACACAATGGCCACTTACCCTTCTAAAATATAGATATGAGTATGCTACTTCCCGCTTTGAAAGATCTCACTGGCTCTCTCAAAAGTTAAGCCAAAATGCTCTTCCCTCCTGAAGATTTCCATGGCCCAGTACCTGTCGTGGAGTTAGCCAGCCCTCCCAGGTCCCCACACCACCTGACTCAGCATCCTGCAACCTTGACCTCTATTGCGGGAATGACGCCAGTGACTTCTACTAGACTGTGAGCTCCTTGAGGACACGAACTGTACCCACTTCTGTGCCTGCATATAATATAACTAGATGAGTATTTGCTGAGTTTATTGGCTCTACAAAACCAAACTTCTTCTCAGAGTATCTGTGGTTTAAGCCTTAAGCTTTTGATTTAGTGAAATATACTATTTAGTTTCCAGCTGGATTAATTTCCTCCTCTGTTCTTCAATAAAATATCTATCATCTATCTATCATCGATCACAGGCCACTTTTGTAACGCTGCCTCAATCGTTCATAAAATTCTTCCAAGTCAATATTGCTGTGACTATTTAATATATGGTGAAATTATGGATGTTCAGACACGTAGTGGAGATCTCTCTCTTTTCCTCCTGGAGCAAAGCTACAGATTATGACTCTCATCTCTAGAGGACCAGCGAAAAGAAAACAAAGGCCAGGAGGCTGCCTCACTCAGACCTTCCAGGGTCGAGGCAGGTCTGAGCAGCTCTGGGCTGGTGGGACGAGGGGCTGCGGGAAGAATATTTCCTGTCTGAGGGTTGTATGCCATGAATAAAATGTCTTCATCTTGGCTGTGCTTTCCTTCCATTAAAACGAATAAAAATTTTGTTTCCAGCATTAAGAAAAAACTCCTGGAGCCAAATCTACCTTCATTTTAGAGGGCAGGAGAGGTGAGGGACGGGGGCAGCCACGCTCCCCGGGCAGCAGGGAAAATGCAAGGCCCAGGTTTGTAATAATTGATCCCACACCAACTGCGGGGGGCCTCTCCACTGGGCTGCCGCTGGGTACAGCGAGATTTCGCAGAGGCAGGTGACTGAGTTTCTGCCATCTGGCTGAATTGGTTCATCATGAGTGCTTTCAGATATAGAGCATGTTTCCAAAAATAAGTGTCCTATATATCTCAGGGCTGGGGACTCTGTCAGCAGCTGTAGCGCATCTGAGCCAGCACGGAAGAGGTTAATGCAGCCAGCAGCACCCGGCGGGGGTGGGGGGCAGAGCAGCTTCCTGGCTCTCCTGGAGTAGCCTCTACCTTCTCACCTCCTTCCTGAGCCTTCGTGAGGATGGGAGGACCCCATGCAGGCTCGCTCTGCAACATAAGCCCTGCTCCCACTTATTCACCTTTTGCAGTACAGTTTACAGAATGGAAAAACTTCCGAGGGGTTTGCCTCTCTGCAGCCACCTGCAAGAGGAAGTTCCTGGCTGCCAGGCCTTCAGGAAGGTAGGATGGGGTCTGGCTTGTTCCTCAGTTTCTTTGTTCGTCTTGTGGGACCCCCTCTCTCCTACTAGTCTCCATCCGGCTAACGGTATCAAAAAATCACTTGGGGCAGAAAGAAATGTAATAAAAGGCATAGGAGGAATAGCAAGGGGATAAAATCACGCATGATGAATGGAGGCATCCAGCCATGGGTGTGGGGGCCATAGATGGGCTCTGGACACCGAGAACCCGCTTCACGAGAAAATCGGGATGCAGAAACCTGACTTTAGTCCCCCCTCCCCCACCAGCATTGTCTCCATCTGTCTGGATCTGCTCTGCTGGAAAGCCCAATGAAGAGTCATTTGTCTTTGTTCCGACTTCTATTGTTTTCCATTTGAAGGCACCCACCCCAGGAGACTCAAATTTCCTGTCGATGTTGATGTGCCCATATCTTCAGTGACAAATAAGCCAGTAACTTATTTTTAGAGATCTGGTGTTCACACTGCAAGAAGGAACTCCTTTTTTTTTTTTTAAGGGGAAAATAAATTACAAATATGCTTTAGTCATCTCTCTGAATTGTACAGTGTCAAAAATTTGTGATTTATTACCCTGCTTTCTCCTGGCCTATTATATTTCCCTGAGCCTTCCCCCAAGGGCTGCTCGGGACTAGATTAGCCCACAGGATTATTTCAAAGCACATCACGTTGAAAGCAGTTCCCAGGAAACCCTGTGTTTCTCAGAAGGGAGCTGAAGGGTCACAGTGAGCTGGGAATAGGTCAGAGCAACTGAGGCTGCTGCATTTGACTGGTTTCAACAGTGAACTTCAGGTGTCCACACAGGCCCCGGTACTTTCTGGCTCTATTTACTGCATTCCCTTTCTTCGTCTTCCCACTTACAAGCGCTTCATTGTCTTGGTGCTAAAATGGGCTCAAGGTTTGACAGGAGCAAGGCAGAGGCATTTATGGTGGAAAAGGTAACTTGAGACATAGTAGGTTCTGGAAATCTTTGGCAAGAAATCCTTAATTCAATAAAAATAAGTTTGCGTGAGCTCTTTCAAGTTCTAGGTATTTTTAGAGCCCAGACTAGTGTCTACCTCATAGTAACATGGGAAGTAAGTGGCTTTATTAGTCTTGTTATCGTGGATTTTATCCATTGCCTGCTATGCACCATACATTCTAATCGCTGAGGCTATTGGAAGGCACTTGGTGTTCCGTTCTTCCATTTTTTTCATTCTTTCAATGAATATTTATTGAGCATTTTTTTTCTTACCAGCCACTGTTAGTCTCAGAGATTTCAATGATGGCTAAGACCTGGTCCCCAAGTTAGTCACAGCTTTATGAGAGAGGCAGATGCAAATAAAGAAGTATGAATCATGTGGTGAGGGCTACACAGTGTTACCCAGAAAGTGTTATAAGAGTCGCTGAGTAGAGAGTGACTAATGCAGAGCTGGAGAGATTTTACAACTAGAGTAATATTTGAATTGGTCCCTAGAACCAATAAGATGTGGGTATATATAAAGAGAGAGATTTATTTTAAGAAATTTGGTGAGTCCAGTATTGGCAGGGTAGGCTGCCAGGCTGCAGACTCAAGGAAGAATTGAATTTCCAGTTCAGACTCTGCTGGCAGGATTTTTTCTTGTTCAGGGAGGTCACTTTGGGGTTTTTGTTTTAGTTTTTGTTTTTTAGTTGTTGTTGCTGTTGTTGTTTTGAAAGCCTCCAACTGATTGGATGAGGCCCACCCAATTACCATGACTTTACTCATAGTAATACTTTACCACAGCTTTACTCAAAGTCTAGTGATGTAATGTTAATTCCAACCAAAAAATGCCTTCACAGAAACATCTAGACGAGTATTTGGCCAAAAACCTGAGTGCCATAGATCAATTTTATGTGCCAAGCCAACACATAAAATTAACCCCAGGTAGAGATAAGAGTTTGAAGGTCAAAAGAATGAAAACCAGACTGAAAATTCTTTGACAGCTCCTCCTGGACTTCATGATAACCTCCAAGTTTCTTAACAAGGCAGTCAAGGCCAAACACAGAAGCTCTTTGGCAATCTCTCCTTGTCATGTTTTCCACTCCTCATGAGGGATTCATGCACCAACCAGAGCCACAGACCTGCAAATCCCCAAAGGGGATCGACACCTTTAATCAACCCTACCAGCCTGGATTATTCCCACTCCAGAACCTTCTCTTGTGGGGAGGCTGCTCTGCTCCCCGGCCAAGTCGGAGGTGAATCGGTCCATGTGAAACTCACTGCATCTGTGTCAAGGAGAGCCTAGGTACAACCACATCTTTCCCACAAGCTTCCTGAAAGTGGTATTTCTCCTGGTATGATGTGCATTTGCAACTTTGTTTAAGAATATCTGATTGTTAGAACAAGAAAAACAGGAGAGGTGGAACACATAAAAATAGATAGTGAGCTAATAGTTCATAAGGTAGAACTTACATGTGCAGTGAAGATAGTAAGTAAGCAAGGGACATGGGCAAAAGTCATAAAATGGGTTAAATAATCCATAATCTCTTAGACATGCCAAAAACTCACGAAATAATGGAAGATATGATGGAACACACAGAAATGGTACTTATGGACCAAAAGAATTGCAAAAGCCAAATCATGGTCATGTCACTTATGACTGGATAGCTCTGTCTCCCCTAAACCAGCCATATACAGGTGGCTTCAGTGAGATCCCATCCTGGCCCCACAAATGCAGCCCACAGCTGAAGTTCAGCACAGTGATGTGTGCACTATATCTGGGACCAGCAAATGTGCACAGGTCCCTTCAAAACAGCAAAAGTGTGTCCTAGTTCCTGGCCTATCTCATCCGGGGTCCCCTTACTGTAACCTCAATCTGGGCCTCATGACCACATCACCATGAGGAAAGCTAATGTGCTAGAGAGAGTGGAGACCTGGGGTCACCACACAACTCTGGGGGCATGGGCCTCACAACTTCCACCATCACACTCATCTTCCTTGCCTTGACCTACCTCCTCTCTCCCCTTCTGTTCTCACTGTAGGTTAGTAAACTCTGTAGTAAGACCCTTAAACTAGTCTGTGAGAAGTTTTGTGCCCCGACCTCCAGGCAAGTTGCCTAGGTGTTTGGGAGAGACACCACATCAAGCTAATTCCCCAAACAACATGTGTTCATATACTTGTATTTGGTGTGTGTCTTGCGTAAATTAAACACTGACCCAACAAATATTCTTGTAATGAGTGGGTGAATGAATGAATGAATTAGAGACAGGAAGAGGGCATCCTTGCCTGAATCAGGAAAAACAGGAAGCATTCTAGTACCTTTCCTTCTTACCTGGCCTCCTGGAGTGTAGAGTTTGAGGAAGGTAAGACTTAGGTCTAGATAAGCAGGCAGGAGTTGCTTTATGGACCCTAAATTCCATATGGAGGCATTTCAGCTTTATCTTTTGGTCAAAAGGAGCCATTAAAAGTTTTTAAGTAGGTCAGATTTTTAACTCAGATCAGATCTGACTTTCTGCAGTAGCAGAACAAAAATGGATTAAAGAATAAACTAGAGGCAGAAACAGGTAGAAGTGCAATGAACTCCGAACTTACTTGGGGAAATAAAAAGCTAATTAACCCAGTAGAAAAGAAATAAAGGTGAAAGATGAGATCACAGATGTATACCATGAGAATTCAGGTGAGAGAAAAGAAAATGAGCATTTATTGAAACCCTACTATGTGCCAGAACCTCATTCACACTGCCTCATGTAACCTGCATAATAACCCTGTCAGGTGGTACAATTACCCACTCTTAAGCCAAAGAAACTCTAGCTTGAGAAAAGCTACCCCAATTCTCACACGAGAGTAGACCCAGGTTTCATGGGGTCCGAAGCTTTTAAAAATTTTTAAGTGCCCTATGATACAAAATCCCAAACACAGAAGTTGGTCTTAAAGTGAATGTTTATTCAAAATGAAAAAAGAAAGTACCATTTTAAAGGTGAGCATCACAAAAGACCATAAAATCCAGCAAAATAACTCATTCTCATGAATTAACTGCCTAGCAACTTTTGTAATACTTCCTCCCTATATTTTTTTATCCATATGTTCCCTGACTTCCACTTTGTATGGTCATGACTTTGGGTTTTCTATTGAAAGGATAGAAATAGAATTTTATCTCTTTTTCTTAGCATAGTTGAGGAAATTTGTTTTTACCACTGATAGTTTAGAAAAATTTCATCTTCATGCCTGAATATTGTTAGAGTTTTAGGATTGTTGTCTCAATAGAGTTTTAGGATTGTTGTCAAATTCAGGAAAACTTTTATTAAGTTTCTTTTGAACATGAGCTATAAATTTCCAGGGCTTTTCAGATTTTCTTACTCAATGGCTGATCTTGGATTCTCTTTCAATTGGAAATGGCGGGCCCTTCTGGCTCCATTCTTATGTCCTTCACATGCTAGGTACCCAGGATATAATCTTTTTGCCTTGTGACCTCTAGTCTCCACCTCTCTGTGACTATCCTGGTAAGGTTAATTGTCCCAGGGAATATGCCTTGCAGTCAATCTTATTCTGGGACACCTAGAAATATGTCCTCCCTCAACTTCTGCTTCTCTGCTTCCCAACATTGCCTGCTCCCCTGCCAATGACATTCAACATGAAAGTATGACAATAGAAGAAAACAAAGTAGAGAGAGAAAATGGCCTTGACCAACTGAGAAGAAAAGTTTACTTTTGCAGATTTTAGAAAATACATGACTTGGTGAACACATTACTGGGGCCCCTCCAATACCCTGGAAGTAGGCTGTGCAAGAAAGGGGTCCCCCATCAAAGTCAGTCAACCAGAAAATCAAAGTCAAACCTTTGATGCACTGACTTAAAAGCCCATTCTCTTCCTGAGACTCTGAATGAACCTCAAAGCTACTATTTTTTTTAAATTACCATCTTAGCCATTTTTAAATATATAGTTCAGTGACATTTAGTACATTCACACTGATGTATGACCATCACCACCATTCATCTCCAGAATTTTTTGTCTTCCCAAACTGACACCGTGTCCCCAATCAATGACTCCACATTTCTCCCTCCCCCCAGTGCCTGGTAAACTCTATTCTACTCTCTGCCTCTGGGTACCTCATGTAAGTGGAATCATGCAATATTTGACCTTTTGTGTTTGGCTTATTTCACTAAGCATAATGTTTTCAAGGTTCATCCATATTATAGCATATATTAACATTTCATTCTAAATAACATTTCATTGGATGGATATACACATTTTATTTATCCACCCATCATTGATAGACACTCGGTTGCTTCCATTTTTTGACTATCATGAATAATGCTGATATGAACATTGGTGTACAAATATCTGTTTGAGTCTTTGCTTTCAATTCTTTAGGGTATATACCCAGGGCTGAAATTGCTAGATCATACGGTAATTCCAGGTTGAATATTTTGAGAAACCAGTGGTTGCACCATTTTACATTCCTACCAACTGTGCACAAGGGCTCTGATTTCTCTGCATCTTCACAAACACTTGTTTTCAAGGGTTTTTAAAATAGCACCCAAAAGGGTGTGAAGTGATACCTCATTATGGAATAGATTGTCATTTCCCTAATGATTAGTTATACCAAGCATCGTTTCATGAGCTTATTGACCTCAAAGTCACTTTTATCAAAATTAGCCAATTAATACATTGAAGCTTTCATGAAAACTTTGATTTTTTTCATTCATTAGTTAGTACACTCAATAAAATAAGATTAAATAACTTTCAATGGGTCAGACAATAGAGGATTTTCTTGGGAGTTGAGGAGTGGACTGTAATCAGCTGAAAATTTAAGATTTGCAGAGACTTGCAAGGATATCTGAGCTGCAGGTAGCATATGTCAGGGATAGAGGGAGTTACTGTTTTCGTGGGTTTGCCATGACTAAGGGGCATTTAAATTGGGGAGGGGTGGAATACTAACCATCTCTAAGTTTTTACAATCATGATTGAAAGGATGCTATAGACTGAATGTGTCTTCTCCTACACACACACACCCACCTGCCCAGATTTCCATATGTGGAAACCTAACCCCATATAGGAAGGTTTTTGGAAGTTGAGCCTTTGGGAAGTGATTATCACAGGGTAGAACCCTCACGGATGGGATTAGTTCTCTTGTATGAAGAGGCCAGAGTTCACTCAAACTTTCCACCTTTGCATGTGTCCATGCAAAGACACAGTGAGAAGAGGACTGCCTGTGAATGAGGAAAAGGGCTGTCACCAGACACCAGATCTGCCAGAGCCATGATCTTGGACTTCCCAGCCTCCAGAACTGTGAGCAATAAATTTCTGCTGCTTATAAGCCATCTAGCCCATGGCATTTTTGTTATAGCAGCCTGAATAGACTACAGATCCTCAGGATCTCTAAGGATCCTTCCAGTTTAGTCTAGAATCTCTATGTCCGATCATGACAGCTTCTGAACTCTACCATAAATACGTGTGTCTAGTCTTAGAGCATGCTACCATCTCCCTTACTAATGTGTGCTGATGTTTGACAATGTTTGCTGTCAGGAAACATTAGGCCACAGGCATTCATATTAGGCCTCTTCACAAACATGGATTGGAGCCATGGGCAATGTCACTGTTCCCATTGACATCCTTCAGCAGAAAACTCATACTTATGGTCATGTTTTAGCAACAGTCATCTGTAGGCCCTCTTTGTTTTCAGCAGCTTCACAGAGTGAATCAGACACCAGATGGGAGACTGTGTGAATTGATTCAATCTGACCTCCTGTCTAACCATCCATTTGGCAGACACGATCAGTGTAATAGTGGCACAAAGGAAGAGTATAATAGGCAACTGTGCATGGTATGACAGTGAGTACAACCTCCTAAGGTATTAATTGACCTATAAATCACACTACATGTCCCAAAGCTGGAAACTATTTCCCAATCGATAACTTCAAATGGCATAATGGAAATGGTGCAATTCAGCCTTGATAATGTATAAAGCAAGTGAACTAACACATCTATGGAATGAGGAACCAAGTACATCAGCCTATGACATGGCCACCAACATAAATTTCAGAGAATATTGTTGTAATTAGGAGAAGGAGAATGGTTAACTTCTTCAAGGGCAGGGGCCCATTCTTAACACAACAGGTATAAATTGAGAACTGAAGTTGGGTGTAGGACTATGATGTTTACCAGAATGTTTGAAAGCCTCCAACAAGATTTACTAATGCAGTTATGAAACACTAACGCCCATTATGTATTGCAGGATCTTGCTTATGACTAGGCTGTTAAAATTGAATTATTACAGTGCTTATTCCAAATACTACTTTGTGATGATTTATACCTCAGTCAGTTTATGACACTCAGAACCAATTCTGTTCACGGCCTCAGCTGAAAAAGAATTTTATTTACAATATTTAAAATTGCTTTAGTCAAGTGTTAAAAACAAGGTGCCCATAAAAAGTTAATTTTTAAATAATTTCAAAAGAACCTTCAAAAAGTTTTGCTTAATATAACTTTTAGTGCCTTAATTCTACTGGTGGTTTTAAATGCCTATTTTTAATGTTGGATATAGTTACTAATTTGCTAAAACCAGCAGTTGCACAAGTGTCAAATCATGTCAGTTCCAAAGAAAATGAACATCGTTATAATTTGAGATTATTATAAACTCAAAACGTGCTGCTGGTGTTTATGACAGTTTTTGTGATTTATATATGGATTTATAGCAAGAAAGGAATCATTTTTAGCTGAATGCTTCATTTTAAGTGATTTTTTCCCATCTTTTAAAATACTCATAATGAATTTCCACCCTCTTTGAGAAACGTCAAACCACTTTGTCATCCTGGTCTTCCAATTTTGAACACTACAGTATGAGTTAACCACCTCTTAGAACTTCACAGTAAATGAAAAAAAAAATGTTAATGGTGTTCATATTTCCTGCAGTGGTGTTTTGTTCAGGGCAAATTATGCCCAGAGACTGAGATTTGTCTTCCAATAATTTATTTAACACACGTTCATGGTGAGAATTATAATTTATAATAGTAATATTTCACAAGCCAAAGCATACAAGATAATGTCTCTTTATAAGTCAATAAAAAAAATAACATACTCCAAACCAGTGATAGATTAATTACACTATTGTTCCAGGAAAAGGGAAATTGAAAGAAATAAGGTCCACATTTTGTTGAGGTGTACCTTTCTGCAAGTCTGGTCATCATAGAGTCAGTCTTCCCACTAGAAGCTGGGTATCAGCTGCCCACCAGGTCCCTCCCTGCTGGGACATGTAGCTAGTGGGTGACACCATGGTTGGCAGATGAG
Source organism: Enhydra lutris kenyoni (assembly GCF_002288905.1). Lineage (NCBI taxonomy): Eukaryota > Metazoa > Chordata > Mammalia > Carnivora > Mustelidae > Enhydra > Enhydra lutris. The sequence continues at coordinate 2,969,511 of NW_019154128.1, forward strand.
GTGGCTGCTCTGAAGTTTATTATCCAGGGACCCCACCATGGCTTGCACCACTTGCCCATAGGGAGGAGCCTTGCCAAGGCAGGAACAGATGTCCCTTCTCTTCCTTAGACTACTGCTCAGTTTAACACCAATGCCAACCAAGAGTACCCTGACCACAACAGGAGCAAGGGTCTCAAGATCTTCAGAGAGCTATTCAGATCCGGAAAGAGCACCTTCCCCAGACTGAACACTTCAGGGAACCCCTCACAATGCCAAGTTTAAAGGTCCATTGTGTCATGCTTGGCTCCTCCATATGATCGTAGCAATTAAGCTCTCAGTAGCATACTTCTGCCGCTATCACCCTGACACAGCCTCCCGAATTCACCCTCAATCAAAATAACTCCATGCGGATCAAAACGACTTCACTTAAGTCATGAAAAAGTAAATTCGAAATCATAACAAACCAATACATATAACAAGCACAAATCCACTGAATCCCCCAATGCAAAACATAAAACCAACCCAAAAAGATTACGTGCTTTCTCTGAATTTCTCAAATGTATATGTAAGAGTTCAAGTATATTGGACAGTGACATCATCACCCTGCAAAACAGTGGGCAAAATCTAAATCCAAGTAGGAAATAGATGCCATAAGTCAAAAGTCTTTATCTCCCTAACCAGTAAATCAGAAACCTACCACTTTAGTATACTTCAACTGAAGATGAACACTGCAACTGTCCTGCTCTTGATTACTGTAAAGATAGTTCAGATCTCAGAGATTAACATGACAAAACATAGAGGAAAATGGAAATTAGAGAAGGAAGAAGGGTTCATATCAGGCATAGAGAGAGCAAAGCTTTGAGCTTAGAGTTCAATCATCTTCTTATCTCAGCAATCTATTCTGAATTAATATTCTGTTTACTGGTAGACAGAGCAGAAACACTCCCTTATACAGAATTTTCTCAGCAAGATCCTGCAGTTAAAATGGGAGTGGGGAAAAATACCTGAATGGTGGGAGACCAAGACAAAAGCATAAGACAAGGGGTACCTGGGTGGCTCAGTTGCTTAAGCATCTGACTTTGGCTCAGGTCATGATCTCATCATCCTGGGGTAGAGCCCTGCATCCGGATCCCAGCTCAGCAGGGAGTCTGCTTCTCCCTCTGCCTCTCCCCACAGCAGCCCCACACCCCACTCAAGTTTGACCTCTGTCTCTCTTAAATAAATAAATAAATAAAATTTTTTTAAAAAGCATAAGACAAATACCAAATGATTTCACTCATATGTGGAATTTAAGAAACAAAATGGATGAACATAGGGGAAGGGAAGGAAAAATAAAATAAGAAAAACATAGAGAGATGCAAACCCTGAAGAGACTCTTAACTATGGGCAACTACCTGAGGGTTGCTGGAGGGAAGGCAGGGGTTAGGGATGGGGTAACTGGGTGATGGGCACTAAGGAGGGCACTTGATATAATGAGCACTGGGTGTTGTATGCAACAATCACTAAATTCTACCCCTGAAATTAATGATAATAATAAATAATAGTAATAATAATAATAAAGCATAAGACTATTGTTGCAATCCTTTAGAAATGCAGGTAAAAGTTTTCTTTTTAATTAGCAGACAACATGGAATCCCAGCAGGGAGAATGGCCAAGGCTTCATCTCTCTGGTACTTTTGAATATGCACGGAGCATCATTGACAGCAGCACTACCAACTGAATTCCTTTAGATAGAACTACTTGCTCCCAGTGGTCTGAGATAGGGTAAACAATAGATATGCAGATCGATTTACTTCCTTTTCTGGTTCCTTCTAGTGGGAATAAATGATTACCTTTAATCTTTGCCTCTTCCTGTTGGAGGAGGATTTAAAGTTAAGAGGATGGATGTTAACTAGTCTTATTGTGGTGACTATTTCAGATTATGTACATATACTGAATGGTTGTGTTGTACACCTGAAACTAATATAATGTTCTGTGGCAATTCATCTCAATAAAAATTAAATAAATAAGCAAAATTAAGAGAGGTGCCCATCTCTGCTCCTCAGAGCTCCAGAATGCTTTCCATCCAGAATCCCAGAGTTTTCATTGTCCCAGATTGTTCCCTTATCTCCCTTTTCCCCTGGTCTACTTCTATGTATGTGATTACTCTTCCCAACTGAACACATGTATGAAAAAGGTTTCTTCCCTGGAGGCTCAATATTCTATGTAAAGAAATGTCCATAGTTTATAATTCCATGTTCGAGACTTTTAGAAGAGTCATTCCTTGTGTCCTTGTAAGAAGCCCTAAATAACCAGGCAGGTGGGCAGGTTTCTCCCAACACTAGGCTGAGAGTCACTGGCCTTTGCTCTGTGAAAGACCCTCCAAAAAAGATGAAAAGAGAAGTCTCCTGATTTAACACCTGTAGTTCTGCCCACCCCTCATCTTAGATCATAAGATTTTAAAGTCTTGGCCCTTAATAATAGCACTAGTTATCATTTGTTGTGTCCTATCTTGTGTTATGTCCCTGCAGGGCATTCTTCACCCATTACTTCATTTAATTTTCACATGGCTTTACCATAAAAAGCGGTTATTCTCATTTTTACAAAAGAGGGATTACAGCCGAGATGGCAGAACCAATACTGAAACTCAATCTATCTTCAATGTCTTCAAATCCCATTGCTCTCCCTGGCCATGCCCCACATTGTCCTCCACAAGTGTTCATAGAAGGAAGGTAATACAAGGGAAAACCTTTGTTTTTGGTTCTGTTCCAGTTATGTAAACAATGTAGGTCACAGCCTCCTTGAATTATTCCATCTGCCCAATGAAGTGGTTGACTCCACGTTAAAAAATCTTATCCAGAAAAAAAAAAAAAAAAAAAAAAAGATCTTTGATTCGCTTTTATTCTGCCCAGGTCTGAATATTTATGTGAGGGAAAAGGATGTTCAAGCCCTCCTTTTGACAGTATCTCTATGAACTTTGCTTCCTACTGAAATCAGTGCTTCTTACAGTTTTCCCCTAACTCTATGATATTGACGTTACTCCATGGTTCTGGATTTTAAATATTTTATTTATTTATTTGATAGAGAGAGAGCACAAGCAGAGGGAGAGGCAGAGAGAGAGGCAGACTCCCCAAAGTGGGGTTCAATCCCAGGACCCTGGAATCATGACCTGAGCTAAAGGCAGACATTCAACCAACTGAGCCACCCAGACGCCTTGGGCTCTGGATTTTATTTGTGTTATCCTAGAGCTTGCCATTCTCTTTGTATTCTGTCATGGAATGTGGCTTCCAGCAGACATCTGAGCCCAGTTACAACTGACTATGATCTTCAAGCTACGTGGTTTTATACTCTTTGTATCTTCAAGCCATGGTCTATAGACCACCCCCAGAAGCAGGTACCAGGTGCAGACATGAGGGCCAAGATGCTCTTGGGATTCTCATTTTTCAAGTTATTGGTATAATCTGAATTTGAGAAACAGATCTAACTGCCGGAGAGTAAAAGGCTGATCTGGAGAAATCATATTTAAAACAGCTCGTGTGAAAAATTCTCAAATCCAAGCCATTGTCTAAGTATGTGCCAGTGTTTAGTAGCATGGCATTCCACTAGGAATTCATACCAGTTCAACAACTGAGGTCGGAAACACCAGGGAAAGTGGAGAAAGTGACTGAGATTTCACTGATAGAGTACCTACTTCTGGAAGAATTAGAAAAAAAGAAAAGAAATGAGGACCAAGCCATACACAGTACACTGTGTCTTGACATTTTATTTGTCCCTCACCTGCCTCAAGATCATTTCCATACATTTAATTTATGATAATTTGTACATCCCTACCCTACGAAATATAAAAAAGATGTTATAAATTGCTTACCATGTTAGTCAAAGCATAGATTTTTATAAAGTCCCATTGAACCATTTCTTCTCATTTTTATTACTCAATAAAAAAGAAGTTAAACCAACAATGGCATTAAAATAACATTGAGATTCATAGAATGAACCAAATCCTAAGAAGCTCTCAAAGTTTTGCCCTAGGTTGCATATCTATCAAGGATCCATCCTCCATCTGGTTAGTCAGTATCCCCAGATGTTCCATTTGAAGAACACTACCATTAACATAATCTCATGTATAATTTTTAAAAAGGCAATGATAGCATCACTAAATACCTTTTTGACAGGAAATTGTACCTTAAATCTAAAGGATCGATGGCTATATAACACCAACTGTGATTTTGGATGCCAAATAGTTGTCTTGAGAGAGAAAATACTTTCCAATCGTATGTGAAAATAGGTTGAATGCTCACTTTTTTAAGTTAAAACAAACAAAATTCTAAATGAAACCAACATACCAAAACTAAGATTTACAAAGCGGAAGGAAGGGGAAATGGAGGGGAAGGAGAAGGAAGAGAAAGAAAAGAGGACTTCACTCCTGAATTTATAACAGGATATTTTTTAACATTTCCCATGAATCCATGAAATATGAATGAGGTCTGTGCCCTTTGTTTACATAGACAGACACATCATTTTTCTAAAGAACAAGATAACCCCATATGAAAGTTGTGTAACTTATTTGTTAAGAGACTTAAACCATAACTAAAATCCAAAAATCCAAAATTCTCAGCCTGATCTTCCAAACCCTCCACAGTTGTGTCTCACCTAATGTTACCAACCTCCTTTCCTGGCTCAGCCCATCCCTCACCCTTGTCCAACTATATCTCACTGCTTGCCCTTCTCCAAAGAAGATTGCATTTCCATCTCCACACTTAGTTCCTGCATTTCTTTCATCCTAGAATCCCATTCTTGTGTCTTTCTTGCCCAAAGAACTCGCACCTGACATATTCCAACCCTATTTACAAAATTCTCCCCTTCCGTCCTTAGAAAGTATTTGCTCTATTCTCTGAAAGTCTGTCACTTTGCTTGCCCTGCCTCTGATGACACTTCAGTTGCTTCTATCATTGTCTCCTCCCCTGAACTGCGAGCCTTCAGAGGCAGAGGTCCAATAATCATCTTAGTTTCACCAGAGCCTAACGTTAAGTGTTGGCCCATTATCAGTGCTCATTGCAAAGTAGAGCTATTCAAGAATTGGCTCACTGAAGTCATCAAAACCCCAGTTCTTCCCATTTTTTGCTCTGCTATTTGTAGCATGGCATCTTTTCTAGTAGGTTGGCATTAGGATGGCTACTAGTTCCAACCATCACAGTCAGATGTGATATCACTCTTGGTTTTCACCTACAAGTTCTTAATAGTGGGAACTCTAGTAAGGGTAAGGCAGGGCACATGGTCACAGTATGACAAACTCATGACAAATCACGAGTTTTCATGTATTATCTCATGAATAAGGTTGATGTTTATGGGGAAGAATCTCCCTCATTTTGTTTTCATTTCACAGGATATCATGCTATATATGAGGTCCTAGGATTCTTCCTCAAAAAGTGAACCACACCTAACACCCAGGTTGGTTTCTACCCCTAACCTCCAATTAAAGGAACCCCATCTCCCTGGATAACTAGCTGATTCTACTGTGGCATGGAATATGCAAAATGAGTCTGGACCAACTAGAAATGTCACAAAATAAATAAGTATTCGAAAGATAATGATGGAGGCACGTCAAAGGGACAGGAGCCAGCCTGAAAGAGCTCCTAACAGCAGGAGCTGAAACAAGATGAATAACATGGTATTAGATTATAAAGCAAAATTAAAGTTATCCATGAATATATATTAATATGAAGAAATGATTGAATAAATAAATAACTGGGGGAAAGAGACAAACCTCCCGATTCCAGATCATAATCCATATATCCACCACCACCACCACCACCACCACCACCACTGCCAAGAAGGTGTATTCAATGACTTGCTTTCAAAGAAAGCAGAAGGGGTTGGAGGCCTTGCGGTGAAGAAAACTGGCAAACACTACCTTAGCCAGCCAATTAAGGTCAAAATCATCTGTGTTAAGTGATGCTCAGAGCACATACCTTTAAAATAATGTGATAAGAATGGCTCTTCACCTTTGGAGTCATTTTCTTTTTTTTTTTTTTTTTAAGATTTTGTTTATTTATTTGTCAGAGAGAGAGAGAGAGAGAGCAAGCACAGGCAGACAGAGTGGCAGGCAGAGGGAGAGGGAGAAGCAGGCTCCCTGCCGAGCAAGGAGCCCGATGTGGGACTCGATCCCAGAACGCTGGGATCATGACCTGAGCCGAAGGCAGCTGCTTAACCAACTGAGCCACCCAGGCGTCCCTGGAGTCATTTTCTCCAAACCCATGACCCCAGTCTAATCAGAAGAAAAACATCAAACAAACGTGAATGGAAAGATAGGGCCCAAAATATGTAACCAGCTCCACTCAACACTGTCAAGGTCTTCAGAAACAAGGAGAGTCTAAGAAACTATCACATTTCAGATAAGAGGAAGGAGATGTGATTTAGATGAATAAATCCAGTATGATATCCTGATTGACATCCCATACCAGAAAAAGGTAATTAGGAAAAAAGTAGTGAAATCAAATCAAGTGAAATCAAGTGAAGTTTAGTTCATAGTAATGCTCTCATGTTGGTTGTCTTGTTGTGACCAGTCTACTTGTGACAGTAATACGGTCACAAAAGCAGGAATTGGATGAGGTATATAAGAACTCTCTGTACTATCTTTGAAGCTTTCCTATAAACCTGAAACTATTCTAAAATCAAGTTGTTGTTTGTTTGTTTGTTTGTTTGTTTAAGTAAGCCATCTATATTGAAAGCATGATACATAATAGGGAAAATTGATAAACTGGATCTTACCAAAATCAAAAAACTTTGCTCTGTGAAAGACCCTGCAAAAAAGATGAAAAGAACAATCAACAGACTGGAAGGAAAATTTGCAAGCCACATATATGACAAAGTATTCATATCTACAATGTATAAAGAAAACTCAAAAGTTAACAGTAAAAAAAAAAACAAACAAAACAACAACAAAAAAACCAATCCAATTAGAAAATGAGCAAAAGACATCCCACCAAAAGGGATATACAGATGTCAAATGGAAAGATATTCACATCAATAGCCATTAGAGAAATGCAAATTAAAACCACAATGAGCTATTACTATACAACTATTAGAAGAGCTAAGATAAAAATAACTCCACCAAATAATAATGAGAATACAGAGAAACCGATTTTTTCATATACTGTTAGTGAATGTGTAAAAGAGTAAAGCTGTTCCAGAAAAGAGAAGGGTACTTTCTAGAAAATGTACATGTATTTATCATCTGACTCAGTGGTAGCTCTCTCAGGCATTTAATCCAAAGAAATGAAAACTTGAGTCCACCCAAAATCCATACACAATTGTTCATAGGAACTTTATTAGTAATGGCCAAAAATCAGAAAGAACCCAAATATCTTTCATTGGATGAATGGCTAAACAAACCATTTATATCCATACCATTGGCAATAAAAAGGAGGGAACAACTGATAATGGACAATTACATGAATGTATGCCAAGGAAATTGTGCTGAGAGAAATATGCCAGTTTCAAAGTTTGTGTATTTCAGCATTCCTGAAGTGACAATGTTACAGAGACAGAAAACAGATTAATAGTTGCTAGAGGCTTAGGGCAGTGTAGGGGCTGGGGGACAGGGAGGTGCTGCGACCATAAGTCGGCATGAGGGATCCTTGTGATGGAACAATTCTGTAGATAGTCTGTGGTGTAGGCCATACAAACCCTCAGATGTGATAAAAATCCCAAAGAACTAAACACATACACCGCACACAAATGAATGTGTATGAAACTGGTAAAATCTGAGTAAGGTTGATTGCTTGCTCCTATCAATGTTAATTTCCTGACAATTATATTATACTATAGCTATGCAAGATATTACCACTGGGGGAAACTATGTAAACAGTTTCTTCTCTCCATGTTATTTCTTACAACTCCATGTGAATCTAAACCTCAACACTTCTTTTTTTAATAATGAAAAAAACACAGGCAAAAACATGAAGTTATGACAGATTTTTTTCTTTTCAATACTGAAATATCTGAATCATTGCCACCTGGTTTGTCTAATCAATTCAGGCAAAAAATAGAAATAAAAAATCTAAAAATTAAAATGGAGCAGGTATATAATCAAACCAGTTCTGTTATGTCGGATCAGTATATCCCAGAAACCAAGGCTAAACCAATGGAAGCTCTACTATAAAAAGAATTAAGTACTCAGCATTTGTAGAATTCTGTTGTTGCCCTGCTGCAGAAGCGAAAAACCTTCACTACTTTACTCTGTGCAGGAGGGAGCCAGAGCCTTGTAGTGTATCTCCAACTTCCCTGAGGTTGATGTTGGTTTATCAACCTTTACTCTTTAGACCCTGTTGTTCAGTTATAAATTTATCTATTGATAGAATTATTGAATACATTTTTTTCTTTGTAACTATAAGCGTGTTAGTTGTTTTTTGTTGTTTTTTTTTGTTTTGTTTTTTTTAAATCTCAAGCAAATGAGATTTAAAGGAAATGTGGTTAATGAGGCCTTACACAATCCATTCTGACTCACAAAGATCCCTCTATTTGAAAAGCTTGAAATATACTACAGAATGTCTGTTGGGGAAGTACTCAGTGTTTTAATCTAGAATCTCAAGATTTTCCTTTGTTGTATTTTTTGGAAAATTGGAACAATGGTAACATTGTTACCATTACAATGCTCCTGGTCCAGGAAGACACAAAAATGTATAAACAGGGAGATGGGAGATAGGTAGGAGTGATTCTGCCTTAGTTTAGGGAGTAAGAGTTTTAGGCTTCATGGCACAAGTAAGCTTTAAGCAGAGTCTAACAGTTAATAAGTACTTAATAAATAGTTGTTGGATAAATAGATGAAAAAATAAATATGGAAAGTAAACTCATATTTGCACAAATATATATGAAAATATGTTTTTTTGTTGTGTGGATAAATTCAAAACCTCTAAGTAACATTTAAAAGGAATTGATTAAATAAGGCATACAGTTGTAACACAGCTATTAAAATAAATGAGAAAAGGTTTTGTATATGAATATGGAAAGATGCCCGAAAGACCATATTAGATGGGATAAGCAGAAAATTGTAAGGATATATTCCTATGAATATATATATATACACACACACACATATATACACACACACACACATATATATACACACATGTATATATACACACACATATGTATATAATTATATATGTATTTAAATTATATACATAGAATTTTTATTTAAATACAATAATATTAGTGCACACTGAAACCTAACAAAATATAAATTAAATTACCAAAAAATTATTAATAATTATCTAGATAAAGAAGGGTAACAGGCAGTTTTATATTCTATTTTTCCTTTAATGTTTGATTTCCTTTTTTTTTTTAAGTTTTATTTACTTAATTAGTAATCTCTATATCCAAAGTGGGGCTCGAACTCAGGAACCCAAGATCAAGAGTCACATGCTCTTCTGAAGGAGCCATCCAGGAGTTTGATTTCTTGGTATAAGTACAAACTGAGGAAAGAACCTAACAAGAAGAGCAGGCACCACACTATCCAAAAAACAAAGGATGCTATGGACTGGGAACAGCTTCTGTAAATGTCACGCTTAGGGACTCCATGCCCTCTGATACGTAGGCTGGGTGTTGGAGATGGGGGAATGGTGTTCGACAGCATCTTAGTACCAAGTGAACTAGTTTGGGCTTGTTTTCCACAGAGAACGGGACTTTAAAAAGGACTAACATCATCAAGCCTGAGTTTTAAAGGATAACACATTTATTATCTTTATCCTTAATTATGACACCTCTGTCCATTTTGGAGCTATGCTTTGGGATCACACAAACCACACTTTTTTTTTTAAATGTCACTTCTCTGCCAATTCCACCTCTATTTCTCACTAGGATGTGTTTTAATTGTGTGGTAAGAACTTGCCTTCAAGAGCCACCAGCTCCCCCTGAGCCGTTTCTTTCAGAGCACGGTTAGCTTCGTGTCCTTTAGCTCTTTTCTGAACATCTGGGAAACTAAATCCTGCTATTCTGGTCTCTTGAGGTCCTTCTAGCCTATAAAACACAGCTGGCAAAGATTTCCAGAGGGATAGTTCTCCCTGTTCTTATCTACCTATTTCTCTACAACACCTTTCCTCCCCATATCTCACCACCACCACCATAGGAAAATATTAATACTTTAGCAGAGACATGCCAGGGGAAACTAACTTGTCCACAAACCTCGGATTGTGTTTAAGCCTTTAGGAGACTCAGCCATGCCCCATGCAGACGTGAGGAAATCACTGGAAATCTATAAAGCATCACTGGAACTCGAAGGTAGAATTCATACACACATGCGTGCTGTGTCCCCTCACAGTATGAGGCTTTTCCAGGTCATGAAAAGGAGTCACCAAGAGGAGCTATCAGCTGAGCAAGTGAGGAGGCTTGATGTTTGCAGCAGCGACTGTGTGTGACCCACATATAGGCAATCTTGGGAGCTGGAGGCAAATTCATAGTCAGCCTGGAAGGTCTAGGTAGGTGCCTGCACTGTTTGTGCCACAGGGAGAGGTCAGGGGAGCTGCTGCAGTCTGTGGGATTATAGGGACTTGTACAGACTTGAGTTACGCATGGAGGTGCAGCAGAGCGCGTCAGAGGAAACAGTGTTCCTCCAACCACCTGCTCTCCTCTAGTCAGGAAAACCCTGCAGAAGAAGTATCTCCCTAGCCCCCAGATTTGTGCAATCGGTGTTTGCCAGACATAGGTGACGGAGAATGAAAGGTCATTCTCCCTATCTACTTAGAACACCATCACTTTGAAAAATGCCGATGAAATTTTGATCGGGATGGCAGTTGAAAGTATAGATTACTCTGGGCAACATAGACATTTTAACGTTTATTCTTCTCATCCATGAGCATGGAATGTTTTTCCATCTTTTTTGTCTTCTTCAATTTCTTTCCTGAGTGTTCTGTAGTTCAGATCTTTTATTTCTTTGGTTAGGTTTATTCCAAGGTATCTTATGGATTTTGGTGCTATTGCAATTGGAATCGATTCTCTAATTTCTCTTTCTACAGTTACATTGTTAGTGTACAAGAAAGCAACTGATTTCTGTCCATTGATTTTATATCCTGCCACATTACTGAATTGCCATATGAGTTCTAGTAATTTCGGAGTGGAGTCTTTTGGGTTTTCCACATAAAGTATCATGTCATCTGTGATGAGGGAGAGAGTTTGACTTCTACTTTGCCAATTTGAATATCTTTTATTTCTTTTTGTTGTCTGATTGCTGTTGCTAGGACTTCTAGTACTATGTTGAACAATAGTGGCAAAGAGTGGGCATCCTTGTCATGTTCCTGATCTTAAGGAAAAGGCTCTCAGCTTTTCCCCATTGAGAATGATATTCACTGTGGGTTTTTCATTGATGGATTTCATGAAATTGAGAAATGTTCCTTCTATACCTATACTCCTGAAGAGTTTTAATCAGGAACGGATGCTGTATTTTGTCAAATGCTTTTTCTGCATCAATTGAGAGGCCCATTCTTCTCTCTCCTCTTCTTAATGTGTTCTATGACACTGATTGATTTGAGAAGATGTGGTCCATATATACAATGGAATATTACTCAGCCATCAGAAAGGATGAATGCCCAACTTTTGTATCAGCATGGATGGGACTGGAGGAGATTATGCTGAGTGAAATAAGTCAAACAGAGAAAGATAATTATCATATGGTTTCACTTACTTGTAGAACATAAGGAATAGCATAGAGGACTTTAGGAGAAGGAAGGGAAAAATAAAGTGGGAGAAATCAGAGGAGGAGACAAACCATGAGAGATTATGGACTTCGAGAAACAAACTGAAGGTTTTGGAGGGGAGGAGAGTGGTGGAATGGGTTAGCCTGGTGGTGGGTATTAAGGAGGGCATGTATTGCATGGAGCACTGTGAGTTATACATAAACAATGAATCATGGAACACTACATCAAATACTACTGATGTACAGTATGGAGACTAATATAACATTAAAAAAAAAAAAGAACATGATCGCTGCCCCTTACCCAATGGCAACATCATTATTTAAAGCTTAATGACAGCCAATCCTCATGGTTCCATGAAGCACAGTTTGGAGTATGGGACTACAGGATTTTAGATCTGGAAGGAGCCTTTGAATTCATCCCCTGTCATTCCATGTACACATGTTGATACCAAGTCACCTGATCAGGCCCCATGACCTTGCCATCAGGCTCCTTGTTTGAAACAATCAACAATGTTTCTGTTCTTCAAGGCACAGCCTAAGGGTTACTTTCTTGGGAAGCCTTTGAGGCTCTAAGTGTCTTCATATAGATCTTTCTCGTAACTCGTAAAGCACCATCCTAATTATTTGTTCAACTTCCTCCTCTCCCCACTTGTGTAAAAATACCAACAAAGGTATGACTCATTTGAGGACAAGGACTTTATCTCATATTTTAATCACATTTGGAGATGGATAGAGGAAAGGATAAAGGAAAGAGAAGAATTTGTTATCACGAAACCAGGGTAGGTTTCTCTAACTCTGTAGATGCACACATAAAAGGATGCTTTATGTATCAATCTTCACCATGCTTTTCTGTGGTAAAGATGCCATTACCTGATTAGGACTATTATTTTAGCCATTCACAATACTTTTTTAAATAGAGGCCTATGAGAGAACAGAAAGGGTTTTCAGATTCTCACTAATCATTGCAAAATAAAAGAGGAAAGGTAATTGCATGGTTTTTAGTTAAAAGGCTTTGCCGTTTCAAGACTGAGCCTGGGAGGTCTGGTTTAACATGGCTTCTGAGAAGCAGTTCCTGGTGCAGCCTCTCCCTTCTTTCTGCTACAATGCTGAGGAATACACAGCAAAGGCAGAAAGCTTGCACTCCTCTCTAAGATCTAGGTCTGACAGTCCTTGTGGGAAAATCTGAAGTAAGGGAGTAAGAGATGGAGCCCAGAGGACCAGGGAAGGAAGAACAGCTTCTCAAGTGCTAAAAGTGAACATAAAACCTCCAAAATGCATTGTTTCAGGTCTCAGAAGCCACTCTTCTGGTTCTGCTTTTCTCTGCCTTCCTCTGTCTTCCAAAGGCCCCCTCTGCATGAGCTGGGATGCCCCCTGGGACCCTCATGACCCATGACTTCCCAGCTCAAGAGTTTTGCAGAATCTGGCTCTAGATCCTGCCTCTGCACATCCAGAAGGCAAGCTTGGAGCAGTCCAGCCTTGATCAGGGCCACAGCATGGTAGAGAGGCTGGGGCTGCAGAGCTCATCACATGGGCCATCCCTGATGGGACAGAGAACAGATGTGGGCAGGCTCCCTGACCTTCCAGAAAACAGCTGTGCAAGACAGAAAGTTGCATGGGACACATCAGGCTCTGAGATAATATGTATTATTTTGCTAGGGCTGCTGTAACAAAACACTGGTGGCTTCCATAGCAGAGATTTACCACCTCACCATTTTGGAGCCTGGAAGCCCAAGATCAAATGATCAACAAGGTTGGTTCCTCCAAAGAGCCATGCGGCAAGGATCTCTTTGGCTTGTGAATGGCCGTCTTTCCCACATTGTCTTCCCTCTGTGCGTGTCTCTGTGGCCAACTTTCCTCTTTTTGCAAGGACTCTTATTTCATTGGATTAGGGCCTACCCTGATGGACTTAGTTTTAATTTTTAACTGAGATCTCATTGACATATAACATTATATTCATTTTAGGTGTACAACATAATGATTTGATATCTTTGCATATTACAAAATGATCAGTCTAGTTAACAGCCATCACCATAGTTGCATTTTTTATATATCATGAGAATTTCTAATATCTATTATTTTAGCAACCTTCAGTTATGTAATACAGTAGTATAAACTATAGTCACCATGCTATACACAACATCCCCGTGACTCATTTATTTAATAACAAGATGTCTGTGCCTTTTACTCCCTTCACCTATTTTGCCCACTCCCCATCCCCCACCTCGGGGCAACTATCAAACTGTTCTCTGTATCTATGAGCTTGGTTTGTTTGCTTGTTTTCAGATTCCCATGTAACTGAGATCATATGGGATTTGTTTTTCTCTGTCTGACTTATTTCACTTAGCATAATGCCTCTGAGGTCCACCGATGTTGTCTCATATGGCAAAATTTCTTTTTAAATGGTTGAGTAATATTCCATTTTAGATAGCGAGTTAAATAGGTAGATAGCTATCACATTATCTATGTATTGATACATAGATATCACGTATTTTCTTTAGACACTTACCCATCAATAAACACGGAGTTAGCTCCCATGTCTTGATATTGTAAACAATGCTGCAGTGAACATGGGGGCACAGATATTATTTTGAGTTAGCATTTTCACTTTTTTTCTTTCTGTTGGATAAATACCAAGAAGTGGAATTTCCAGATCATACGGTAGTTCCATTTTTAATTTTTTTTGGAAAACCTCCATACTGTTTTACATAGGGTCTGCAGCAGTTTATATTCTACCAACAGTGCACAAGCACTCACTTTTCTCCACATCCTCACCAACAATTGTATTTGTCTTTTTGATGGCATTTTTACAGGTGTGAGGTATCTCACTGTGGTTTTGACTTACATTTCCATAATGATAAGTGATGTTGAACACCTTTTCATGTACCTGTTGGCCATGTGAACGTCTTCCTTGGAATACTGTTTATTCAGATCCTCGGTCCATTTTTTAATTTGGATTGTTTATTTGCTATTGAGTTGCATGAGTTCTTCATATATTTTGGATATTAACCCCTTATCAGGGGTTAATATTTTCTATAAATATTTTCTCCTATTGAGGGAGTTGTTGCCTTCTCACTTTGTTGATGGGTTAACAGATTCACTTTAATTTGATTATCTTGGTAAAGACCCTAACTCTACATAAGGTCTTATTCCGAAGTACAGAGGGTTAGGACTTCATTATATGAAATTGGGGGAGGTGGGGAAGACAGAGTTCGCTTCAAAACAATACAGTTCTGGGGCGTCTGGGTGGCTCAGTGGGTTGAAGCTTCTGCCTTCAGTTCAGGTCATGATCCCACGGTCCTGGGATCAAGCTCCACATCAGGGGAGCCTGCTTCCCCCACCCCCCACCCCCGCCCTGCCTGCCTCTCTGCTACTTGCTATCTCTGTCTGTCAAATAAATAAATAAAATCTTAAAAAAATACAGTTCCAAACACATAGACATTGAGCACCCTGGGAAGTGTAGTATTTGATGTTCTATCTTTGCAGAGCAGTGTATTCTCACAGAACATCGAGAGCTGCTCAGTGTGAACATGCATCAGAAATTCAGAATGAGGTGAGAGATTACATGGGCACCAGTCTTTCCTACAGGTATGGGTCTGGGAAGACCATTTATAAGAACACTCAAACGGCTAAGTCTGCACTAGTCACTAAAAGAATGTGAAACAAGACTACCAAATCACATTTAGTTCTTTCACTTTGGCAGAAAGTTAAAAACCATACTCCTTTCTGAAAAGAATGTGGTTAGATGAACACATACATGCATTGCTGAGGGGAGTGGAAAATGGAACCACATTTCTGGAAATAATTTGGTGATTTAATCAAGGACCTTTAAAAAAGTTACGTAATTTGACCCAATATTCCTGATTTTAGAAGTGTTTCTTCAGAAACTAACAAAGCCTATATTAAAATTTTTTGTAAAACAATGTTTCTCCCAACATTGATTAGAATGGTAAAACAAAACTGTGGAACAGCCTCAGTGGTCAATAAAAGAGGAAAAATTCGTATCAGAACTAAAAGCAAGAGTCTTCAAATAATTTGTTCTTATAAAAATATTATGATATGATATTAATGAAATGAACCTTACACAAATAATTCATAATATAACTAATTTTGTTTTGAATATTCTCATAAAAGAAGTCATGGAGATCTCAGCATTTTTTATTTTTTGGTGAAAGGATAAGAGACTGTTTTTACTTTTTTTTACTTTTTAATTTTCATATTTCCAAAACTTCTTACAAGATAGGTGTGTATTTATTGGTCACTCCTATACAGCAAAAGGATAGAATTTCTTTTAACATTGTGTATCTTTCTATTTCATGTCTCCTCTTCCTTTATGTTCCACCAGGGCTATAGATTGAACAGTGCCTAAGTGCTCACAAAGTCCATTACCCTCTTTTATTCATTAGCTTTAGATCTATTTCTCATTACTATTGCATCCATTATAACTCTATCCATATCCCGATGCTTATGAAACTTACATAAGAATCTCAGTTTGTTTAACTTGCTATGACTAGGTAAGAATGAAGTTGCCTCTTTGCTTCAACTGCATCATGGCACTGGGATGAAAACACTTTCGTGAATGGAAAATTGACTAACAATGGAATTATATTAAGATTTATGAAAGTTAGAAATGGAAATAACCTGGCTGAATTACTGTCATTTACCAACTGTATTTTTCTATATATGTGTTGTAATTCCTACCTTGGAGTTTTTCGATGGTATAAATATGTTATCTTTCAAATATAAATATGAATAAACATAGATATAAATATAAATAGTATAGATATGAGTGCAAATATGAATATAAGTGCATTTATTAGTGTGGCATTATCAATTTGTCATGAACTCTTTTAATCCTTTCTTCTCACTTGTGACAGGATGATTATTGTAAAGAAAGAATTTGATTATGTTAATTTCCCAATTTGAAATTCTTTAAGTGGATCTGTGGTGTCTGACCTTGATCTGCCTTCAGGACTGAGCACTCATTCCCCTAGTTGCCAGTGGTTTAGGAGCTAATGGCTCTCAACTGAGTAACCCTCCAGAAGTTGTCCTCCACCAAATACAGCAGCTTTACCCAAAGTCATCCCCACCCCAGGAACAGCCCACATCTGATGACTAGTGAATGCAGGGATATAAAGGCCTGACCACCTTGCCTCTACTCAGGACAAATCTGAAGAGCATCTCTGCCTAGAGTTTACTATAGGATGTACCTGCCATTCATTTCTTCCCTCTGCCCGCTCCTATTTCGTTCATTTCCCTACAGCTGTTGATCCTGGAACACCTTCTAATAAATATTTCCACACAGAAGAATCTCTGTTTCAGGGTCTGTTTCCTGAGGACTTAACCTAAGAGCTGGTGCCAGCAGTGGTCTGAGGAAGCTGATTCTCACATGGGATTTTGGAAGTAGATTACTCCTAGTCAGCTGACTATGAGAAACCTGTCACTGGTGGTTGGTGGAGCATAAACAGCCCCAGGCAACCTGTAGCTATGAAATTCACTTTCACTAATAGTGCATTGGGATGGGGTACCATGGAAAGCATTGCACTGGAGTGAGAAATATCTCAGTGCCTGAGAATTTCAGGAAAGTAGAAATGAAGGACTACAGAATCAGGTAGCCATACTTGGGTGCAGTTAACACATTAAAAAAGAGAGAGAGAGAGATAAGGCCAACAGTGACTAATCTGGGTAAGTCTAAGAGTCGGAGAGCTTCTTTGGCATGATATAGAGTGACTTTCATCTTCTATAGCTCACGGGCAGGAAAAGCTTAGGATCAAATCCAGGACATACTTAAAAGAGTAGCAGAGCTGCAGAGAAGGTTAAATTTTTAACCCCAAAAAGTCTTCTATGCCAAGGTCAGAGCCCTTGGAAAAGAGTGGGGTCCTGAGACACAAAATCAGAATATCTGGTCTCATGCACTTGAAAATTTTGAAGGTAGATCCCTCTGAATTCTCTGGGCCTGCTAGCATAGCCTACTCTTTCCTGTTAATTGCTAAGGTTCTTCTCTCTTGCTTGAAGATGGTGAGCAGGTCTGTGGCTTCCAAAACAACATACACCTCCTTTAGGACCTACCCCTAATTCTTCTGCTGGACACAAACCAATAACTTAGGTTAAGTCATATCAAGAACTTGCAAGGAAGAGGCTAGGCCTACTAAGAGAGGAAAGTACTATGTCCCAGAGAAGCTACAGGACCTTCCAAACATGAGCTAGCAAGAGATGGTGTATGGAACTGTATGTTGAAGTTGCGAATCAAGGGAGGGAAAAAAGTTGTACAAAAGTTTAGGCATATGGAAATACAGTCCCCTGATACAGGATTTAATATCCTGGCCAAGACCCCAGAAGACGGTGCTGATGCCATGCTTGAATGTTTCTTAGAAAATTGGAGAAAGCAATGGTTCATAGCTATGAAGTCAACATACCAAAAGGACCATGACAATTGAATAGGGGATTGGTCGCTGATATAACCACATTAAATCACCAGTTTAACCCTTAAAATTCCAGAGAGTTAATGGAGCATGACAGTTGTTTACCAAAATCTCAGTCGAGAAGCGACTCTAATTGCACTGTGTGCCTCATGTGGCATCTTAATACTGACATCCCTGCTTCAAAACACTGGGGACCCCCTGCACTTCTGACCAACTGGCTATAAATTCAGGGGCTCCTGCAACTCCCTTAATTTCAATAATTCACTAGAGCAACTCACAGAACTCACCTAAAGTGATACACTGACAATTAAATCCGTATTATAAAGGATACAGACCAGGAAGAGCCAAATGAAGAAACATATAGGGGAAGTCCAGGTGGGGGTGGGGTACACAGATGTTCCTGTCCCCATAACAGGTGCATCATCCTCCCAGCACATTAATGTGTTCATCAGCCAGGAAGCTCCACTAAGCCTCAGTGTCCATAGATTTTTCTGGGCATGTTTGATTAAATGATTGTTCACATGATTGAACTCAATTTTCAATCCCTCCACACTCTCCCAATTACTGTGGCTGGTATTCTAGGGACAGCCCCCATCCTGAAGCTATCTAAGGGCCCACCTTGAATTACCTCACCAGCAGAACAAAGACAGCCTTATTACTGAGGAAATTCCAAGGGTTTGAAGGTCTGTGCCAGGACCTGGGAACAGATACCAGGTATATTTATTGTACCACACAAGGTGAGTCCCTGTACTTGAGGACAGCCTAGCCTATATCCAGCGATTGGTAGGTATAGGGGATAGGAGTTTGGTATAAAGGTAGGACTATTTTTCTTTAAGACAGGACAACTCTGAAGGACCATCCTAGCTCCAGAGCTCCCCTGGATCAGCTGTAACTTTTGTTATGGTTTATATTCTGCCTTCAATACCCCACAAGGGTTGATCAATAGGAGCACTCTCCAGTGAGCCTCTTCCTTGCATGTTCCCTATTTACTCTACTTCATGGGCAATCTAAGACATTTTTCTATACCTAGTAAGATAAAATTCAAACATTTATGTAGATAAGGTCATTGCTACTAAGTCTTTAATATCAACTTATAGAATTGTTGAACCTTCTACTCCTGCCATTTTGAATTCCGTTCTGTGGTACCTCAATTCTTTCATTTAGCTGATGGGGCTGGATTAGCTGGTGACACTCTCATCCTTCTGTAAAACAGACTGATTTGCAGCAAACAGGATACTTCCTCACAAGCAGGCCCACAAAACCATGTTTCACTAACCGTATTGGTGATCATCTAGAGAAAGTTCTTCCCAGAGTTGTTTATGCTAGCACTTACTGTAATAATGTAATTTAATTAAAAACTGTATCAACCAGTAAACTCTAAAGACAAAAACAAGTTGTTTCTGTGAAAACTAAATTGAATGTTTTGGAAAGACTTGATAAAGGGGAGTTCATAAAAATCATTGCTCTCTAATTTGGATAAAACCACAGAAAAAGATTGAAAGAGGATAAATCTCCAGAAATTTTCTCAAGAAAGTTGTTTCCAAGTGACTTCAATTTCTCATTTCACCTGAAAAAAGAGAAATAGGAATCCAGAGGATGCATTAAGGGCATAGCTCATGCATGAAAGAAAATATGAAATAGTATATAAGCAAGAAAATGCGTTGGTCCTTTATTTAAAAATTGGCCAAACATAAATGGTTCTAATGTAAACGAAAATGTTTAAAGTACACGTGCCCATTTTTATAATAACTTGCATTAACCAGTAGTCTGAGCCTGACAAGCAGCAACCCTGATGACATCACGTGATTCACTGGACTAGCACTTTGAATCTACTAAGGCCCTTGCATTCCATGTGATGCTTTTCCACATGCAGCTTCCTCCACCTGGCAGTCCTGAAAGCTTTCCCTCATCCTTTTTCAAAAGTGAGCTCAGGAAGCACTTCCTCCCGGAAAGATTCCCAAACTCCTAATATTTCACAGGCTCCTCATTACCCTCTGAGAGAGGTGAACTCCTAAGTACACAGAGTACTGTACCTGCCCAATTATTTATCTTCTCCCTGAAACCGTAAGCAGTGCCTGACTCTTACTCATCCTTGCCAACCCTGTGCTCAGCACAGTCTGACACTTGGGAGGAATTCAATAAATATTCATTGGGTTAATAAATTTATGAGTAATTCACCAATGTTCCATTTTCTTTCCATGACAAATTGGCTTCAAATGCCCTTATCCTCTTTTTCGGGCTGCTGCCCTCTCTGCTCCTTGCATATGAAATGGGTTAGTCAATGTCAGGGATGTGTTCTGATAGCATGATGTAGAATAGAGGCAACTGTAAACTTCAGAGATCAAACCAGAAAACTTAAATTCCTAAACATTTTCCAAGCATCAATCCAAAAATGTAGTTAACACAAGGCTTACAATGACATCCTTATACCATTTTTAAGTCAATGAAAAGGAACTGGAACTTACCTCAATGAAATCTGTCCTAGAGACTATATATATATATATTTATATGTGTGGTACTAGCTGAGGGAAAAAACATATAAGCATATGGTGATTTTTCCAAGCTTCCTTTTTTTGGAAATAAAGCTTTCCCTCCACTTAAATGCATACAACTACTGGATATTTTTCTTTTAAGAAAGTTTTTTCTTGCAAATGTCTTGACTTGGAAAGATATACAATGGCTATAATAATCCTCATATTCCATTTCCATATAATCTAATTAACATAAGGGCTCTTTATTGATCAAGGAAGAAAATTACAGTTCTTCAAGGAGATAGCTGATCATTGCCTTTAGAAATTTATTTCTAAACTACTGTGACTCTAGTAGCAAATTGTATTAATTATTTTACCTTCCACATACACCATTTCACTGTCCCTAGAAGCACCAACAATCTTTGGCACGTTTTGTATGAAACTGGTTACCTGATGATAAATTACCATAGTAGCTGAGAATCCCATTAGTATTCTTGACAATGTTGCAAAGAAAGTCATGATGATGACACTGTGCTAACTGTGTTTCAGCTGGAAGCTAAGAAGAAGCTACTACCATTTGTGACTCAGTGTTTGCAGATAACAGAATCCTGTAAGACCCCATTTTCCCTCTCCTCTAGCACAGTCTCATCCAGGAGAGATTGCACTGCAGGAGGTTCCTGGCAAGGTCCTGACTGGGAACCTGTGCTCCTTGTTTATCAGACAGTTCCAGGTTCAGCTACGTCAAACCATTAGTACAAGGAACAAAACAAACAAACAAACAAAAAAGAATTCTTCCGTTTCCCCACATTCAGAGAACTTTTAGAATTCAAGAAAAATCCTCAGAGGCAATGTGGGTTTTCATCCTCCCGTTACCAGGGTGAAGATTGAGTAAAGCATTGTAGCCAAGGCAACCAGGGCTTTGCCCTGTCCCCTCCATTCCTGTAGCAATTGTGCCCACAGTCTCTGGCATCTGTCCCTCCAAATTCCCTCCTGCCCCTTGTTGACAGAGCTGTTCTTAGTCTACCAGCCCCACTTTATCTGGGTCAGAAGCCAGAAGTGCCTAGAAATCGGGAGATTAGCCCTTCGTCAACAGCTGAGTGATGCAGTGGTATAAATGCCCAGCCTCTTTGGCCCCAGGATTTGAGCCAAAGTTACCTTCTGCGGGGTCTTGTTGACAGCACATTTGGACTCGTCTCCTTCCTTTCCCCTCTCAACTGGGCTGACCACCTACCCTGGTTTGCTTGGGACTGTACTGGTTTCAGCACTGAAGTTCTGCATCATGGAAACTTTTTGGTCACAGGCAAACTGGGCCAACTGGTCACCTTTCACTTACCCACACTTCTCCCAAGGCAATTTTGCAGGAAAACTTCCCAATAAATTACCTTCACATGAAGCTTCATCTCATGATCTGCCTCTAGGACACCAAATCATGATAATAGTCAGTTTGTAGAAACATTGGCTTCATAATAAGGAAATCTCTTTAAGCTTCAGCTTGCCTACAGCACAATAATGGGGCATTCCAACAACCAGAGTCAGCCCACAGCACACTTTCAAAAAGGTGAGGAAGGTCTTTCAAGGAGATGAAGAAGGAAGTGATGAGGAAGTAGGCAGACTTACTGTCCACCACCTTTACTGCCACTTCCCAGCACCAAAGCTTTGTCATCACCTCTCACTGGGATCTTTAGTGGCCTTTTCACACGACACATCTCCTTTCTTCTCCCCTCGCACCCTGTAGTTTACTGTAGTTGAATTTAGTTAAAATATAAGTCAGACCATAGACTGGCACAAAGCCCCAGTGACTGCCCCACTCACTCAGAGCCAAAGCTAAAGTCTTCCCTCTGACCCAAAGCCTCTACAATAGTCTGGTCCAACATCTTCTCCTGCCATTCTCCCCTCGTTGGCCCCCAAATGGCCACCCTGGCCTCCTCACTCTTTTTTTCAGGTATGCCTACCCACCCCATCTTAAGGCCTCTGAGCAGGCTCTTGCTTCAGTCTAGAAGGTGATTCACTTCCTTCAGGCAGGTCTGAACTCAAATTGGCACCTCAGTGAGCCCTCCTCTGGTCCCCTCTCTGAAATGGAACCCCCCACCACTGATATGCCATATCCCTCTCTTGCCCTCATTTTTCTCCTTAGCATGGACTTCTTTGCCTTCTTTCTTTCCTGTCTGCTTCCTAGTGTGCAAACTCCCATAGGCAGTCTTGGTCTATTCTGCCCCCCTCTACCTCCGCATGTGCACCCACCCCAGACTCTCACAGTAGATGTTCATTCATTATTTGATGATTGTCCTTGTTGTGTCCCTAAGTCGGCTGCAGCAGTGGGAGACCTGGACTTCTGGGCAGCTAAACTTGAGTTCCACTTTGTTCATGGCTGGTGACCGGTCAATGATCTGTGTGACACCTAAACTCTTAGACCCGAAGAGCTCTGGCCAGAACCATGGTGGAAAAAGAGCCACCTCATGGACATGGTCCCACTCTGCTGGGATTGTGTAAACTATGAAGTCTATCTAGCAAGTGTGGCTGTTGTTTTCCTCCCAGATGCCAACTTCCCTCTGGACACGTCTCTCTTATCAAAGGTGATAAAAAGGTGAATCCCATCACCTCAGGAATTGTGGCTGGACAACGAAACACAACAACAAATCAGAATATCTAAAAGATAAAAATAGAGCTCAGTGTGGGATGTGAGCATCCGAGTAAGGCATTGCTCTTGCCATCCCAAAGGCATGTGCTTCGAAGGCGCAACTTTAGCCTTCTGAAGCCAGCTGAACCTAGCACAACAATTCTCAGAGTGAGGCCCCCAGATCAACAGTGTCACTATCAACCAGGAACTTGATGGAAATGTAAATTATCAAGTAC
Organism: Enhydra lutris kenyoni; assembly: GCF_002288905.1. Taxonomy (NCBI): domain Eukaryota; kingdom Metazoa; phylum Chordata; class Mammalia; order Carnivora; family Mustelidae; genus Enhydra; species Enhydra lutris. The sequence continues at coordinate 2,992,901 of NW_019154128.1, forward strand.
CCCCAAAGCCTCTGGCTCTACTGAATCAGAGATTGGTGGTGGGCCCAGGGATGTCAATGCACACCTGACACTGAGAAACACCGGCCTACCGGATAGACTTTACCAGGGACTCTTTCCCCAGAGAACACCTGCATGAATCATTCCATTGGAAGCTGTTAGAGCAGGGTTTCTCAGCCTTGGCACTGTTACATTTGGGGCTGGACGATTTGTTGTGTGTGCTGTCCTGTGCACTGTCGGATGTTTAGCAGCCTCCTCAGCCCGCATCCTCTAAATGCCATAGTATCCCTACCTCTACCACCCCCTCCACCAGTTGTGACCAACAAGAGTATCTCCAGACTTGGCCCAAATCGCCCCTGGTTGAAAATCACTCCCTTGGGCAGCATGGAAGACGAGACAGCTTTATGATATGATAAAGCTGAGCCTGCCAACATCAAAAATACATGGCAGTCTCCCATTTTCAACAGATTGAGCCTGGAGTATCTGCTGCATTTGGGCTTCCTGGGAATAGATTTTCAGGTTGGCAAGCAAGAGGTTTCCGGGGGAGTATGCCCAGGGACCACTTCGGTGAGGGGCGAGGGAAGCAGGAAGGGCAGATGGAGAAGCTGAGCTGCGAGGCACTTGAAACAGAGACACCACCGGAAGTTATGGAGTCCCACGGCCCTGCCGAGTTGTTCCAATAGAGGCAAAGGAACAGGCCTCTCTCATTGAACGGGACTGCCATCTACCCCCTCGGGCATAAATGGAGATGAGGCAGCTTCCTGCAGACACAATCTCCGGAGGACTGAGTTGTGAGTTGCCAGAAGCCAGCACTCCAGGTAGCCAGGATGAGCACAGGTCCTGGGTGGTGAACCACAGCTTCCACAACAGCATCTGATTGTCGCAGGACTGGGACCTCAATGACAGCCGAAAATCTACGATCCCAGTCCACGCTACTAAGTACCATGACAGAGGCTTAAATCCAAACGGCTGTTATCTAAACACCTGAACAAGGAACATTTACTGAGTCAAAATACATGTTACTCTTTCTAAAGCCTATTGTGCGCAGACCCAGTGCTCCCTGCTGTACCGTTCTCTCTTCCACCGGAGCACTATTTGTTCTCATAAATACATCATCTGCGAAGTTGCCCTCCCTGGATCTCCACACCGGAGCCAGCGTCAGTCAGTCTCAGCAATTGATTTCTTGGCTCCGATAGAACTCTCCTCATGAGGAGCTAATTATAGATGATGAGAAGTTTTCAGGGTGTGCAGTCTTGCCTTCTCTTTGATTTCTGTTCTGAATGACAAAACATAGAGCTGTCATTCGTATTTGTCTCTGGCCAGCTCTGCTCTCCGGTCCACGGGGCCCGAGGACCTCAGCCTGCCACATCAGCACTGCCTGTCTCTGGGCCAATCAGAATGTAACCCTCAGTGTTCTAGACATCCCATCCTCTTTTGGAGGACCCCCTGTCGTCCGTCTGACGTGTCTATCCATTAAGACATCACCTCTCATACATTCAACATCTGCTGAGTTCCTGTGAGAACTCACCTAAAAGGCTGTTCAGCACGTCCCTTCTGACCCCCATGCCCTGCCAAATGATGTGGGATGAGCCTACCACTTGTCTACAACACTGGTAAGCCTGGAGTGTGCTGAATGTCCCTGTGAAAACTTTGATTCTTTAACACCACTTATTTCCAGGACTTATAATCCTGAGAAGGGCATCATCAGTAGAAATACTAGAAAGAAAAAAAAAAAATTCATGCTTTTAAATGTGAAATCTCTCAGTAATCACCCAAGTTAAAAAATATAAATTAAAGCTCACATGACCTGCAAAGGAGGAAATGTTTAACGAGTCTTTTTCCTTTCAGGAATTTGCCCCTCACACAAACCTTTTATTGAGATGATGATCTCATGTAGCTCTCTCTATCCTAGACTTACCTGGATGACAGAAGCCAGGATCTTGTCTCTCTCCTGATTGTGGAAAATCAGAATCTAGGGACTGGGGTTTTGAGGGGATGGGATCCCAGACTGAGATGGGAGAAGAAAGGGGGTCTATTAGAAACCTCACCCCACCATTTGTCTAAGATTTTATCAGAGAGCCTCAATTACAACAAAAAAAGCAAAACACTCTGTTCTTTTGTTAGACCATATGTCTGCCAATGCTCCTATTTATGGTTCAAAAATAGGAAAATATTTGCACGGAAGGTAAAAATGTAGTGACAACCCTGTACTTAAAATCTTCTCCTTGTGATCATATTTGTAGAAACTGTGGTTGTTCACCTATTTGGATCACACACACAGTGCTGAGTCTGACTCATTCTCCTCCCCACAACCAGACTGTTTCAAGGGTTTCAGCAACCCCAGAAGTCCTCCCCCTGCTTGGAGCCCAGAAAAAGAATCCCAAGCTCCCAGAGAGGAGTCGCATTTTTAGCTCTTCTTGCCTCTCCCTGGCAAGTGAGCTACCTAACTTTCTCGGAAGTGTGCAAGAAGATAGTATCCTCATCCACTTTGCCAGATGGTTGCATCAAGATAACACTGAGACACATTCTGCGGGGGCCGAGGAGAAGGAAAGCACTCCCGTGTGACAGTGTGACATACGACTTCCATCACTCAGCCCGCATCTCTTCGTGCTGCAGCAATATCTGGAGGTGCAATGGCCTGTAAATATATTTAGGTGCGTGATCATTGAGTTTCACAAGCTACTGTCAATTTCACCCGTCAATTTCCATAGAACATTGAGTGTGTCATAAAAACCTTCCGAGGCATTTTCCTCCCTGTAATATAGATTTTAAAAAATAAAAATCAGACAAAATAAGTATTAACTCATCACACAATGGACTGTGATACACTATTGATGGTATTTACATAATCAATCACATTGCAAAAATTCATGACAAGATGTGATGTCCAGTCTCTTCCTAATCCGAGTCTTACTGATTTTTCATTGTTTGGGAAAATGAAAAAATTTTACCTTAGACTCAAGATTTGACATTTGGTTTTGGCTTACCCATCTTTGAAGAAAGCTCTTCAGATATAAGGAAGACTATTTAGAGAATAAAGCACAGGACATGATTTTACCAGGCTCGTCACTCAAGAAACTCCTGTCATTCCCCACTCAGGAAATGTCCTCCCTGACTCTTATTAGCTGTTTTCATTATTAATGTGATGATACAAGCATTGCCCTAGTGAAGCTGAGCTATATTTTAGAATGGTACAAATTCAACTGCCTCCCATGGTCATGCAGGAACAGGCGATCCATACACTGACCCTTTCTTTAAAATCTCTACAGCACCCAGAGTTCATAACACTCCTGTAAATATTCAATTGTATAAAACTTGGTTTCAAAACCAGGTACTATCAGCCCAACCCACTTGTGTATCTCCTGAAAACTGAATTCCTAGCTATGGGATTTCCATTTCAGGGATGTTTAAATGATTGCAAATAAATTTCTGACCATTCCAAGATTTATCAAGAATGGAGAATAAGATCCACGGTGCTATCCATCTATGTTATGAACAATAATTGTGAAATTTATTTCTGTGTGTGTAAAATTCTTATCATAACAGGTATGAACACTTGTATACAGTACCAACCGAAGTTGAATTGACTTCTAAAACCATTGTTTTTGTACAGTTTAGTAAAGCCATAGATAAATAAATAGATAGACAAAATGGCAATTCAATGATAGTCATTACTGTATATAAGTATTCATATCCATTATAAAAATATAACATGCTAAGTGAAATAAGTCAAGCAGAAAAAGTCAATTATCCTATGAATTCACTTATTTGTGGAACATAAAGAATAGCATGGAGGACATTAAGTGAAGGAAGGGAAAAATGAAGGGGGAGAAATTGGAGTGGGTGAAAAACCATGAGAAACTATGGACTCCAGGAAACAAACTGACGGTTTTAGAAGGGAAGGGGTGGGGGATGGGTGACTCCTGGGTGGGTATTAAGAAGAGCATGGATTGCATGAAGCACTAGGTGTTATACACAAACGATGAATCATGGAACACTACATCAAAAACTAATAATGTCCTGTATGGTGACTAACATAACTTAAATAAATAAACAAACAAATAAATCCAGAAGAGTAAAAAAATAATATATATATATGTATGTATAGAATGTATTTATGTAAGAATTCTTGTATATATATATTTTTATGTAAGTATGTATTTATTTAAGAATATATTATGTAGGAATATATTTATAGAAGTATATATATATATTTATGGAAGAATATATATATGTGTGTGTGTGTGTGTGTGTGTGTGTGTGTGTGTATCCTGGTAAGCACAGGCTAGAGATAGAAAACTAATTAGGTTCTGAATTTGACAACCTACTAAAAAGTAGTAATCTCTTTATATGGCATTCTGGAAAGCTCCCATCCCTAATTTTAAATTATTAAAGCATGCTATTTATAAACCAGTTTATAGAAAAAAAAAATACTTTTTAAAATTTTAAATGTGATCTGCAATATACAGAGATAAGCTCAAAGACTTATGTATAAGAATATTTGTTGGGACGCCTGGGTGGCTCAGTTGGTTAAGCAGCTGCCTTCGGCTCAGGTCATGATCCTAGCGTCCTGGGATCGAGTCCCACATCGGGCTCCTTGCTCTGCGGGGAGCCTGCTTCTCCCTCTGCCTCTGCCTGCCATTCTGTCTGCCTGTGCTCGCTCACTCTCTCTCCCTCTCTGACAAATAAATAAAATCTAAAAAAAAAAAAAAAAAAAAAAAAAGAATATTTGTTGTCAGATTACATATAAAATTAAAAACTGATAAATATCATAAAGTTTCAAGAAATAGAGTCAATAAATTTAATATTATACCTTCATGAAAAGAATGTTTTAGGAGAATTATTAATAGCCTAGAAATGTTCAAAAACATATTGTTAAATTTTTAGAAGCAAATTATAGCTTTATGTACAATATATTTTCTTATTCAATGTATAAAAATTTGAAGAAAAAAAGGATAAATTTTAAAAACGTTAACTCTGATTAGCTCTTGGGAATGAGAACTAAATTGTTGTGCTTCTTTATTCATACATTTCTCTATTTAAAAAATTTTCCACAGTGCACATGTATCACTTTTGTAATCAGAAAGGAAATAGATTTTTTTTTTAATGCGATACTCTGTACCGGCGGTCCTGTTTTTAAATAACATCTTGTTCTGAAGCATAATTTTTAATAACAGCAAAAAAAAAAAAAGATGAACTAATAAAATTATCTCTGAGATTCTGTTTGAAATAAACTATAATTCATCTAGTACTTTGATTTTGTTTTCCAGATACTATTCTCCAATTAATAAACAACTACATACGTATGTGCATACACATAGTCATACATAAATGAAAAACAGAGATTTCCAGAGGTAATGACAGAATTCCTGACCTGAGGCAGAGAAAGCTCAAGACGAATTTTGAACATCTTTTCTTTTTATTTTGGCAAAGATTTTTGTTGTTGTTCTTAATCCCTAAGCATTACACACAGAAGTGGTGTCTTGCCCATGATCTTTTCCCATTTTTGCTGGTACTAATCCTAGCCTGTTCTGAGGTTCAGGTAGAAAGCTCCCTTTTCCACATCACTTTCATTGACAAGCTAGAAGTATCTTAAGGCACCAAAGAATAAGGCAGTGCTCAAAGAATGACACTGTCATTGATAGCAAAAGGACATGTGAAATATCTTGAAAAGTCTCCCAGTGACCAAATTTGGGACAATTTGAGCAATTAAATAATTATAGAAAGGGATTCTAAAAAAAATCTGAAAAATCCATATTGACATAAAGACAGGTGGGAGGGATAGATAGATAGGTAGAGGAAAACCACCTCTATACTGTAGAATTTCAATGCATAAATTAGCTTTCAGAGGCACCTGGATGGCTCAGTCGGTTAAACATCTGCCTTCAGCCCAAGTAGTAATTCCAGGGTCCTGGGATCAAGTCCTGCAACGGGCTTCCTGCTAAGCAGGGAAACTGCTTCTCCCTCTCCTTCTGCCTGTGGCTCCCACTGCTTGTGCTCTCTCTCTCTGTGAAATAAATAAATAAAATCTTAAAAAAATAAGCTTTTATTAATTGTACTGTGGTTATAGAAAACATTAACACTTGATGTGGTTTGATGAAGGAAATCAGAAATCTTTGTTCTATAGTTTGGCAACTTTTTTATAGATTTAAATCTGTTGCAAGATGATGGCACCTGGATGGCTCAGTTGGTTAGGCATCCGACTCTTGGTTTTGGCTCAGGTGATCTCATGGGTGGTGAGATAGAGCCCTGTGGCTTCAGGCTTTTCCATGCTCGGTGGGGAGTCTGCTTGAAGGGTCTGTCTCTGTCCCTCCCCACATTCGTGCTTTTCTCTCTTTCTCTCTCTAAAATAACTTAATAAATCTTAAAAAAAAAAAAAGCTATTGTAAGATGGAGAGTTAAAATTGCAATAATTTAAATATTAAGGTATACATTTCTTTATTAATCTGTTGTGGTTGAAGAAAACTGAATAGAAGAAAAGGAAAATATCACAACCCATAAATCCATCATACAAAGAGACATTTCTATTGTCTTTGCTTTTTAATGGATATTTTTAAGGGCATTTAAGGGCAAAAAGGTAGACACTTATTGTGCCTGCTGGATTTATTCCTACATGACCCTGAGCTCTTATAATGAACACTGGACAGCCATACTTCTAGTGCACTAACTCAGAATTAAATCCACATGCTGAAACAAGGGAGGACAGTGGGCCAGCTTCAGACATGCGAAAGAGAGCCTCTTACTCAACAGTCAAAGCAAGCTTCCAGCCTGGCAAGCTTCCGGCCTGGAAACCACCATCAGCCCATCCCATCTGGAGAACATAACCAGGAATTTCCATGGGTAGCATCAGAACGTCCCTCCAGGCATAATGAGGCCTGATGACAGCGAGGAAATGGTAACAAGATTCCCAGCAGCAGAGAAAGAGCAAAACTGATGTTTAAATGATGTAAAATTGCTTTTTTAATATAGATTCTTGATCAAAAACCAAAGCACCAAGAAGTCATTACAAGGCCTCTACCTGGTACGGCATCATTATGGAACTTGTAAGCAAATAAACACAATGCTGCAGAAAGGCTCTCTGTTCATGGCCACTGGACCACATTTCCTGGTAGATGTTATGCCCCACCAACTTGAAATGGCAGTTTCTGCCTTGACAGTGGAGGAAAGCGAGCCTAGAGTTTCCTGTGAGCCAGCAGAGTGATCCTGTTCTCTGGAATTAGGCTGTTGCTATAGCAACCACCAAATGATGGACAGATTTTTGAATGTGCAGTGGTCTACTGTGATAAGAGCTTCCAGGATATCCACTAAGTATTTTCAAACCTGCTATGTCACGCACACTGTGTAATGAAACTAAATACTATGTTTCAAGATCAATTTTAAATGGCTTGCTTTTAAAAATTGAAATGATAAACAATCTGACCTATTTTTAGTGCTAAATAACCATTTGTGCTAATACCAGTTTTATTCACTAGCATGCCAAGTCGAAACTTGCATTTTTTTTGTGCAGCTCTGCTTAGCTGCTTTAAGGAAAGTGGATGGAATTAATGAGAAAGTACAGTGTCCCCTAGATAACAGTAAAGTTCTTACTAAGGTGAATTTAATACCAGGAGTTGGACGGGTTCTAAGAAACACAGTAAAAACTCAGTAAGATGCTTTTGGCCTTCACCTGCTGTATATATATATTTGCTTCATTCCCTTAAGAAAATACTATATCTACAGAGCAATTTCATTTTGGTGGGAGTGTGGACTGAATGATGCCCAGATGACGGTAACACTTCCAGACAATCAAACTTCAATTCTCTACCTGATTTTATGCAAAATCCCCTTGACCTCAATACATCCAAAATGCTTTTGACAGGCAACATTAGAAAAAAAAATGCCATGAGATGCCTACAACTGCTGGAAATTGGAGCAAGTTGCTTCCTCTGATCGCTACCCAGCAAAGACCCTCGTAATCACTTAAACCATAGCTGATGTCTAAAGGAACAATCTTAAAATCCAGGCGAGTTTTTTAATGTGTTTATAATCACCATTTAAGTTTCTTGGATAGAATGTGGATTGACTCTACCAAGAACCTTAGGCAAAAAGTCATCTCCCTTGAGGCAAAGACTGTCAGAGCATCTTAATTTTTTTTTATGAAATTATGTTATACTCAGAGAGAAGTGCCCATATCGTAAATACAATCAGCTCAATTAATTTAAATAACAAACCTGTGAAACCAGCACGCAGATCAAGACAGAGAATACTATGAGAACCACGGAAGGCTCTTTGTGCCCTCCAAACACTATCTCCAAAGGGTCACCCCACCCTGACTCCATAGATTAGTTCTGCCTGTTTCTGGGCTTTATACAAATGGACTCACACAGTGTGTTCCATGTCTGGCTCATTGAGCTCAACATTATGTCTGAGATTCATTCAAGCTGCTGCTTGCAATGACCATTTGTTTTCTCAACGCTGTAGAGTATTTTGTCTATCATTTTCATTAAAAAGATGATCTGGATCTACTTTAACATGGTCAATTCTTGGAAATAGCTACAATTTTCAAGTAACCTTTTCTCGGTGCTGAACATTAAAAGGGATCACAGAGAGTTGGCAGGCACAAATGTGTTTTTCCTTGAAATCTGAGTGATCACACTCTCATTTTATTGTTTTGATGGTGTTAGAGGATTGCTTTTCCTTCAGTGCCTGAGGTCCTCGGTCACGCCACTTCCAAGCATGAAGAGGCAGACCAGACAAGGGGTGATGGGCAGCAAAGCCAAGTTTACTGAGAGGTCATACAAAGCTCTCCATGAGGGAGGGGACCTGAGAGGGTTGCCATCAGGAGTTTCTAAGTCTAGGGGTTTTTATGGGGTTGTTGACAGGCTTTTTAAATCTGATTAAGCCTTCACGTGCCTGTCACCAAATCAGGTTTTTGTCATCTACCTATCACGTGGGAAAGGGTGGAGGGTTCCTTCCAGGGTAGCGTAAAATCCTTTTACAGATGGTTTCCTCTTAGGGCAAGGGCCCCTTGTCTCTGCCTGCCTTTCTTCCAACTATCCTTCACTAATGGGAGTTAGTCTAAATATCAAATGTGATTGCCTTTGTGGACGGCAAAGCACTGAGAAATATTAGTACTTTTAAAAGTCACCCTAAGTTTTTGTGAACAGCCATGTCCAAATCCTAAATATCTTGTTTTTCCACTTCTAAAATGTATTGTGAGACTTGGTGGGATTGTTTCAGGGAGGTGCTAATTGATTTCATCCTCTTTTTTTTTTTCTGTCTAAAAAGTCTAAAATGATTTTTGGAAAAGAAAAAATAACACATTGCCAATGGGAATTTGCATATATACAACCACACAAAAGAGTCAAGAATTCCACACCCTTACACCAGCAGTATACTTTCAGAGATGTCCCCCCCATATTATTGTTGTTGAGACTGCCAAAGAACGATTTGCAAACGCTCTAGAGTAAATATATAATTTTGAGAGCTTGCAACGTCTTACCCAAAACACAACTCTAAATTCAGATGGCTTTCTTGGAGATTTCTTCTAAAAATGTTACCCTATCATCCAGATGGGGTAACTTCACAAGGTTAATGATTCATTCAAATCTATAACATACTCAGGCTCATTTTGATGAAGAAAAATGTGACCCCTGTTTCTAAAATACAGACCAAGCCTTAAAAATCAAAATTAATTCTATTTTTCACACTCCGCTGCTTTAACTAATGAAGCAAACACAGGCTTATCTTCTCTTTTGGAAAGGAGCTGTTGGAGTTTTAGTGGCCAAGGAGAAAGAAACTGAATAAATATTTTATCTTCTATTTACTCCAAAAGATTTGGAAAAATCGTTTCAGATATTCAAAAAACTGGAAGTGTGTCTTTTTTAGCCCACAGTTTTCCTCTACTCCTGGTCAAGTGTTCCCCTTTTGGTAGCCTTGAAGAAAATACTGCAAGGTACAAGAGGAGAAAGATCTCAAGCTTCATGGATGTAGACACAGGGGCACACCCCAACACACATGCTCCCACAAGGTATGTAACACATATAACATGAAATCTAAAACAGAGCTGCTGTCAGGATTGGCCAGGTGATCCAGAAGGGGCCAAGCTTCCCCTTGATACCAGACCAGGGGTCAGTTTGCCCATAAGATCATGACTAGCACTGAGCCCTCCATTTCCCTAGATCTCAGTTTCCTGAAATATATATATTGTGAAAGAATTCGACTATGTGGTCCAAGTCTCCTTGCAGAACTAAAATGCTTTGATTCTTCTTCAGAAATATATCAAGTGGTGAGAGGCAGGAAGGAGGTCAGAGCAGAGGCCAGGAATGTGGTGACTATGGTTACCGGGAGCTGGCAGCCGGGCCCTAGGTTGGGAATAAATAATTAGATCTCCAGGGATTTCAGGAAGGGAGTCAGGATCTAGGAACAGCGATAAATGTTCCAAAATGCCCCTAGTTCTGGTGCCTTTGAAGTTCCTGCCAAATGAGGACGCAGGCAGGGGACTGAAACAAGACACAGCGTCTGCCCAAGTTGACATGCGCTCAGGGAACAGTCATCACCGGACCACAGGGCACCTGACCCACTTCAGAGAAGGCAGCAATTTGGGGCAGGATATGGGATTTGGAATATTTTTAATGAACTTTTTAAAATTTTTGAATACTTTCAGATTAACATAAAAATGACAAAGATGGTACAGAGATTGGCCGTTTACCTCCTCCCAGCTTCTGTTATTAACATCACACATTATTACAGCACATTTGTCACAATGACCCAATGTCACCACAATATTATTAACTTAAAACCATGCTTTATTCAATTTCCCTTAGTTTTCACTTAATTTCCTTTTCCTGCTCTAGGACTTCATCTAGAAGAATGGGATACATTTGGTCCACATCTTTTTCAGTTCCTTTGTGCTATGACAGTTCTCAGACTTGCCTTGTATTTTGAAGAGCTTGACAGCTTTGAGGAGGCTGGTCAGGGAATTTGTAGACTGTCCCTCAGTTGGGGTTTGTCTAGTGTGATTTTTCGTTTCTTTTTTTCTTCTTTTTTTTTTTCCTCCGATAAAAGACATATCAGATACTAAATTGATAAGAACAGATACTACAAAAGTTTCAAAGGCCATGAAGTGATCCAATGTTTTTCTAATGGCTGGAGTGGAATTACGGTCTTTGGAGAGAAGACCACAGAAGAAATGGTGCCCTTCTCAGCACATCAGATCAACAATGCATGCCATCAACATGACTTACCACTGTTGACCTTAACCCTGCTGTTGACCGAAGTAGTGGTTCCCCATTGTACAGTTACTCTTTTTCCCCTTTTATACTGAAATCTTTGGAAGTAGGTCACTACATTGCAGCCCACACCTAAGGGTAGGGAGTTCAACACTTCTTGAATTTGTTGAAAGTTCAACACTTTTATCTGGGTAAATTATTTGCAGTACTTCTGCATGACAAACTTGTCTCTTCTCTCTCATTCCTTTATTCACTTATGTATATTAATATAGACTTATGAAGATTTATTTTATACTTTGAATTATAACCCAATGTTACTTTATTGTCTTGTTCAACTTGTCTCAGCTTTGGCCATGGGCACCTCTTGCAGTTAGCTCCCTGTGTCCCATTGGCTTACCACCTTCATTGTAGATTTGAGGTTGACTTTAGATTTGTTTTGCTTTGTTGAGAACCTCCTGATTTTCTGGGATTTGGGTTGTGACAAAAGTGGCTCACCTAGGACAATTCAGCCCTTTGCCAAACCTCTTACTCTGGTTAACTTTACAATCATATAGATAATATTTACATGCAGATTTTTTCAGATTTCACTTAGATATCAGGGAGCAATATAGGACATTGCTTTTTACTTGCACTGGCCCCAGGGCTGTGTCCTGACTACATATTATACATTCCTGCAGTCTTGAAGAGATACCTCTTTTCAGCTCAGGGAATGGTTTTCTTTCATGTATTTAATACAATTCTTCCTACATTTTCTTTGTTTTCTTTTTTCTGTGAACTCTTAATAGTTGGATAGCCTTCTGGATTGATCCTCTTAAGTTTCAAATTTTTTGTCTTTTCAATTTTCTTGACTTTTTGTTTTATAGTCAAAGAGATTTCCTTATCTTTATCCTCTCATCCTCCTAAGATATATACAATCTGTCCCCGTCTCATGACATGCAGTACTTGTTTCTTTTATAATGCAATCTTCTTAAATCGTTCTAAGAATGCCAATTAGAGCTTTTAAAAGTTTTCTTCATTGCTGATTTGCTTCTGTTTTTTACAGAGTGTAGGGGAGGGGAGGGCTAGTGTACTTTAATTTAGCATCAATAACCTCATCAAACGTCCTGCTCACATTTTGGAACGTGGAAATAGGAAGAATGCCTAAAAGTTCTCTGAATGTGGACAAGGTTTTCCACCTTTAGGTTTAATTATATGCTTCAAAAGTAGTTCTTGTGAGATGGAAACTTCTGCTCTGAGCACCAGTCCCTCTCTTTACTGTCCTTATTTTTTCCAGCGTGTAAATTCTATTCCTTTAGAGAAGAATTGTCAAATAAATCATACTGGGGTAAGTGTTTGGTATAGGCAGAGGTAAGTATAAACTATTGACAAGCCTCTAGTTGGCACGTTTTCAGCCCAAATCATAATTTTCACCTTCCGTTCTCTGTTTAACCAGTGGTATGTGCATCTCCAATAGCAGACCCTCTGTACAGCACTGGGCAGTTTCAGTAGCATGCCCGTCTGTGTGGGCTTGCCATGTAGCTCCTTTATTTCACAAGTGATTCAATTTATCTGCCAGATAAATGCCTAGAAATTAAATTGTTAGTACAATGTACACAGGAGTTTGTAATTTTAATAGGTAGTGATAATTTTGCCTACAGAGGAGAAGATCCAGTCTACATTCCCACAGGCAAAAAAAAAAAAAAAAAAAAAATAAGCCTCTCCAAAATATTTGTGTTTTGGAATTTTATCATTCTTTTGAACAAAAATGATATTTCAGTGTAATCTTGCTGCATTTATCTTACATGAATGAGGGTGAGCATCTTTTATTTTTTAGGAGCAACCTATAGTCCCTTTCTGTGAACAATCTGTTCAATTCTTTACCTAAGTACACTGTTGGTCCTCTGTGCTATTGAATTATAGAAACATTTTATATATTAGGGAGATTAATGTTTTGACTATGTCATAAATTATAAATACTTTTAACCATGTTGCAGTTTGTCTTTTGACAGAATTTATAATTTTTTCCACAAGAAAATGTTTTTGGTGTTCATATAATAAAATGTATCCATTTCCTTAATGGCTTTTGGAATGTAGTTTGTAATTAGAAGCAACTGGCCTTCTCTACAGTAAAAAAAGGAGTATTCCATGTACCTTCTAGTACATTTTATAGTTACACATTTTTCTTTTTTTTTTTAAGATTTTATTTATTTGACAGAGAGAGACACAGTGAGAGAGGGAACACAAACAGTGGGTGTGGGAGAGGGAGAAGTAGGCTTCCCACTGAGCAGGCAGCTGGAAGCAGGGCTCGATCCCAGGATCCTGGGATCATGACCTGAGCTGAAGGCAGCCAGTTACTGACTGAGCCAACCAGGCACTCCTAGTTTCACATTTTTCTATTTAAATTTTTGGTCCATTTAAAATGCAACCTTGAGTCTAGAGTGTGTTATCTAGTTCAGACTATAAGACTATTTTACAATATTTGGTGCCTTTCCCTCCCCATGCTCTTGACCCTAGATTTGACCATGTGACCTGCTTTGGCCAATGAAATGTGAGCTGAAGCAGTCTATGTCGCTTCTGGTCAGAAGCTTTAAGAGATACTCCATACTTTGCTCTGTTCTCTCCCTTCTCTCCAGCAAGGCAATTAGCAATGGTGTCAAATAGACTGCTGGGATTCCAGAGTGACAGTAATTTGACCTGCGCAGAGTACAGACTTGCCCACAACAATAAATAACGAGAATGAAATCTTTGTTAGATAAAATTAAGCTACTGAGATTTTAGGGTCCTTTTTCCTGGAGCATAACCTGAACTTTATTTTTGATATAGGATTTAACTTCATTTTTTTTTTTCCCAGATGCCTGCCCCATGGTCATATCCCAGATTGTTGAATGTTTTATCTTTCCTCATTCATCATATGCAACATCTGAATTAGGGTCAATTTCTAGAGGGGTTTTTTTGTTGTTGTTGTTGTTTTCTTTGTTGTCCCTTGATCTGTCCTGCCATGTCCCCATGCATTTTCATCTCTTTCTCAGTGTCACACACCTATGACTAAATCTGTCAGTTTTAACATTTATCCGTTGATTCCAACTAGTACAAGTAACATGGTTATTTTTTATCAATTTCTTTCCCCTTTGCACTTATGCTTTGTATCAGTTGTGTCATATCTACATTATCAGGTTATTTAGGACCTACATTTGTGTTGTCTTTGCTTCATTGTTAAATATGCTACACTTACTGAAATTCTTTCTTCATAGTTTCTCTTTGGGTTTTTGGTTAGCTAAAGAACATCTTCTTGCAGCTTCCTTAGATGAACTCACAGAAATTTTGCTTAAGTTCAAAACTATTTGCCTGTTGTCCTTATATCTGAAGGACATTTTGACTGAGTATCAAATCCTCAGCTTACTCTTTGTTTCTTTGGGTGTCTTTGTCATAAGATGCTGTGAAGAGAATAAAATAAGTTGATTCCGCATCTACCTTTATGTCTCATTTTGCTCTGCTGCATGAAAATTTCTTTCTTTAACCTCGAGCTCCAATGGTTTTACAAAAAAAATGACTGATTGATTGGCTAAATCAAGTTTGAGATTTGGTGTACTCTCTAAATAGAAACTCAAGTTGTCTATTGATTCAGGGGAAACTTTTTTTTTAAGATTTTATTCATTTATTTGAGAAAGCATGAGAAGAGAGAAAGAGAAAGAGAGCATGAGAAGAAGGAGGGTCAGAGGGAGAAGCAAACTCCCTGCCGAGCAGGGACCCCACTGAGGGACTCAAACCCAGGACTTCAGGGTCATGACCTGAGCCGAAGACAGTGGCTCAACCAACTGAGACACCCAGGTGTCCTGATTCAGGGGTAATTGTTAATGTAATTATATATTTAAACATTTTTCAGTTCTGCTATTTTGCTTCTTTTCTTCAGCAACTCATGTATCACATGTCTTTGGCCCATCATCTATATTATTTTTCTCTTATTTATTTTGATAACATTTCAAGCATATAGAAAAGTTGCAAGAGCAGAAAGTACTTATTTTCTCTTTTCGCAGAATAACCCATTGTTTGTATTTCACTCCATTTGCTTATGACTTGTATGTGTTCCATCTCTCTCTCTCTCCACACACACTCATGCACACAGTCACACATATTTATACATTTTTTAACCAGTTGAGAGTATGTTGTAGACATTATACCCTTTTGCCCTAAATATATCAGTATATTCCTTAACAAGGCTATTTTTTTTACATGGTCAAGAACAATGTCCAGCTTCAGGAAATTTAGTATTAATATACTTCTATTATCTAATTCCCAGTGTCTATTCAAATTTCATGATTATCTTAATAATGTCTGCCATGGCATCTCCCTCACCCCACCCAAGATTCAATAAAGAGTCACACATTATATTTAATTATCACGTCTCTTTAGTCCCTTTTAATCTGAAGCATTCTTTACACTTTGTTTTCTTTAATGACTCACCAGTTATTTTGAGAGTATCACTCAATGTGTGTAATTGGATGTTTTCTCATGATTAGTTGTAGTTCTGTGTTTTTGACAGAAATGCCACAGACATGGTGCTGTGATCTCAGGGAGTCAGAGCAAGATCTTGATTTGTCTCAAAGTAACTTTGATCCCTTGAGGGATGTAGTGCTTGAAAAGTTTCTCTGCTCTAAAGCTAGTATTTCTTTTTTCTTTTTTCTCCAAAATATATAAAGAACTTATTTCTTTTTCCCTTTGTAACTAATAACTGTCTTGTGGGGAGACACCTGAATGGAAACAGGATGTTCACATAGTCTCACGCTTTTACCCACAAGTTTTGAATCAACAACTCTATGCCAATGATTTCTGAACTCCTTCATTCCTTCTACTTTTCCTCATTGGTTTTCACAGTAAGGAGAAGCTTGTCCTTCTCATTCATTCATTCATTCATTCATATCAGCATCACTGATTGGTTCTCATTCTATCCAAGGAGTTAAAAATTCGCTTCTGTCATTTATTTTCATGCTTACATTTTTCCAGAATTGACCAGCAGGCACATCTTTGTAAGTTGGTTCCTGGGGCCTTTTGGGGAGTCTGCCTCATTTTTTAAAATTACTTTCTTGCTTCCCCACAAAAGGATGCTCTATTACTCATCTCACACTTTCCTTGCCACAAGCTTAGAATCAGCCATTTCTCCAAAGGATACATTCCTCAGAGCCACTTTATTAGAGAGTGGTATTTAGATCTCAAGATCCGGGTACTGATTGGTGCTGAGGCCTTTTGCTCCTAGGACCCTTCAACCAGGAGCATTGGAAACATATGGATGGATGAGGGTG
The DNA here is from genome assembly GCF_002288905.1 of Enhydra lutris kenyoni. Classification (NCBI taxonomy): domain Eukaryota; kingdom Metazoa; phylum Chordata; class Mammalia; order Carnivora; family Mustelidae; genus Enhydra; species Enhydra lutris. The sequence goes on from NW_019154128.1 coordinate 3,009,384, forward strand.
TGTGTGTGTGTGTGTGTGTGTGTGTGTGTGATCATGAGATTATACAGACACCTCCAATTCCACTATCACAGGATTCATTTCAGGTTCATCATGCCTATAATCCAGTTCCCCAATAGGAGAGGAGAAACTTGAAGCCAATTATCTTCAATATATTTATGTATTTGTTCAATTCTAGTATGCCCAGAAGTAGTTCAGAATTACTAACCCACAGGACTGTGGAAAACAAAGCTATTAATTAGAATTCAATATGTGTGTATATATTATTTTTATCTTTAGTCTGAGGTAGATGGTCAAACCACTATCTAACATAAGTTATTTGGACCAGTTTCTCTGTTGCATGTTCTCTAATATTTTTAACACTCTTTGCCTGTTTCCTTCTGAGTGTTTCTAGCTCTACTCTCCATGCTGCTTGACCTTTTTTTTTTTTTTATTCATGTTTGGACCCTATCCAGTTCTATCCTTATTCTGGTGATTGTTGGTTGTTTTGTCATGTTTCTATCCTGTTCCTCTAGCCTATGTTCCATACCCACTCTGTCTTCCTTCTCTTTCCTGAGTTCTTGCATTTCTGCTTCATCCTATACCTTTTAAAATAGGATTTATTTTAAATTTATGAAAATGGTATTATCTTTTGAAATTTCTATCTCTCTCGTTACAGTACTTTTCTGGAGAATACGTTTCTCTATTGGTAATCTTTGCTGCTCATTTCTTCCCTTTCAAGTATAGCATCTTTGTTCAGATGGACGTTGTATACAAGAGGGTCTAGCTCCTTCTCTACGACAGCATTCATATGACTGGGCAGTTTGGAGCCAACCTATCTGCAAGAGACTTTTGTAGGAAGAGTGAAGCTGGTGTAAGTTTCCAGATTGGCTGCTTTCCCCAAAGCGCATGCTCTCTGCACCTCAGCCTCCGCATACAACTGCTTCCTACAGAATCACTGCTTCTGTGCCATTCTACATGTAGATCAACTCCTCCACTTCCTTACCTTATGGTGCCATTCCATTTCTATACTCTTCTTTCACAATTTTTCCCTCAGGGTGGGAGCCACATTTCTCAAACTTTACTTTTGTTAACACGTTTGAAGATCTGCTGTCATGGTGTTCTGCTGTTGAGAGCTTTCACAGAAACTGTTAGATCTTCTAAAGGTCTGGTCTTATAAAAATCATATTTCTTAAGACCCTGACCTCTAATTTTTACAGCTGCCCACTGCCAAGAGCTATTTTCCTGAGGCACAAGCTGGAATGTAGTCAATGGATTTCTCTATGACAGTGCCAAGTATGTTTTTTTATGGATGTAAGCATTCTGGATTTTCTTAGCTTCATGACCCAGAGAATAGAGCCTTAAGACATGGGCTTTTCTGGAAGTTCAATCACATGGATCAAGAGTAAAAGAAAGGGAGAAGAAAGCAGGGGATGAGGAACAACTGCCCACCACTTCACAAAGAGCATGCCTCACTATTCATTTGCCCATTACTGTCTTTGAAGAGGCTCTTTATGCAGATACCTCTTACATAGTCTGTTCAAGGAAACAGGGTAGACAGTAGCCACCTGATTCCTGTTTCCCACTGATCAAAGGTTTGCTCCATAGAATAATTATTTTCTCACACATCTAAGTTGCACCTGCTTGGGCACCAAGCAGAGACCAGAGTTCTTACTCCTTAGAGTCAACAGAGAAGCCCTGGTAATAGGTGCAGAGGGCAAGCAGAAGTCACTGTGAGATGATGACCACCAGAAGTTACTTGTTCAGCCTTAGCTTGGCTATATATTCTGATTGAACAGACACTGTCCTTGTTCAAGTCTATGGTCAAGATGTAATTGTTGGAAGAACCTCCTTTTACTTTACAAATTGTTTTGGATTGAATACAAATTAAATCTTTTATATGGCAGGACCCAGGACAACTGGCCAAAGGCCCTGGACATAGGTGAATCTGAGAAGATCTGGAGTAGCATATAAGAGACACCTGATACACATTCTGGAACATTTTTTTCTGGATATCTCCCACCTTCAAGCAAGCTAACTAGTCAGTAATGCTCTGAGAGAACAGAAATAGCTTTTTTTCCTTTTCTGGGGACCTCTCCTCACCATTTGCCTGTTAATATCTTCAGATGTTCATATAAATAGAATGGCAAAATCCATTAGAGGGTAGGGATGGGAATAGAGCGGACCTGATACCCCAAAAGGAGGTGATAAGGTATCTGAGCAGATGAGGTATGGAGATTATAATATTCAACCCAAAGATTATCGACTTTCGGTACCATTTTAACAGTGACATGCATTGATTGTGTTTAATTAATTGGTCCATAACATACTATTAAAAAGTCTGCTCAAAACAACTTCCAGAAAATGCATGTAATTTAGAAATTGTTACAGGGTGCTAAATTCAGCCAAACCTAGAAAGAGCATTATCAAACGAAATATATCTTCCTAAATAATCTCTAAATATTTTCAAATAACCCAGACATAGTAACCGATGTACTGCTCCACTCATTGTAATTTTGGCTTCAAAGGTAAAATTTAATTGGATATATTGAAAATCCCAGTGAAACTCCAGAGGTAACGCAATCCATTTTAATTATGAAATGTTCAGAGTACATCATGCAAGCTGTGGTCGGCAAGCATCTGAAAGGTAGATCATGAGTTGTTCCAATATGCAAATCATGAAGCAAGGGGCAAGATTTTTCAAAATATTTTCTCTCCCACAGATTTGAATTTGCATTTAAAAGCACAAGAATAAATTTATGAAAGATTTGGTCACAACACCAGCAAGGAAAAGCTTACCAAGAGAAACATTAGCTATTAGCTGCCAAAAAGTTCTTTGCTGAGGCACAAAAGAGAGTAAGGATAAGTGGACCATGGAGGCACTTAATCAATGAAGTTAACAGTTCAAAAAATTGGGATATGAGTTTAAAGGAAAATGATTATAGGTAAAGTATTGGAAAATAAAAACTATGAGAAGAATCCGTGCTTCCTTAATCTAATACAGAGGTAAACTATTTTCTTGATTCTGTAACACCATCAAAGAGAACTGCCTTAGGGGCGCCTGGCTGGCTCAGTGGGTTAAAACCTCTGCCCTCGGCTCAGGTCATGATCTCAGGGTCCTGGGATCTAGCCCCATATCCTCTCTGCTCAGCAGGGAGCCTGCTTCTTCTTCTCTCTGCCTGCCTTTCTGCCTACTTGTGATCTCTGTCTGTCAAAAAAATAAAAATCTTAAAAAAAAGAGAGAGAGAGATGACTTATTAACTAAATAATAGGCCTTTAAAGAAAAAAAAGTAAATGTGTTTGTTTTGTGTGCTTCTTTTTTTTAACTAAATAAATATAGCATACACATCACATGTTATGTCATCATTCTTTCTTTCTGTTACTACAAAAGCCTTCCTAACTTAGAAACTAAAGATTGTTCCAATAAGTTTTTGGCCATCAGTAACATTAAGGAGACACACTGTCCTTCAAAATCCATACTTGTTTGTGTTCTTGACATACTTAGCAACTTTAGGATCAACAGCATAATTTTGAAGCATATAGGATAATATTAGGGTTTTGATTGTATTCTCTATGATTAAATGCCTGACTAGGATCATATTTCATTGAACGTTAAACAGTTCCTCTTAAAGTCAGACAGATATCTTATAGATAAATATTCACCGTCTGAGCAACAGAAAGATGAATTAATTATATCAACCATTCCAAGCTCCTACTATGGGAGTTTTGGCAATATCTATACCTTTGATTATATTGCCTGGAATGTGACAAGCATTTTTTGGCATACAAAATGGTTGTATTCTTGAAATGATAGTTATAAAGTTACGTTTCTAATATATCTTGAGGAATGAATTACAGATCCAAAACTGAGTTAAATTTAAAATTGTTTCTCCTATTTCTATTCATTTCACAATATATACATATATCAAATCATGATGCTGCTCATTTTAAACTTACAGTGTTATATGCCAATTATATTGCAATAATACTAGAACAAAAAAAAAGTAAATAAGTAAGCCAACACATCTAACACAATAAAGTACATTAAGAAGACAGATGAAAACAATCCTCTCCAGATAGAAAAAATAAAACAGAAACAATATCTTGCCTATCTATAAACCTATGGAGAATCTCTACTTGCAGCAAATGGTCAGCTCTTATCCCTGTCCTTCAAGAAAAGGAAACTAAACTGAAGATTTATCAGAGTAAGAACATTTGAAATGATTTAGGGAATGGGGTGGGCTAAACAATTAAAACTGCCCAGGTGGGAAAGTCAGAGACTGAGTATACGAACAGTGGCCAGACCCTAGTCAACAACAGAATCCTGCTCCAAAATCCGTAGCCACCACCTGGGAAGTCAGACCTCAACACCTGTGGCAATCTACGCAGTACCTTCAAGACTTGGTCAAGGATGACTGACAGCTTCCTTATATTTTGGCCTTGCTTCCAACTCAACACCAACCACAGAAAGCCAAATATGCTCCCAAAACAATCACATTAAGATGTCCCAATTCTAGTGACCAGACCTCCAACTTCCCCATGCTACCAAACTCCAAATGGGGCACACTTGCAGCCTTCCATTCTATTCCACAATAAAGCTTCTGCACTCCCCAGCCTGGTTTGGAGCCCTCCAAAATACACGTGATGGTGCAGGATCCTAGCTATGAATAAAAGCCTCTTTTCTTTATATGTAGTGACCTTCATTCATTTCCACAAGAAAAACAAAGTTTAGGAGTTAAGATGATAAATAGCTATAAAATCAGGAAGGAGGCGCGCCTGGGTGGCTCAGTGGGTTAAAGCCTCTGCCTTCGGCTCAGGTCACGATCCCAGGGTTCTGGAATCGAGCCCCTCATCAGGGTCTCTCCTCGGTGGGGAGCCTGCTTCCTCCTCTCTCTCAGTCTGCCTCTCTGCCTACTTGTGATCTCTCTGTCTGTCAAATAAATAAATAAAAAATCTTTTAAAAAATAAAATAAAATAAAATCAGGAAGGATATGCTCAGGCCAAGTAGAGACTTAATCACCAAATTTTGTCCTTTGAGAAGGAAAAAATAAGTTACTTAGTGTCATCTAAACACTAAGTCCCCTATGAAAACAATTATGACAAAGTAAACATCAGATAACTATAAAAAAAACTCATCTTAGGAAATTATTTGTAAAGTTGATATTGCTATGTATAATATTACCTCTGTCTTTTCCACAGTCAGGCTGTCAGGCAAATTTGACCAAGACCAGTAAGTAACTAAATCCGAAGTGAGATGCAGAGATGTTTGAGGGTCAGGACGAATCCAGATCCTACCTCTTCTGTGAGGTTGTTCACAGCCCATGCTCTGCCTACCATCATACATTGTTCTCATAGACGATAGTCACCCATGACCTTTTGAGTAACTACTGTGCGCCCACCTTGCCAGTGTGTCATGAGTTAGTGTGACTCCATGAAGCAAATGTGAATGTTCTGAGGGAAGGAGCACAGAGTGTGCATTTCCTGGACTTCTTACTGTCGTAATAACACAGACGGACTGGCCAATAGGTTGACATCCTGTCATACGTCCTCACGGGGTGCCAATGGTTTCTTATGTCACAGCTCTACCCACAGATGTGTCATGGTTGCTTGTTTTCTTACCTGGGTTCCCCCTTTCAACTGGAAAGACTTTAGAGCAATGACTTTTTTGGTGTTGTAGTTGTTGTTCATATTTAAATCCCCTGTGTCTAGCTTTGTTGTGGGCTTCAAATAGGGCCTTGTTGAATGTTTTGTTGGCTATCAATTTCTATCTGAGAAAAAAACTGTGTATGAATCAGCAATGATCTAATGTGTCATAGTTGCTGCATTTACTATACCAGGGTCAACAAAGTTTTCCTTAAACAGACAAATGGCAAATGTTAAGCTTGCAGAATATAGGGTCTCTGTGGAAACTAGCCAATTCTGTCTCTGTCAGACAAAGCAGCCCTAGACAGAAGTTAAAAAAAAAAATGGGCATGGCTATGTTAGTACCATGGTGTTTTTGTTTTTGTTTTTGTTTTTTCACAAAAACAGGCAGAGAACTGGATGTGGTCTTAGACCCACAAAATGCCTACCTGTCAACGCTTCAAAAAAAAGAGGTGGGACCGAAAAACATCCAATAAATCTAAGCAGTACTTCCCAATAGCCACAGGCTCTGCCTCTGGACCAGTCTCAAAAATGATGTTATTTGTTGCCTACATTCATAGTGGAAGAAAACATTAAATTTCAGTCAGAGGTTAGTCAAAACAGAAGCGGGCCCTGGGGGAAGAGCCCTGCTGTGGGGGGAATGGAGTCTACCCTCAGACACTGTTCTTCACAGGAAAACCTTTCCTCACACCATGGGCCAGATATTTAAGACATATCCATCGACTTGTTTAACCCTCAAAGAACACACTACAGAGTAGGCATCATTGTTTCTGCTGTGAAGAAACAGTGATGAAAGTTACTCAAATGTTTTGTTTGAGAAACCAAGGCTTGTGTGGGAAAAAATTTCAAGTCCTAATCTGCCCACCTACAGACACTCTGTGTTCTTCAGACTCTGGGGAGGCGGAGGGAGAAGCCAATGTTACGGGAGGGGTTTTATGTATAGCTTCTAACAGTGACCTGCAGCGGCCAGATAAACCTAACTTCTATTCAAAATATGATGTTGGGAATTTAACAGCTTGGCTCAACAATTACATTGAAATTATATGCATTAAGCAAAATGCAAAAAAAAATGCACATTTTTTTAAAAAATTATTTATTTATTTTCGAGGGAGAAAGAGAGAATGTGAGCACATGGTGGGGAGGGACAGAGGGAAAGAATCTCAAGCAGATGCCACACCGAACACAACCCTGAGCTCATGACCTGCGTGGAAACCAAGAATCAGATGCTCAACCGACTGAGCCACCCGGGCATGCCCAAAGTGCACATTTTTGAAGAAAGAAGTCTTCATGTTAAAGCAGTGTTAGCATTTCAAAAGTAGAAAGTACAACTTTTCCATAATGCAATGGACTATTTTTATTTGAACACATTGTAAAAGTGTTTAAAAGTCCTAGTTTTCAAGTTCTCACTAGCATGAAATTCAATTTTTAAAGTGTAAGGTTGATCTATAACATTCATACAACTTGCTGTATGTTCTACATCTGCCAGGTTTTCTTATCTCTTCTTTCTTAGCCACAGCCTTCCACTATATAGGTTTTATTAAAAGGAGGCAGAAGAATTTGATAAACATGCCTGGCTTAAAACATGCGCTAAAAAGACTGTAAGAGGTGATTTGTTCTCCTTTGACTTTTTGATCTAAACTCATTAGCTGCCTTCTTTCAAAGGTTGGAAACTTTACAGAGGCAATGCAGAAATAATGACCAGATTTTTAGGTATACCCCTGGAATTTTTCTTTTTGAGATGCTAATAAAGAATTCCTTTCTTTTTGTCGATTTCCTGACTTGTAAACACACTCACAAACACATATGCACACAACAACAGTTTGAACAAATTCCTTGTTGAGGTTCAAAAGCCTCCAGGCCCTCACCCTCTGGGTTAGAAAGTCTCTGCCCCCAGCTTTGCCCCCAGGGATGCGCCTCCTCTACTAGGGCATCTCAAATTCTTTGCCCTTCCAAGATCTCCTTGCCCTGTTAGCCTGTCCTGGAGATCTGAAGAAATTCTTAACCTACAGTGTATTTCCTCTCCTTTCACAAGGGTTTTTAAAAAGTCAAAGTTTAAAAAAATTTAGCAATTTAATATTCAGGTTATTTTGAAGCCTCCACAATCAAAGGCTGCCCAAGTAAAGGATCTGCTAGCACATTCACCCACATGGTCCATATGTTATATTTTGGATAGGCAAGATGTTAAATATAAGCTTTAATAAATGCAGTGAGGCTAAATGAAGTCAGGAATCGTGATATTTGCGTTTACTGTTTAACCGTGATTTTGCCTCACTGTACCGAAGACAATTTTGAGCAGGAGAGGGAGGAGAGTCATTGTATACATGGTTTTTTGCCAATTTGTAGATATAGAATCTAACTTTCAACCCTACCATCTCACTCCTGGTCTTGTTTTCTTCTTTATTTAACTTTTTACTCATCTCCTTTTTTTTTCCCCTCCTTCATAAACTCATATCATGTCTCAAATAGAGAGGGAGGAAGTACAGAGAGTATATGAGTAGATGGTAGCTCTCACGTCTGTTTGGAGATAGGGCTAGGCTGTCTTGGATTTATAATTCATGTGATGCAAGTTGCCATCCAGATGACTGTTGTGGTTGGCTTTGTAATTCAAGAATACTAATACGATTATGTAGTGAAAAGAAAAGCTAAGGAGGAATATATCTTTGTTATTTGATTTCAAGTATATTCACTAACAGCTTTCAACACTGACAAAAGAGCACATGCAAGCACTCTGCTTGTCAAGTAACACCAAACATCTGGATGAAAACTGTAAGAGAAGAATCAAGCAAATTGCCCCTCTTTGGATAGTCATGAAGTGAAGCACTCAGGTCTTTGGAACGTCACACACGAACTTTTGATGAATGTGTATCCTTCTTTAAAGCAAAAATTCTATGAAAAATGCCTTGGGTTTCTTGCAGATAAATCATAGTGTCTCATCTCAGAATGAGAGAGTGTTAGAAATGGGAAAACACTGCAAAGGGCGTTTTCAGGACTGGCAGAGAAGGAAAGAGGGAGTTCATCACAAATGGGATGGGACGAACACCACCAGAGGAACAGACGAACAGTTATCCTTTATTAAGGACTCTTTCTACCAGGCATGGGCCACATGCTTCATATACATCACCTTATACAAGCCTCAAAACCACCCCAGGATGTAATTTGTCCTACCGCTATTCTGTTCCTAATGTGACTAATAATACTAGTTACAACTTACTGAATGATTATCTTGTGCCAATACGTGTTCTAAGAATTTACATGTACATTGACTGATTTAGTCCTCTCACCAACCTTTTCATGGTTGAGGTCATTGAGAACCACGGAGGTCAGCTTGCCTAATCAATGCTCCTAGGGAAGCCATGTTCTGTGTGAAGGGGGTGGTCATAGAGAGGACTACAATGTGTGATGTCTCCTTATGTCTCCGAAAAACTGGGACAGTCTCAGGCTCCAGCGTTTTGTCTAGAAATCCTTTTTCATCCACTCAACAAATGATTATTATGAATAGCTGTCCTTCATGGAATGGTCACCGTATAAGACCCTGTTCTAAGTGTGGTACATGCATTCCATCTTTATAATTTATTATTATTATTTTTAGAAAACTGAAATCCAGAGAGGTTAATTAACCTGCTCAATTCAACAAATATTAAATAGAGGAGATTAAATCCATACTGTGAGACTGAAGTTCTGTGTTAAATACTGCAGTAAGCATCACCCACAAGAGCATTTCTGGGCACGTGCCACGGCAATGTCAGGGTTAGAGGTCAGCTATGTTCTGATGAAAGGCAGACTCCTTGTCAGAAAGGAGCTAAGGGTTGGTTGAAAAAGATATACAGAAACCAACAATCAAAGTACTTTTAAAAATTTGTTTTAATTAAGTGGAAATCCATCAGAAAACACCTATAAAGGACATGGCACTTGACCTGCCATTTATGGGATGCGTGAGATGTTAACTAGCAGAGTAATACTGGACTTGAGGCAAAGAAGACTCTGGCTGAGTTTGAGCACATCCCTTTTTGCATGGAGCTCTAAAGATGTCACAGTTGCAAGAGAGCTACTGAACATGCAAACGATATTTCACCATAGAGCCAGAATCCCCTGCATAGACTTGCACTCCTTGATCCAGAATGTCCCTTCCTCCCTCTCTGCACCTTTCCATCCCACCCAACCTCAATTTCTACATAGCTTTAATACTCAATATTCCTAGGCAGATTTAAATCACACTTCCTTTCAGGCAAATCCTACTATAACCCAACATCCTGCTATATTATAATTGTTTCCTTCCATCTCCATCTCTTCTACTGAATGGTGTACTCATATTTTCCTTGCCCAAGTGCCTACCTCTCCCCATTCCAGTGCCTCACAGCCACGGAGTAGGCAGTTAAGGGGAAGCTTTGGTTTAGAATAGAGCCCAACCTCCTTCATGCTCACAGAAGATGAACTTGCCCCAAAACATTTCAGTAGTAAGAATTGGAGATAGGATTTAGGTCTTTAGCTTTCTGACCTAGCTTTCTCTTCATCACAACATGCTGTCCCTAAATCAAGCAGAGACTGCTTAACTGTTGACCCATGAATACAGCACTAATAATCTGAAGAATTAGAACTCTGATTCAAGTCTGTTGAGTCCAGATTTAATAATTGTCACAGAAAATCAGCTAGGAGTTCTTGGCAAAAATGCAAGGTTATATCAAAATGACAGCTGTTAAGCCATGATGTGGAGACATGAAGGAAGCAGCTGGCCGTACAGTGATTGTTTTATCGGTGATCAAACTAGAACCTGCTAGGGGCGCCTGGGTGGTCCAGTCAGTTAAGTGTACAGCTCTTTATTTCAGCTCAGGTCATGATCTCAGGTATTGGAATCAAGGCCTGCATCGGGCTCCTTGCTTGGCATGGAGCCTGCTTAAGATTTTCTCCTTATCTCTCTCTCTCTCCCTCTGCCCTGCCTTCTCTAAAAAAAATAAACAAACAAAAACAAAATAAAACAAAACCCTAAGAACCAGCTAAGTGATGGAAATCAAGACATTATATGGGTGACTGCCCCAGAAACCAAAGGTCTGTGCCAGATCCTCACACTGGACCCTGCCTTCAAGCTCCCACATTCTAGGTTAGTCTTGGCTAGTCTTTTGCTAAGCTAGCAAAGCTCTTCTGTCTCTTAAAATCCTAAGAGAAGAGGGTTACCTAGGTGACTCAGGCAGTTAAGTGTCTGCCTTCAGCTCAGGTCATGATTTCAGGGTCATGGGATCCAGTCCTGCAATGGGCTCTATGCTCAGCAAGGAGTCTCCTTCTCCTTCTCCCTCTGCTCCTCCCCCTACTCATTCTCTCTCTCTCTCTCTCAAATAAATAAAATAAAAACCTTAAAAAAAAAATCCTTACAGAGGCAACTTAAGATCTCAGCACCAGAAGAATGTAAAAGGGTTTCCAGGTTCTGGTTCAACATGTAAAGAGGTTGAAAGTTATCCCTCCCATTCATGCAACAACAAAGAGCTACAAACCAAAAATCAACAACTCTTTTTAGATTGGACTCCTCAACACTGGAAAGACAGACAAAGAAATACAGAGCCTCACAGCTTAGCAGAACCCGAAGCTACTGGAGCCACAAACTGATAGGAAAACTTAAACTGTAATTAATGAATTGTTACAGGCTCAGTGTGGACAAGCTTGAGAGATAAATATGGAGAACCCACATACATTTGTCAACTCTAGTTCCAAGAACCTCATCAGATTCTCACAGTGGAGGTCAGAGAAAAATCCCCTCCTTTTTTCGGCAGGTGAAAGGGAAAGGTAACCCTTATTTTGAACAAAGTGATGTTATCCTAAATACTCAACTCAAGAGAAACTATTTTACCAGAGCCTAACATATTTCAGTTTTACTAGAGTTTAAGGGAAAGAAAATATCCAAATCCAGCCTCAGAAAACTTCCTGTCTCACCTAAGAGGGAAAAGATGCTGAGAAATACTCATCATGAAGGCTATAGCCCGAGGACAGAGACTCACTAACATACTGAGACCTGATAATAGGGCTATAGAATGCTTTCTATCTGCTGGACATCTGTACCATATCTATAGATATTGAGAGTTTAGAATCCATTTAGTTTGGCCAAGTGGCCTGCAGAGACTTTAAACTGACACTAGCACCTGATGCAAGTTCATGCCCCAGATAGTAGACCAGAGGGTCACAAATAAATATAACTCTTTGATATGATTTCACCAACAGCCCTTATGATCAAGAGTCTCCTCCACCTCACAGGGCCTTCCTCTTATGTGCCCCCTTGGACCTCTACGGGACTTACCAACCCCCTACTCAGCTGGTTTGAATTGACCAGTCTAGCTCTGGCCTGGGAACCACAACCACAAAGCACTCAGCCTATGAGCCATAATAAAGGTATACACTCCAGGTCCTATCACTTTATTTGCACTCCACCTTGACCTTCCCTTGTAGCCCCTCAAGGCATTCCCTGTACTTCTTCCAGGACCTGTGAGTAATAAACTTCTTTATTTCAGTTTCTCTTATAGTTTGTTGTTGAACTACAGTCCACCATCCAGTGCCCTGTGCTCCACTAATAAATGCTAACCTAACAAAGTCATTACAGTAGTATAATAATGGATCACTGAGAAAAGAACTGCAAGCCTGAGACCCTGTTTAAGAAAGTTTCTAGGAAAACAAAAAGACAATAGAGAAGACAAAAACAAGGACACTAGAGGAAAGTTTAGTCACTAACACTATAGCTAGAACACAGAGTAAACAGAATCAAACTCCTAGCCATAAAAAAAACCCTCACACTAAAGGCCTATTATCTCAATTCCTTTCACCTAATACATGATTTTTCATATACAACAACAAATTGCATATAGCATGTTAGTAGGCAAAACCATACTTTGCAGAGAAAGAAAAAGACATTATAACCAGTATGACAGCTGGGGTACCTGGGTGGCTCAGTCTGTTGAGCATCGGACTCTTGATTTCAGCTCAGATCATGGTTTTGGGTGGTGAGATCAGGCCCTGTATTGGGCTCCACACTCTATGTGGAGTCTGATTGGAATTGTCTCTCTCCCTCTCCCTCTGCCCCTCCCCCTGCTCTCTCTCTCTTTTAAAAAAAGAAGAAGAAGAAGAAGAAGAAGAAGAAGAAGAAGAAACAAAAGAAAAGAAAAAAAAACAGTATGACAAATATTTTGGAATTATCAGATTAAGAATTTAAAATAACTATGATTGATATGCTAAGAATCAAATGGAAAAAAGTGGACATGTAAAAACAGATAAGTAATATATCTGTTATCTATAACAGATGGAAACTTTAGGATCAACAGGAAATCAAAAACACTAGAAGATAAATAGAAAATGCCTTTAGCAGGCTCTTAATAGACTAGAAACAGCTGACAAAAGAATCTGAGCTTGAAAATATATTGGTAGAAATTTTGCAAACTGAAAATTAAAGAGAAAACAGAAATGGAATCAAGGAAACAAAATATCTAAAAACTGAAAGGCAGTTACAAAAGAAATACCATGTGTATAATAGAAATATCAGAAGGAGGAGAAAGAAGGGAATATAGGAAATATTTGAATGACTAATGGTTGAGAATCATCTAAAGTTAATGAAAAGCATTATACCACAGTTCTAGGAAGCTTAGAGAACCCTTAATGGAATAAATGGTCATATATATATATATATATATATATATATATCCCTCAGAATATCATATTCAAACTTATAAAAAAAAATCAAGGAGAAAAAGACTATCTTGAATGAATTTAGAGGGGGAAAAATATCTAAGATGTAAAGAAACAAAAATAAAAATTACATTAGATTTCCCTTCAGAAACCATGTAATTAAGAAGAGACACATTAAAAGAGAAAAAAACACATAATTACATAAATAGATGTAGAAAAGCATTTGCTAAAATCCAACACACATCTATGATAAAAATCCTCAGCAGACTAGGAATAGAAGTGAATTTCCACAATTTGACAAAGTACATCAGTGAAATGCCTACAGGTAACAACTTACTCAGTGGTCAGAAACTTTCCCCCAAAGAGCAGGAATAAGGCAGGGATATATTCCTTTTTACCACTTCCTATTGAAAGTCCTAGATAATGTAATCAGTTTAAAAAAAAGAAAAGATATACAAATTGAGAAGGAATGTGTACTTGTGCACAGACAAGATTGTTTTTGTAGAAAATCCCCAAGAACCAACAATAACAACAACAAAGATCCTGGAACTAGTAAGTGGTTATAGCAAAATTTCAGGACATGAAGTTAATATACAAAAGTCAATTGTGGAGGCACAAGATGGCGGAGGACTAGGAGACCTAAATTTCATCTGGTCCCAGAAATTCAGCTAGATAGTTACCAAACCATTCTGAACACCTATAAACTCAACAGATCAAAGAGAAAAATAGAAGCAATTCTATGAACAGAAAAGCTACCACTTTCTAGAAGGTAGGACAAATGGAGAAGTAATCTGAGGTGATATACAGGAAGATAGACCAAGGGGGAGGGGCTGGCTCCTGGCAAGTAGTAGAGCAGCAGAGCACAAAATCGGAACTTTTAGAAGTCCTCTCCGTGGACAGACATGGCTCCAGAGGCTAAGGCGGGGGGTGGGGGGAGGCTCGCTGGGACATTGTGGTCTCAGGTATCTCAGGGTCACAGAAAGACCAGGGATGTCTGAGTGTGGCAGAGCTGCCAGGTATCAGAGTGGGGAAGCCGGCTACAGAGATGGAACTGAGAAGAGAGCTCTAAGCTCAGGGTTACCAAGGCACAGTTGGGACACTGCCCTTTGAGCAGGGACTCCACAAGTGGCAGATTGGGGGGGGGGGACTCACCTTCCTCCTCCAGGAGATGTGATGCACAGTGCACTGCAGAAATCTGCTGGGTTTAGAGCCTCCAAACGGGGCCATGCACCAGAGATAGAAATGCTTGGTCACAGGCTGGGTAAGCATGGAACTCGGCCAGAGATCAGGGAGACAGGAGGGATTGACTGCTTTTCTCTGATGGGGTACTGAGGAGTGGGGCCCTGAGTGCTCAGCTCCTCCAGCTGGAGACTGAGTGGCTGCCATCTTCATTCTCCTCCTTCAAACTCTATGGAAAGAATTCAGCGAACAAAAGCTACCAAGTGCGAACCTGAGCAGATTAGTTAGCCTAGCCCCTGGCAAGGGCGGTGCAATTCCACCTCAGGCAAAGACATTTGAGAATCACTGTGCCACTCCCCTAGAAGATTAGCAAGAACATCCAGCCAAGACCAAGTTTTCTGATCAAAAAGAAATGCAAAACAGAAGTGTTAGGGGAATACAGCACATAGAATTCATGGTTTTTTTTCCCCATGATTCTTTAGTCTTTCAAAGTTAACTGTTTTAAATCCTTGTGTTTTTTTCTATTTTTTTGAATGTTTCCTCTTTCTTATTTTAATGTATTTTAACTATTTTATCTTATCAATACCTTTCTAAAAATATTTTCTAATTTTCCTTTATGTATTCATTTAACCTTATTTTTTTATACATGTAAGTTTTTCTTTCTTTAAAATTTGGGGATACAATTTCTTCTAACAGAGCAAAATATACCCTCAATCTAGCATAAGGCTTTGTTCTAGTCTCCAGCCTGATCGTATTCTCTCCTTTTTTTTGTTCTGTTCTTTTTTCAACCAACTTCTTACCTTATCAATTCTTTTTTTAAAATCTTTTTATATTTTTATCTTTACAGTTATATTCCTTCCCTTCATAATATATATATATATATATATATATATATATATATATATAATGCCTTCCTTTAAAATTTTGGGAGGCAGTTTCTTCTAACAAACCAATATATGCCCAAAATCAAGTGTGTGGTTCTGTTCTATTCACCAGCCTAATCATTTTTTTTTTTTCCCTTTCTTCTCCCCCAGGGTTTGGGTCTCTTCTGATTTAGTTAGTGTATATTCTTCTAGGGTCGTTTTTACCCTTTTAGTGTTTTGTACTCTCATTCATGTATTTTTCCCTGGACAAAATGACAAGGTGGAAAAAACTCACCTTCAAAAAAAAAAGAACAAGAGGCAGTACCAACTGCTGGGGACCAACTCATTATGGACATTAGTAAGATGTCAGAACTAGAGTTCAGAATGACAATTATAAATATGATAGCTGGACTCAAAAAAAGCATAGAGGATACTAGAGAACCCCTTTCTGAAGAAATAAAATCCCTTTCTAGTGAAATAAAAGAACTAAAATCTAACCAAGTTGAAATCAAAAAAGCTATTAATGAGGTGCAATAAAAAATGGAGGCTCCTACTGCTGGATAAATGAGGAAGAAGATACAATTAGTGATATAGAAGACCAAATGATGGGAGGAGGAGTCAAGATGGCGGAGAAGTAGCAGGCTGAGACTACTTCAGGTAGCGGATATCAGCCAGATTGCTTATCTAAAGATTGCAAACACCTACAAATCCAACGGGAAATCGAAGAGAAGAAGAACAGCAACTCTAGAAACAGAAAATCAACCACTTTCTGAAAGGTAGGACGGGCGGAGAAGTGAATCCAAACCGACGGGAAGATAGACCGCGGGGGGAGGGGCCGGCTCCCGGCAAGCGGCGGAGCAACGGAGCACAAAATCGGGACTTTTAAAAGTCTGTTCCACTGAGGGACATCGCTCCAGAGGCTTAACCGGGGTGAAGCCCACGCAGGGTCAGCGTGGCCTCAGGTCCCGCAGGGTCACAGAAGGATCGGGGGTGTCTGAGTGTCGCAGAGCTTACAGGTATTAGAACAGGGAAGCCGGCTACAGAGAGAGCCGAGGAGTGAGCTCTAAGCTCGGGGTTACCTTGAACCAGTCGCAGGCTCAGTCAGCTCGGAGCACGGCCGGAGGCAGGGTGACGGGAGTAAATCGGCGCTGTTCTCTGAGGGCGCACTGAGGAGTGGGGCCCCGGGCTCTCGGCTCCTCCGGGCCGGAGACCGGGAGGCCGCCATCTTCATTCCCGCCCTCCGGAACTCTACGGAAAGCGCTCAGGGAACAAAAGCTTCCGAAAGCAAACCCGAACGGATTACTCAGCCCGGCCCCTGGTAAGGGTGGTGCAACTCCGCCCGGGGCAAAGACACTTGAGAATCACTACAACAGGCCCCTCCCCCAGAAGATTAACAAGAAGCCCAGCCAGGACCAAGTTCACATACCAAGTAGTGCAGTTTCAATACCAAGGAGAGCAGCAGAATTCCAAAGGAGGAGAAAGCAAAGCACTGAACTCATGGCTTTCTCCCCATGTTTCTTTAGCCTTGAAGTTAATTTAATTTTTTTTCTTTTTCAATTTATTTTTCTTCTTCTGCTAAATTTTTTTAACTTTTACCCTTTCCTTTTTTAACGTTTTTTAACTAGTTTATCTAATATATATATTCTTTTTTTCCTTTTTATATATTTTCTTTATTGGTTTTCTTTTTTTAATTGTTT
>NW_019154128.1:3026497-3027456 GCF_002288905.1 Enhydra lutris kenyoni
AGGAGGAGAAAGCAAAGCACGGAACTCATGGCTTTCTCCCCATGATTCTTTAGCCTTGCAGTTAATTTAATTTTTTTTCTTTTTCAATTTATTTTTCTTCTTCTGCTAAATTTTTTTAACTTTTACCCTTTCCTTTTTTAACGTTTTTTAACTAGTTTATCTAATATATATATTCTTTTTTTCCTTTTTATATATTTTCTTTATTGGTTTTCTTTTTTTAATTGTTTCTTTCTTTTTTTTGTTTTTTCTTCTTTCTGAACCTCTTTTTATCCCCTTTCTCCCCCCCTCACAATTTGGGATCTCTTCTGATTTGGCTAAAGCATATTTTCCTGGGGTTGTTGCCACCCTTTTAGTATTTCACTTGCTCCTTCATATACTCTTATCTGGAAAAAATGACAAGGCGGAAAAATTCACCACAAAAAAAAGAACAAGAGGCAGTACCAAAGGCTAGGGACCTAATCAATACAGACATTGGTAATATGTCAGATCTAGAGTTCAGAATGACGATTCTCAAGGTTCTAGCCGGGCTCGAAAAAGGCATGGAAGATATTAGAGAAACCCTCTCTGGAGAGATAAAAGCCCTTTCTGGAGAAATAAAAGAACTAAAGTCTAACCAAGTTGAAATTTAAAAAAAGCTATTAATGAGGTGCAATAAAAAATGGAGGCTCTCACTGCTAGGATAAATGAGGCAGAAGAAAGAATTAGTGATATAGAAGACCAAATGACAGAGAATAAAGAAGCTGAGCAAAAGAGGGACAAACAGCTACTGGACCACTAGGGGAGAATTCGAGAGATAAGTGATACCATAAGACGAAACAACATTAGAATAATTGGGATTCCAGAAGAAGAGGAAACAGAGAGGGGAGCAGAAGGTATACTGGAGAGAATTATTGGAGAGAATTTCCCCAATATGGCAAAGGGAACAAGCATCAAAATCCAGGAGGTGCAGAGAACCCCCC
>NW_019154128.1:3032456-3061113 GCF_002288905.1 Enhydra lutris kenyoni
TCCAATGGAAAAAAAGACAGCCTCTTCAACAAATGGTGTTGGGAAAATTGGACAGCCACATGCAGGAAAATGAAATTGGACCATTTCCTTACACCACACACGAAAATAGACTCAAAATGGATGAAGGATCTCAATGTGAGAAAGGAATCCATCCAAATCCTTGAGGAGAACACAGGCAGCAACCTCTTCGACCTCAGCCGCAGCAACATCTTCCTAGGAACATCGCCAAAGGCAAGGGAAGCAAGGGCAAAAATGAACTATTGGGATTTTATCAAGATCAAAAGCTTTTGCACAGCAAAGGAAACAGTTAACAAAACCAAAAGACAACTGACAGAATGGGAGAAGATATTCGCAAATGACATATCGGATAAAGGGCTAGTGTCCAAAATCTATAAAGAACTTAGCAAACTCAACACCCAAAGAACAAATAATCCAATCAAGAAATGGGCAGAGGACATGAACAGACATTTCTGCAAAGAAGACATCCAGATGGCCAACAGACACATGAAAAAGTGCTCCATATCACTCGGCATCAGGAAAATACAAATCAAAACCACAATGAGATACCACCTCACACCAGTCAGAATGGGTAAAATGAACAAGTCAGGAAATGACAGATGCTGGCGAGGATGCGGAGAAAGGGGAACCCTCCTACACAGTTGGTGGGAATGCAAGCTGGTGCAACCACTCTGGAAAACAGCATGGAGGTTCTCAAAATGACCCAGCAATTGCACTGCTGGGTATTTACCCTAAAGATACAAACGTAGTGATCCGAAGGGGCACGTGCACCCGAATGTTTATAGCAGCAATGTCTACAATAGCCAAACTATGGAAAGAACCTAGATGTCCATCAACAGACGAATGGATAAAGAAGATGTGGTATATATACACAATGGAATACTATGCAGCCATCAAAAGAAATGAAATCTTGCCATTTGCAACGACGTGGATGGAACTAGAGGGTATCATGCTTAGCGAAATCAGTCAATCGGAGAAAGACAACTATCATATGATCTCCCTGATATGAGGGAGAGGAGATGCAACATGGGGGGTTAAGGGGGTAGGAGAAGAATAAATGAAACAAGATGGGATTGGGAGGGAGACAAACCATAAGTGACTCTTAATCTCACAAAACAAACTGAGGGTTAATGGGGGGAGGGGGGTTGGGGGGGGTGGGATTATGGACATTGGGGAGGGTATGTGCTATGATGAGTGCTGTGAAATGTGTAAACCTGGCGATTCACAGACCTGTACCCCTGGGGATAAAAATATATTATATGTTTATAAAAAATAAAATTAAAAAAAAAAAAACAAAAAAGAAGACCAAATGATGGAGAATAAAGAAGTTGAGAAAAAGAGAGATAAAAAACTACTGGATCGTGAGGGGATAATGCAAAAGATAAGTGATACCATAAGACAAAACAATATTACAATAATTGGGATCCCCGAAGAAAAAGAAAGAGAGAAGGGGGAAGAAGGTATATTGGAGCAAATTATAGTACAGAATTTCCATAATTTGGGAAAGGAAACAAGCATCAAAACCCAGGAGGCACAGAGAATCCCCCTCAAAAAGAGGTCACACTGCATCATCTAATGGTAAAATATACATGTCTCAGAACCAAAGAGAAAATCCTGAAAGCAGTTCAGGACAAGAGGTCTGTAACCTATAATGGTAGGATTATTAGATTGGCAGTAGACCTATCCACAGAGACTTGGCAGGCCAGAAAGGTCTGGCATGATATATTCAGAGCACTAAATGAGAAAAATATGCAGCCAAGAATACTATATCCAGTGAGGCTGTCATTGAAAATAGAAGGAGAAATAAAAATCTTCCAGAACAAACAAAAACTAAAAGAATTGCAAACACCAAACCAAATCTACAGGAAATATTGAAAGGAGACCTCTAATCAAAGAGAGAGTCGAAAAGAAACATAGACCAGAAAGGAACAGAGACAATATACAGTAACAGTCAACTTATAAGCAATGAAATGGCACTAAATTCATAGCTTTCAATAGTGACTCTGAGGGGCGCCTGGGTGGCTCAGTGGGTTAAGCCGCTGCCTTTGGCTCAGGTCATGATCTCAGGGTCCTGGGATCGAGCCCCGCATCGGGCTCTCTGCTTGGCAGGGAGCCTGCTTCCCTCCCTCTCTCTGCCTGCCTCTCTGTCTACTTGTGATCTCTCTCTGTCAAATAAATAAATAAAATCTTTAAAAAAAAAAAAATAGTGACTCTGAGTGTAAATAGGCTAAATGTCCCAATCAAAAGACCCAGGGTATCAGAATGGATAAAAAAAGATAAGACCCATAGATATGCTATCTGCAAGAAACTCATTTTATACCCAAAAACATTTCCAAATTTAAAGTGAGGGGATGGAAAAAAATTTGCCATGCTAATGGACATCAAAAGAAAGCTGGGGTGGCAATCCTTATATCAGACAAATTAGATTTTAAGCCAAAGACAATAATAAGAGATGAGAAAGGACACTATATCATACTTAAAGGGTCTGTCCAACAAGATCTAATATATAAAGAAATTAATAACAAAATCAACTATATAAACCAATTAATATAACCATATTATAGAAACTACTTAATATAAACCAATTAATAAAATCAAAGAATAAAACCAATTAATAACTTTATAACTATATATACCAATTAATATAAACTATTAAAAACCAATTGATAAACTATATAAACCAATTAATAACAAAATCAAAGAAACACATTGACAATAATACAATAATAATAGGGGACTTTAACACCCCCTTCACTGAAATGGACAGATCATCCAAGGAAAAGATGAACAAGGAAATAAAGGCTTTAAATGACACACTGGACCACATGGACATCACAGATATATTCAGAACATTCCATCCCAAAGCAACAGAATACACATTCTTCTCTAGTGCACATGGAACATTCTCCAGTATAGAGCATATCCTGGGCCACAAATCAGGTCTCAGCTGGTACCAAAAGATTGGAATCATTTCCTGCATATTTTCAGACCACAATGCTTTGAAACTAGAACTCATTCACAAAAGGAAAGTTGGAAAAGCCACAAATACATAGAGGCTAAAGAGCATCCTACTAAAGAATGAATAGGATAAATAAGGCTACTGGGAAATTAAAGAGGAATTTAAACAAAAATTCATGGAAACAAACGAAAATGAAAACACAACTGTTCAAAATCTTTGGGATGCAGGAAAGGTGGTCCTGAAAGGAAAATATATAGCAATACAAGCCTTTCTCAAGAAACAAGAAAGGTCTCTAATACCCAGCCTCACCCTACACCTACAGGAGTAAGAGAAAGAACAGTAAATAAAGCCTGAACCCACCAGGAGAAAAGAAATAATAAAAATCAGAGCAGAAATCAATGAAATAGAAACAAACAAACAAAAAAACAGTAGAACAGATCAGCAAAAGTGGGAGCTGGTTCTTTGAAAAAATTAATAAGATTGATAAATCCCTGGCCAGACTTATCAAAAAGAAAAGAGAAAGAACACAAATGAATAAAATCATGAATGAAAGAGGAGAGATCACAACCAACACCAAAGAAATACAAACAATTATAAGAACATAATATGAGCAACTATACACCAGGAAATTTGACAATCTGGAAGAAATGGATGCATTCCTAGAGATGTATAAACTACCACAACTGAACTAGGAAGAAATAGAAAATCTGACAGAACCATAACCATTAGGAGATTGAAACAGTCATCAAAAGTATCCCAACAAACAAGAGCCCAGGCCCAGACAGCTTCCCAGGGGAATTCTACCAAACATTTAAAGGAATTAATATCTATTCTCCTAAAACTGTTCCAAAAAAATAGAAATGGAAGGAAAACTTCCAAACTCATTTTATGAGGCTGGCATTACCTTGATCCCAAGACCAGAAAAAGACTTTATCAAAAAGCAGAATTACAGACCAATATCCCTGATGAACATAGATGCAAAAATTCTCACCAAAATAATAATCAATAGGATCCAGCAATACTTTAAAAGGATTATTCACCATGACAAAGTAGGATTTATTCCTGGGCTGTAAGTTTGGTTCAACATCTGCAAATCACTCAATGTGATATAATACATTAATAAAAGAAAAAACAAGAACCATATGTTACTCTCAATAGATGCTGAAAAACCATGTGACAAAGTATAGCACCCTCTTTTGATCAAAACTCTTCACAGTGTAGGGATAGACAGTACATACTTCAATATCATAGAAGCCATCTATGAAAAATCCACGGTGAAAATCATTCTTAATGTGGGAAAAGTGAGAGCTTTTCCCCTAAGGTCAGCAACACAGCAGGGCTGTCCACTATCACCACTATTATTCAACAAAGTACTAGTAGTACGAGCCTTGGCAATCAGACAACAAAAAGAAATAAAAGGAACCAAATCAGCAAAGAAGAAGTCAAACTCTCACTCTTTGCAGATGATAGCATACTTTATGTGGAAAACCCAAAAGACTCCACTCCAAAACGGCTAGAACTCATACGTGAATTGAGTAAAGTGTCAGGATATAAAATCAATGCACAGAAATCAGCTGCACTTCTATACACCAACAACAAGACAGAAGAAAGAGAAATTAAGGAGTCAATCCCGTTTACAATTGCACCCAAACCATAAGATACCTATGAATAAATCTAACCAAAGAGCCAAAGAATCTGTTCTCGGAAAACTATAGAGTACTCATGAAAGAAATTGAGGATGACAGAAAGAAATGGAAAAACATTCCATGCTCATGGATTGGAAGAACAAATAT
This sequence comes from Enhydra lutris kenyoni, assembly GCF_002288905.1. Classification (NCBI taxonomy): domain Eukaryota; kingdom Metazoa; phylum Chordata; class Mammalia; order Carnivora; family Mustelidae; genus Enhydra; species Enhydra lutris. Next base: position 3,037,227 of record NW_019154128.1, read on the forward strand.
GTGAAAATGTCTATGCTACCTAGAGCAATCTACACATTTAATGCAATTCCTTTCAAAATATCATCAACTTTTTTCAAAGAAATTGAACAAATAATCTTAAAATTTCTATAGAATCAGAAAAGACCCCTAATAGCCAGAGGAATGGTGAAAAAGAAAACCACAGTTGGTGGCATCACAACTCCAGACTTCAAGCTCTATTACAAAGCTGTCATCATCAAGACAGTATGGTACTGGCACAAAAACAGACACATAGATCAATGGAGCAGAATAGAGAGCCCAGAAATGGACCCTCAACTCTATGGTCAACTAATCTTCAACAAAGATGGAAAGAATATCCAATGGAGAAAATACCACCTGTTCAACAAATGGTGTTGGGAAAATAGGACAGCCACATACAGAAAAATAAAACGGGACAATTTCCTTACACCACACACAAAAATAGCCTCAAAATGGATGAAAGTCCTCAATGTGAGAAAGGAATCCATCAAAATCCTTGAGGAGAACATAGGGAGCAACCTCTTCGACCTCAGCTGGAGCAACTTCTTCCTAGAAACATTACCAAAGGAAGGGAAGCAAGGGCAAAAATGAACTACTGGGACTTCACCAAGATAAAAGCATTTTTCACAGCAAAGGAAACAGTCAACAAAACCAAAAGCAGCTGACAGAATGGGAGAAGATATTCACAAACGACATATCAGATAAAGGGCTAGTATCCAAAATCTATAAAGAACTTACCAAACTCAACATGCAAAGAACAAATAATCCAATCAAGAAATGAGCAGAAGACATGAACAGAAATTTCTGCAAAGAAGACATCCAAATGGCCAACAGACCCATGAAAAAGTGCTTAACATCACTCAGCATCAAGGAAATACAAATCAAAACCACAGTGAGATACCACCTCACACCAGTCAGAATGGCTAAAATTAACCAGTCAGGAAATGACAGGTGTTGGTGAGGATGCAGAGAAAGGGGAACCCTTCTACACTGTTGGTGGTAATGCAAGCTGGTGCAGCCACTCTGGAAAACAGTATGAAGGATCCTTAAAAAGTTGAAAATAGACCTACCCTATGACCCAGCAATTGCACTACTGGGTATTTACCCTAAAGATACAAACGTAGGGATCCGAAGGGGCATGTGCACCTGAATGTTTATAGCAGCAATGTCCACAATAGCCAAACTATGGAAAGAACTTAGATGTCTATCAACAAGAATGAATAAAGAAAATGTGATACACACACACACACACACACACATATACATACAATGGAATATTATGCAGCCATCAGAAAAACAAAGTTTTGAAATTTGCAATGACATGGATGGAACTAGAGGGTATTATGTTAAGCGAAATAAGTCAATCAGAGAAAGACAATTTTCATATGATCTCACTAATATGAGGAATTTGAGTAAGACAGAGGATCGTAGGGGAAGGGATGGAAAAATGAAACACATGATACCAGAGAGGGAGACAAACCATAAGAGACTCTTAATCTCAGGAAACAAACTAAGGGTTGCTGGAGGGGAGGGAAGTGGGAGGGATGATGTGGTTAGGTAATGTACATTAGAAGGGTATGTTCTGTAGTGAGAAAAATTAAAAAAATTTAAAAATTTTTTCTAATATAAAATTTTTTTTAAAAAGTCAATTGTTCATATACCAATAATAAATTATTGGAATTTAAAATTAAAAGCACAATACAATTTACAACAGTTGTCTCCTAGTGGCTGCAAGGTGACTAGAAAAGTTCTGAGCATCTCATCTTCATATAGCAATATCCAAGACATGGGCAAAAAATCGTCCTTATTTGCATCACTTTAATAAGGAAGAAAACCCTTTTAGAGACAAGAACTTCCCCCCTGCCAACATATACACACCCACTACCACCAATGATGAATTCTGTTCAAATCTTTGACCCATTTTTTAATTGGATTCTCTGTTGTCTTATTGAATTTTTAAAGTTCTTTGAATATTTTGGATACCAATCCTTTATCAGATATGTTTCTGCAGAGATTTTCTCTCAGGCAATGATTATCTTTACATTCTCTTTGCAGTATCTTTCACAAAGCTGAAGATTTTAATTTTAATGAAGTCCAACTTATTAATTTTTTTCTTTCATGGACCATGCTTTTAGTGTTGTATCTAAAAAATCATCACCAAGGGTGCCTGGGGGGCTCAGCTGGTTAAGCATCTGCCTTCAGCTCAGGTCATGACCCTGGGGTCCTGGGACCCAAACCTCTCTGGCTCCCTGCTCAGAAGGGAGTCTGCTTCTCCCTCTCCTTCTGCTCCTCCCCCTGCTCATGTTCTTTCTTGCTCACTCTCTGTCTCTCAAATAAATAAATAAAATCTTTAAAAAATAATAAAAAATTAAAAATCATCACCCAACACAAAGCCAAATAAAATTTCTACAGTGTTATTCTTGGGAAACTTTATAGTTTTGCATTTTTGCAATTATTGTTATTTGCATTCTTACAGCAATCTCTTCTAAGAGGAATGGAATAACTCTAATTGGTCTTGGTTATTGATTTTCAAACTCCTTTCACCACTGGAATCACCTGGTGGATTTGTCAGGTCAAGGTCCCCCAGAGAAACAAAATCAATGAGAGGATGTATGTGCATGTGTGCATGCATGTGTGTGTGTAATAAGGAATAGGGTTACACATTTATGGAGGTCAGTGAGTGCAAAATCTGCAGTGTGGGTCAGCAGGCTGGAGACGCAAGGTGGTACGCTTCCAGTCCAAAGGTCTTCTGAGAGAGGATTTCCCCTTGCCTGGAGAGGCAGTTCTTTTGGTTCTATTCAAGCCTTCATCTGATTGGATGAGACCCACCCACATTAGGGGGAGCAATCTGCTTATTCAAAGTTCACTGATTTAAAAGTTAATCTCATCCCCAAACACAGTCCAAGCTAACACATAAAATTAACCATCAAGAGTTAACCTCCTATCAACTTGACACTCTTTAAACCATTGTTAATCTCCAGGTAGTGACACCAACAAGATCTTACTTCCACTTAACATTCCTGCAATAACCAAGAACTCACAAAATTCTTTCCCCAGAGAGGATGCAAAGCTCTGCATGATATTTACCCTTCTCTCTGATATGCCATAACTAAAACACTACGATGTCATGCTACAACATTTAAATAATGTGATAGAAAATCAATGTAACATAGTTACATAATAAGGGAATAAGGCAGGCAAGAAAACAAATTTTTTGTTTAACAGGCAAACACACATTCATAAAATAAGGAGGAGGAAATACTCATGACAGTTACATCTCTCATTCTGTAAGTGGTCACATGGTCTCAGCTGATATCTATAACTACCTTCTTCCACCACTCACTCTATATTCTCTTTGCCTTCATCAAGCACTTTACCCAGTTGTGGTTCTTTACCCAGTGGGATGACCCAAACTTTCATCCCTAAAAAGTCTGGGCCATTATTAGTCCTGCCTGAATTGTGTTGTTGTAGTTATCCATGACTTTAATCACAGAGCACAGTGGTATTTAGAGATGCCTAAAAGATCTCCTGTATTCCAGACAACACTCTTCCTTACCTTTACTGTGGAGTAACAGTCTAATTTCCCAATCAGGATCAGTCACTGTAGCCAGCACTGTAACTCCCTTCCTTCTTAGCAAGTTAAATCAGAAGTTTAAGGATTTCCAAATGCCTGGGTAGCAGTCTTAACTCCAGTTCAATTGAATCATTGCTGTGCCCCCCGGAGGAAACATTCCTCCCTTTAGAATTAAATCCTTTTGGGAGTGCCTGGCAGGTTCAGTCAGTAGACCATGTGACTCTCTATCACGGTCTTATTAGTTTGAGCCCCATGTTGGTTACAGAGATTACTTAAAAATAAGATCTTAGGAAAAAATTTAGAAATAAGTCCTCTACACCGCAGAACCAAAGATCACAGGGATGGAAAACAAAAATTTTGCTAGTGAGACAATAGAAGTAACAGTGAGTGATACCTCTCGTTTCCACCCCTCGATTCCTGGACCCATGAATTCTGGCTATGGAAGAAACTCCACCATCTATTAGATGCTGATTTAGAGCACACAGAGCCTCCTCGAGAACCTTGTCCCAGCTTGGCAAGGTATTTCCACCTAGTTGACACTATAAACAAATTTTCAAAGGTCATTCCACCATTTTTTCTAGTCAGCTATTTCAGGATGCTGGGGAACAAGGAAAGACCATGAGCATGGGCCCATGGCCACACTTCATTTGCTGTGCAATGAGTTCCTTGATCAGAAGTGATGCTATGTGGAAAAGTATGATGATGGATAAGGCATTCTATAAGTTCACAGATGATAGTTTTGGCAGAAACAATGTGGAAAGGGAAAGCAAATCCATACCCAGAGTAAATGTCTATTCCAGTAAGAACAAAATGCTGCTCCTTCCATGATGGAAGCAATCCAATGTAATCGGTAGCTGGCTAATCACCCTGGGGAATGGTGCCATGTCTAGGACTCCAGGCTTGTGTCAGCTGCTGGCAGATAGGCACTCAGCAGTGACCAAAGCCAGGCTGGACTTGGTGAGTGGAGGTCCATGTTATTGAGCCCATGTATAACCCTGCTATCGTGGTCACTTTGTTCACCAGTCCATTGAGTGATAACAAGAGTGGCTGGGGAAAGAAGCTATTATCTACAGAAAGTTTCATCTTGTCCATTTCATTATTAACGTTCTACTCTGATGAGGTCACCTTTTGGTGAGCATTCGCATGGAACAAAAATATTGTCATATTGTTTTTCCCCATTCAAAGAGGTCTATTCATGTATGTCATCCCCAAATTTCTTTGTTATCAATATTTCATTCATGTTCCTTCTAAGTCCTTGACCATCCTCCAGTCAAACCATTGGCCAGAGTCCATGAATCAGTAGATAATCACATGCCTGGCCATTTCTCCCAAGCAAAGTGACCAACCAGGTGCACTGCTCAAATTTCTGGACACTGGGAGGATTTCCCTTTACCATTGTAGCCCAGGGATATCCCAGAAAGGGGCTACAGCCCTGCAGCTGTCCACTTTTGAATGACCCCTCTGTATATCATGCAAAGCCAGCTATAAACCAGGTCTGTTCTTTGCTAACTGATCCTTAGGAACTCCCCATGAGATCAGAATCACAGGCTGGGGAAGAGAATGCAGTGTGCCATTTCTTCATGGACTTTCTTGGGCCTTAGGACCTACTTGAGCCTGATCATGTATATACCATCTCCATTTAATGAAGGAGTGCTGCTGTGCCCACCCAAATTTATAGTTTTATAGGTCTGGTAATACCCACTTTCTGTTGGACAACTCAGACCACATGGTAACTTGGTGGCCCAGGGTTAAGTATTCAGTCTCTGCTAAGGCCCTGTAGCAGACCAAGAATTGTTTCTCAATTCTGCAGAAAATGACTGGATCCCTAAAGGCCTGCTCTGTAATTCACCTATTAGGACTGCCAAAGTTTCCAAATAACACCCTTTTCTGCCACTGACATTTCTAACTCTAGTGGATCCACTAAATCCAATGACCCAAGGGGCAGAGCAACTGGAAAGTAGCCTCAACCTATTGCACAGCCTTCTCTTGCTCTAGAACCCGGGTGAAAGCAAATAATTCTGATAGTCTTTATGAACAGGTATGGAGCAAAAAGCATTTGTATGGTCAATAGCCATATACCAGGTACCAGATGATGTGTTAACTTGCTCAAGCGAGGAAACCACATCTGGTACTGCAGCTGCAATTAGAGTTGATACCTGGTTGAATTTCAAACAATCCAATGCCATTCTCCAAGATCCATATCTCTTTAGCACAGGCCAAATAGGAGAACTGAATGGGAATACTGTGGGAATCACCATCCCTGCATCCCTCCAGTCCATGATGATGGCACTAATCTCTGCAAAGTCTCCAGGAACATGGTATTTCATTGGGTTTACCATTTTCCTGCATAGAGGAAGTTCTAGTGGCTTCCACTTGGCCTTTCCCACCATAATAGTCCTTACTCCATGGGTCAGGGAATGAAAATAGGATTCTGCTGGCTGATGAATATGTCTATCCTAATTAAGCATTCCATGGCTGGGGAAATAACCATAAGAGGTTTTCAGGGACACACTGGACCCCTTTGAGATGGGTCTGAGCTAAAACTCCATTGGCCACCTTAACTCTGTTAGTCCCTACTCTTGTGAACTGTAAAGACATTTTAGGGCTATTGGTATGTGTGTTATCTCAGAGACATTATCCAGTGGTTCCTGTCCCCCAAAGGTCTGATTAGTTCCTTTTCCTTGGTGCACAATTACCCTGGTAAAAGGCTGTAATCCCTTTGAGGAAGGCGTTGAGAAAGATTTATAGTATAAATTTTCAGTAGTATACCAGGGTTCTTTTCTCAAGGGCATGGCCTCCTCTAGTACATTCAAAGGGTTCTGTATCTATAAATTGGCTCAAATCTAGGAATTATTGAGAGACTGCTGATTCTTAGTTCTTATGATTTGGCTTAGACTTTTTTCATTTTGCCTAGAAGTTTCCTGCTTAAATAAGGTGAGTAAGAATCTAGCAGGCTTCCTCTCTATTTCACTTCTGGGAACACCATCATCAGCTAGTCACCACATAGGTCTGTGTAAGCCTGACTATTCTGAGTGTTATGGTGATTCTGCTGGATGCTACTGTAGCTATGTCCACTCTGCCTTTCATGGTTGATGCTGCCATTTGGATCCTCCCACCCTAGAATCCAATCATTCCCATTGCATTTAGATTTCCCAATTCAGTGACCACAGTTCCCACTGTGAGCTCTGGCCAATCTCCTTAAGTCCCTATATGCCTTCCTCTACAGTAAACCAAAGCAGGTCTAGCATTTCCAGTTCACTCACTATGGGCCACCTTTTGGCTATGTTTTAGTCAACCAACCAAACAAACTGTTGGAACCTATTTTAACCTCCAAGCTACAATGTTAAAAAAAAGAAATCCCTGCTTAATGGCCCGTATCTATAAATTCATCCTGGTCCAAATTAATGCTCCTTTAACTATTATCCCACACCCATATCCATCCCCACACATATTCCTTGTATTTTGTGTCTGCATAAATTAGCTAACTCAACACTTGGACTACAGCACATCTTCCCATGGGTCACACTTTGTACCTCACTTTTAGAGGCCTGCTGCAACTCAGGTCTAGGTATAGGTCTAGAAGCATAGAGGGTGCTAAAGTGGGTCCTGAGGAGATTTGGCAGTGTCTTAGATGGCAACTGTCTCAAGGGAGGCCAGTGGAGTGTCCTTAGGTAATGCAGGATCAATCCCTTCAGATGGAGATGGAGAGCCTGCTTCTACTGACAAAGAAGATTCACCAGAATTCACAGGCTTTGTCTCCAGCTTCATTTGGGTCTTCTCACATCCTCATTCCAACTTCTAGAATCCTGTTCTTTCTCAATTAATGCCCTCACTTTAACCCTAGACATCCTACAAGGTTCTGTAACTCAGAAAACTTGCACAATGAAATTTTGAGTTTGGTTTTTAACAATCTGCCCAGTGGTTACAGGAAGTAACTTTCCTCCTTCAGCAAAGACGTGGAGGCTCTTGGGTCATTGATGCCATGCTTAATTTGGGATCCAAGTCCTTGGGCTTATCCTTTTCTCTTCCCACTTTGTCCAGCAACACTAGAAGCAACCAGCCTATACCATTATACGAATGCATTTGATGATAGAAAGTGTTCAAAAATAACATATGCATAATCACCCGGATCCTTGCTTCTTATAACTACTTGATTAGGAGTATCCAGTGGTGATATCTTGAGGATCTCTACTGTCAGATCATGGTATGGACTGTGTTCTATTTAGTACTTGAAATCAAGTCATCATTGTCTTTAAGTCTAATCAGATTACAGAGCTAATTCCAGAAATTCCAGAATAAATTCTGAAGATTTATCCTTGAGATTTTGTTCCTCTAGAACCTCTCTGTACCAAAATCTGTATTAGTCATCATTCTCCAGAGATATAGCACCAAAAGATGTGATTTTCCTGAGACTGCAACTGACTCATGAGATTATGGAGGCTGGAAATTCAAATTCTGCAGTGTGGGCTGGCAGACTGGAGACCCAGAAGTACTAATGGTGCAGTTCTTGTTTGAAGTCAGTCTTCTGGAGAATTTTCTCTTGCTGGGGAAGCCAGTTTTATGTGTGTGTGTTGTATTGTTTGGTTTGGTTTGGCCCTTCAACTGATTGGTGTGGCTCACCCACAAAATGGAGAGCAATCTGCTTATTTGAAATTTATCAATGTAAATGTTAATCTAATTGAAAAACACCCTCTGAGTTGACACATAAAATTAGCATAGGCCTGGGGAACTAAAAAATACTGAAGCCTGAGTCTCATCCTTAGTGATTCTAATTTCATTGGCCTTGTATGAATTCTGAGCATCCAGAAGCTTGAAAGTTCCCCAAGAGATACTACTGTGCTGTCAAAGTTAAAAATCTCTGGATTAGGTCAATCAAGATCTATATTGCTGGGGCTAGAGAAGAGTCCTGGAAGCATAAGAAAACTTGATGGGTGAAAAAATTAGTTAGCAAGAAATCAACAAGTGAGGTATTAGAGCAACTAGTTTGGGATTAGGAGCTTATCACCTCTCCCACAGAGTACCAAAAAAAAATTCTTTTTCTATTGCTTTTATTATTCATTAATATCCTCTTTCTTCTTATTTTATATGTGGTCACTTCTTTTCTTTAAGATTTTATTTATTTATTTATTTATTTATTTATTTATTATCTGATAGAGAGAGAGAATCCCAAGCAGACTCCATTGCTGAGCACAGAGTTTGACATGGGGCTCAATCTCATGACCCTGAGATCACAACTTGAGCCAAAATCATGAGTAAAACTCTTAACCAACAGAGCCACACAGGCACCCTTATATGTGACCATTTCAATTTCAATTTATAGTAATTAAGAATAAATAAAATACAAAGTTTACTTCCATAATCACACTGGCCATTTCCCAAACATTCAGTAGACACTAATGTCTGGTATCCACTTTGTTAGGCAACATGGATAAAGGATATTTCCATCTTCACAGAAAGTTCTGTTGGTCTGTTGGCCACCACTTACCACTTATCTGGAGTAACAAACTTAGCAAACTTGGTTGAGCTTTGTGTGTGCCAGAAACTAAAAGCAGATATTATTTTTTTAAAGATTTTATTTATTTATTTGGCAGACAGAGATCACAAGTAGGCAGAGAGGCAGGCAGAGAGAGAGAGGAGGAAGCAGGCTCTCCACTGAGCAGAGAGCCCAATGTGGGGTTTGATCCCAGGACCCTGAGATCATGACCTGAGCCAAAGGCAGAGGCTTTAACCCACTGAGCCACCCAGGCACCCTAAAAACAGATATTATTAAGACACAATCCTCACAATCTTCACAAAGTTTACTATGAAGCTGAAGCAACATTATATATGAATACATAATTATTATAAAAATATAATATTATATATAACATATTATTATATTATATATATAAAAATATAATAATATTAACAATCATAACATATTCATTGCTCAAGTTTTTCAGAGGTAAAATGTATCAGGAGCCACTGAATTTTTTTAACAATCCTCTTTTTAAAATATTTCAGGCCCTGAGAAACACTGGACTCCAGAAAAAAAACTGACATTAACATATGGGTGGGGAGTAGGGGGATGGGGTAACCAGGTGATAGATATTAAGGAGGGCACATGTTGTGATGAGCACTGGGTATTATACACAACTAATGAATCATTGAACATTACATCAAAAACTAATGATGTACTATACTATATGTTGGCTAACTAAACATAATAAAAAATCATATTTCAGGCCATTTTTCCCTAATACTTCTTTTGAAAAAGGAATATTTATAAGCATAGAAAATAGGGAAATGCAGGTAAAAGACACATCTTTTAACATATTTTCCCACCCCACATAAAACTCCCCCTGCCATCACTGTTAGTGGGTACAGGAGTTGACCCAGAGCAGCTGTGTATATACCTAAAGTCTCAGCCTGACTCTAAAGTCTCAGCCATCTTTGATAGAACAGGAAGGACTCTAAAGTCTGACTCTAAAGTCTCAGCCATCTTTGAAAGAACAGGAAAGACTCAAATTAAGTTAATCCTCAAAAATTGTAAATGGAAGTGAGAAGCATGACTCCTGAAATTTGACCAGAACTGGGGATGTTGGTTCTCCCTTGGAAAGCTCACAAGACACAAAAGTATGCAACCAGAAGGCCAGCTCTTACATTTACAGTCAAGCAGACCATAAAATTATTTCAGCTCCACTGTTGAATTCTCTCCCAGTAGGAAAACTGCATGGGAAGCCCAATCATCAAAAGTTTGCACGCATGGCATCAGAGTTAGTCCATTTGAGCATGAAGTGGTAGCAACCCCAGGTGGCCTGGAGTGTCTACAGTCATAAAAAGGAATTACTTGTCAGGCTGTCTTGACATACCAAGGAAATATGTGGAAATGTGGAGAAGATCAATTTTGAAAGTTTGGTTTTTGATCAGCTGAGGAAATATTCTCTCACTCTTTCTCTAGTAACCACCTGCTTCCACTAGAATCTCTAACTGAGAACTGTTTTCAGAAACTGTGGTAATGCCATGCTTTTCCTTGCTTAGCATCTTTGCTCACTGGGTACCCCCTTACAGAGGTTGAGAGGGGGTAATCACATGCCCCTGGCCATGCTAATCAAAGTCCTTCCACCTGACTAGTTTGCAGGAGGTGACCAGAGGTCTCTAACCTCTGAGATCACGGAGCTGACTGAACATGAAGCGGTCCAACTCTTGAAGCCCTGTCACCTTGTGGAGAATCCTTCTTGTACTAACAGAGAATGGCAGGCATTTAGAGACCTTTAGAGGGATTTGTAAACCTTTAAGTGGATTTGTCTTCTCAAAGAGCTGACATGCTAGAAAGGAAACTATGAATAAAGAATGAAAAGGTATTTGCTTTCCTGAGATAGTCTTAATTTTACAACACTTTTAATGCCACGAAAAACATTTTTTTAAAAAAGGAATAATGGGGTACCTGGCTGGCTCTGTCAGTAGAGCATGCAACTCTTGATCTCGGGCTCATCATGAGTTTAAGCTCTACGTTAGGCATAGAGCTTTCTTAAAAAAAATTAAAATTAAAAAAGAGATACTGTAATGGATTATATAGTGGTTCCTAAAAGGATGTGTCCACGTCCTAAGCCCCGAAACCTACAAATGTGACTTTATGTGGAAAAAAGGTCTTTGAAGATGTAATTAGATTAAGGATCTTCAGAGAAGGTCATCCTGGATTCTCTTGCCAATGATCAGTGTCCCACAAGAGAAAAACAGGGAATCGGGCCATGGGAAGGTGGAGGCAAAGAGTGAGGTGATGCAGCCACAAATAAAGGAAGGCCTAGAGCTCCCAGAAGCTGGGAGTGATGAGGAAGGTTTCCCCCTAGAAACTTCAGCAGGGAGACAACCCTACCAAGACCTCAATTCTTGGCTTTTGGTCTCCAAAACTGTGAAAGAATACATTTTTTTTTGTTGTAACCCATCACATTTATGGTAATTTGTTACAGCAGACCTAAGAAACTAATACAAATGCTAAATAAAGAATACAGTTTGCTGACTCATTCAAAACTTTGGCTATAGGAGGTATATACCTAAAACCAATTTCTTGTTCATGTTAATTCTTGGTCTGACATTAAAAGAATGTTAAACAAAATACTTTGGGGTTTGTCCAAAAATATTTTCTTTCAAGCTAAGCCAAATTTGGGGAAAGTCCTGGCCTGTGATTTCACAGACTGGCTTTGAATCCTATTTCCTAAGTCAAAAGCAAAGTCATTTTTAACTGCCACTAGAAGTGACAGAGAAATATCATGCAAAAGGGAATCTTTATCTTCAAATACATTTCATATTTCTTATGTGGGGTGGGATGTTTCTAACCATGTGAGTATTTTGACAGGTACATTTACGGCATTTAAGAGGGTTTTCGTTGTTTGATTCCATATTCTTACATTTTGAGCCTAGATAAAAACATGAGGAAAGGATAAAATTGCTATTATCCTTCAGGAAATAAGGGATATGATCTCTTCCATACATTTAAATTAGTTTCTTCATATTTTTTCATTTCTCCAAGGTTCAAAGAGCCAAAGAGCAGAAGTGACACTTCCCTCTTATAAAGCATCTTAGGGTCCCAGCAAGGAAAGCAACCTATGTGATTATAGGGAAAATTAAACAATTATATTTTCAATTGATTCTTACAATGCCCCACTGAGACAGTTCAATATTATTTCTGATTTCCTGACTGATGAAGAATCAAAGCACCAAATTATTTTCCCCCCCCAAAGCATTCAGTGGCTCAGGAAATGGCAGACCTCTTCTTCCCAGGCATCTGCATTGGAAAACCAGGCCTAGCATTAATTTATTCATTCACATGGCTCCCTTCCAAATCAAACCTTCAGAGGGTGCTCCTTATCCTTAAGCTGAAGCCAGAGGTGAACTGGTTCCAGAACACCTGCAAGTGTGGTCACTTGGTCAGCCAAGTACAGTTGCTATTATATCTTATCAAGGCCTGAGAAAAGGGCAGCTGGCATCGCCCTCCAACTCTACCAGAGGCAGCCTCTCTTGGAGGCTCAGGTGTCAGAATTGCCCATTCTAAGCTCATTCATTTCCCTGTTAAGAGTGTAACTCAAGCTGGAATGACACCACACTCAATTGCTAATCTCTCATCCTGGATTTGCCCAAAACTATCTTAGAGAGATGAGATTCAGGGTCAGTAGAGAACACTGATGACTGCTTTTTCAAGAAGGCTGAAATAGGGAAAGTTCTTTAAAAAAAAAAAAACCAAAAAACAGTGAAGATGGTGAAACAAGACACAAGGAGAATAAGGTCCCCTCCTGAATAGTATTCCTGCAACCTATAAAGAAAAAGTTAGGAGAGAAGTCTCCAGCTAAGGGACACTTTTTTTTTTTCATCCAAGTACCCAAATGTGCTAGTTGAGAATTACAGATAACTTCTAGTTAACAGCTTAGTTAGTGTTGCTGATACTGTTGGTGCTCTGCCATTCTCCATCAAGCCTTGTCACACTAGTGCACCAGGCTGACTTCCAACCACCATCATTTAATCTCTGTGCCTGGGGACTTTCTGTGACAGCTGGAGGCCTCTTGGTCAGCATCAAAAAATGAACACCCCCTCCCACCCCCTCCCACACTCCAGGCAGCCCTTGAGCAGAGACTGACAGGAACTGATGGATATAATCCCAGCTCCCTCATACCCTGAGCTGTGTGTATTATGTGGTGCCCACAGCACCCCAGCAGGACTGAGCTCGGAGTGCCCACGCTGGTTATTTGCTTCACAAGGCACTCTTTATTGGCTGCCTCCACTTACAGTCCTTCTTTTCCTCCCTTCCCCCACTCTTCCTCCTACTGATGTTTCCTTGGAGCACCTTCAAACAAACTTGCATTTGTCTCAAGGTCTGCTTCTGGGAAAACCAAACTAAAACAACTAGCAGAGTTAGCTATAACCAGAACTTTCCTCTGCCTAAATGACTGCTGGTTTTACATTCACAAAGGTCTTTCCTGACCCTTTCAAAATGAACCAGCCTGAACAGTTATCAGATCTAAATACATAGTTTCCTTCTTGGCTTATGATTTGATTATTGACAGAGAATAATTTTAGATCTATCATTATTAATATGTAAGAAAAGAAAGTACACCAGGGTGCCAAGGTGGTATCAGCAGAGGCTTAGGGGGAACCTACCCTCCAACCCAGAAATACCAAGGAGTCCCACCTGTCCCCACAGAGTGGAGAAATGATACTTTTACCCCCACCTGAGAGAAACAAGGTGGCATCTCCTTTCCTCCACTGGAGTAGTGTCAGAAGAACCCTTCCAAAATGCAAGAGTTAAATAAGATCTTGACTCCTATAATATCTAAAATATCTAGGTTTCAAGAAAAAAAATCACTTGTCATATAAAATATTAGGAATATCTTAAACTAAATGAGAAAAAAAAATCAATAGATACCAACAGTAAGATGAAATAGATGGTCTAATTACCTGACAAGTGTTTAAAGCAGACATCATAAAAATACTTCAATGATCAAATGTGAAAACCTGAAACAAAGTTAAAACATAGAAAATCTTGGAAAATATATAGAGTATATAAGAAGAATCAAATAAGAAGTTTAGAACTAAAAACTACAACAGTCAAAATAAAAAGCTCAGTGATGGGTTCAATATTAAAATGAAGAGGAAAGAAGAAAAAATAAGTGAACTTAAGATAAAACAAAAAAGATTACCAAATCTGCAACACAGAGAAAAATATACACCAAAGAAGAAGAAGAAGAAGATTGAATAGAGGCCCAGGGACATGTGGAATTATAACAAAAGATCAAACTTTTATGTCATTAAAATCCCAAAAAGAGTTCAGAAAAGAGATGGGGATGGAAAAATATTCAAAGAAATAATGACGAAAAATTTGCTAAATTTGGCAAAAGTATAAAACTACAATTCAAGAAGTGAGCAATCTCCAAACAGCATAAAAACCAAAGAAATCCATCTTAAGATACATAGGCAAATTTTGAAAACTAAAAACGAGGAAAAAAAATCTTAAAAGCACTCAGAGAGAAATGACACATTATCAATAGGGGCAAACAATTCAAATGACAGAATTTCTTTTCTTTTTTTTTTTTCAGATGACAGAATTTCTGATCAGAACCACAGAGGTCAAAAGGACATGGCACAACAATTTTTCAAATGCTTTTAAAAAAGGAACGGTGAGTCTGTTAATCTGTATCTAGTGAAACTATTCTTCAGGAATGAAGGGGACATCCAGATTTTTAAACAAAAATGAATGTTAAAAAAATTTGTCACCAGCATATTTACGCTGAAAAAAAAAATGCTAACAGAATTTCTCCAAATGGAAAGAAAAATATTTAAACAAACAAGCAAACAAAAAACAGAATATTGAACATCAGGACAGACCAAAAAAAAAAAAAAAAAAAACAGTAAGAGCAAAAGTTAGGTTAACTACAATAGGATTTCTTTCTCCTCTTGAGGTTTCTAAACTGTGTTTGATAGGGGAAGCAAAAATTGTAATACTCCCTAGTGTGGTTTGCAATAGGTGTAAAGGAAATATTTAAGACAATTATAAATGGGGAAATATATAGATGTAAAAGGAAGTAGTTTCTACACTTCACTTATACTAATAAAATACTGATACCAGTAGAATTTGATAAGTATGTACCTGTTATATAACATCTATAGCAACTACTAAATAAGTTATAAATGAGATAAACTCAAAAACACTATACTCAAATGAAAATAGAATTATAAAAAAGTGTTGATAGCTCACAGAAAGTAAAAGAGAACCAGAAGTGAAAAACAGAGATAATCAGTAGAAAACAAAATATAAAATGTCAGACTTAAATTTTAACATGTAATCATTTCATTAAATGTAAATGACTTTTGAAAGTCAGAGATTGGCTGAATGGATTAAAACATTACCCAAGAATATGCTTTCTTCAAGAAACTCACTTCAAATATGATGAAATACATTGCTTGAAAGTAAATGGATGAAATATTATATACTTAATATAATAAGATACATTATATATTATATATATTTATGTTTATGTTTGTTTATTTTTATTTATATATATTTTATTTTTATTTATATATATTTTATTTATATATATTATATAAATATTTTACTTATACATATTTATATATAATTATATATTATATATAATATATATATTTATATATAAATAAATATTTTATATATATGCAAATATTATCAAAGGACAGGAAAGTTGGCTCTATTAATAGCAGATGAGATGGCTTTCAGAGCAAAGAAAGTTATCAGAAACTGAGAGGGATATCACATAATGAAAACAAGTTTAATCCATCAAGAAGACATAACAATCCTAAATGTGTGTGAACCAAACAACAGAGCTACAAAATGTGTGTGAGTGTAAAAGAGAGGAGAAACAGAGAAATTCACAATTACAGTTGGTAACTTCAACACCTCTCTCTCCAACTGACAGAACAGCTAAGGAGAAAGTCAGCAAGGACATTGAAGAACTCAACTACTTCATCAACCAATAGAATCTAATCGATATTTTAAAACACTTTACCTGACAATAGCAAAACATTATTTTCAAACAGCCAAGGAACATATACCAAGTTATGCCATATCCTGGAATATAAAACCAACTGCAACAAACCTAAAAGAATTAAAATCATGAAGACCAGGTTCTCTGACTGCAATGGGATCAAACCAGAAATCAATAAGAAGAAGATAACAGAGATATTATCAAAACATAGAAACTAAAAAACACATTTCTAAATAATCCATTAGTCAGGAGGAAATCTCAAGGGAAATAAAAAAAATATGCTGAACTGAATGAAAATGAATCTACAAAATATCAAAATTCATGATATGCAGCTAAAGCTGTGACAAGAGTGAAAGATATACACTAGCATAGAAAAGAGCAACATCCAAAAATCTGTTATATCTCTATATATTAACAACAAACACATGGAAACTGATATTTTAAAAGTGAATTTCTGAAGAATAACAACACTTGTACTGAAAACTACAAAATGTTGAATAAAGAAATGAAAATAAGATATAAATAAATGGAGAGACATACCAGATTCATAGATTTATGGAAGTCTCAGCATACTAAAGAAGTCAATTCCTCCCAAACTGATGACCAGTTTTAACAAAATTCCCATCAAAATTTCAGAAAGAATCTTTAAGAGATGAGTAAGAGTATTCTAAAATTTACATGGGAGGGTAAAGTAACTAGATTAATTAAAATTATTCTGAAAATGAAAAATTAAGTTGGAAGAATTACTCAACCCAAGTTTGAGAGTTATTATACAATACCATAATCAAAATCATGTGGTATTAGAGTTGATAAAAACACATAGGTCAATGATTCTGATTTGATAGTCCAGAAATAGCCCTAAACAATTATGACCAACTAATATTTCACAAAGACATGAAAACAATTTGATAGGAAAAGGAGGTAATTTTTTCAACAAATGGTTCTGGAGTAACTGGGTAAATATGGGCAAAAACATGAACTTGGGCCCACATCATGCTTTGTACAAAAATTAAAATAGATTTAAGCATAAACCATAGAATTACTAAACTTTCAGAAGAAATGTGGGTAAAAATCTTCAGGACCTAGGGCTCAGTGAAAAGTACTAATATGTGACACTAACAACGTGATCCACCAAAGAGAAAAATGATAAATTTAAGTAAATCAAAATTTCAAAATTTGCTTGGCAAAGGACCCTGTTAAGATGACAGAGAGACAAGGTAATATTTGCATCACATGCATGACAAAGGACTCGTCTAGATTATGCAAAGGACTCTCAAAAATCAACACTGAAAACATGAACAATCTGGTTAGAAAATGCATAAAGATGTGAGGAGAAAGATGGATGGCAAAGAAGCATACAAAGGCATATTCAAGATCATTTAACCATCAAGAAACTGCAAATTAAGACCAAAGTGTGATATCCCCACATGTGTATTAGAGCAACTAAAATTAAAAATTAAAAAATGGTGACAATCCTAAATGCTGGAAAGGATGTAGAAAAACTGGATCACTCATGCATTGCCAGTGGGAATGGAAAAATGGTAGAGCCATTCCCAAATACCATGTATTCCTTTGTTTCTGAACCATTTATTCAACACTGTGTTTGTGAGACTTTTCCATATTGTTGTATGCAGCTACAGTTTGTTCAATTTCATTACTGTATAATACTCCATAGTGAATAGACCATAATTTATGTGTGTTTTATGGTTGAAGGTCTTTGGAATGCTTCTAGATTGGGGAAATAGAAATGATACTGCCACACAAATTCTTTTTTTTGTTGGTATTGTCAGCCTTTTACTAATGTTAGTTATTCTGGGGTAGAGAATAATTACAGATTTAAGACACATTTCTCTGATCACTGAGAAAGTTGAACATGTTTTCAGATTTATTGGCCATTTGTATATCTTGTTTTATGAAGCACCTGTTCAATTCTCTTTTTTTATTTTCTACACATGCCTATCTATTTCTTGCTTATTTGTAAGTGTTGCAAGTGTCTTCTCCAATTTTATGAATTTCTCTTTCATTCTCTTAATAATATCTCAGATAAAACTTTTTTTTAAAACAGAAATGTCCTATCCCAAGATTATAGGGAGGCCAATATGCTGTCTTGTTCCCATGACAATGGCATCATTTGGGGAGAAGAAGGATGATGTCCCTAAGATAAGGGAAGATGCTGCCATGGGGCTTCCTTGGCACTGGCTGCTTGAGATGTAGCTAGTGCTCAGCAAGGGCTGAAACACAGAAAAGATTTATTTTTGAGCATAAATGAGATCCTTCCTCCATTCCTTCAAACCTAGGGAAACTGAAAATAAAATGGGAAAGACAGTGAGACAATTCACAGTGTCTAGCAATGGAGAACTAGAAAATATCTGGCAAAATTCTACTTACTACTATTGGCAAAACCAGGACTTCATAGCCTGAGGTGGGGAAGAAGTCAGACAAGGAATGAAATACTTCCCCAGATATCAGTTAGCAGTCTCATGACAGAGATGGATCCTTTGTACTGTGGAAAGTGGCATTACGACACCCCTTACCACTTGTGATATCAGGGCCAAAAGAGAAAGGGACTGGTGCTAACTGAAGGCAGGGAAGAGTCAGATAAGAAGGGAGCACCAAGTTGGGATAGGAAAGACCAAATGACAATAACCTGAGAAGGGGAAAAGAAAACTAAAAAACTAAGGTTCTCAAAATTTCTTAGTTTACAGTGTCCACAGTGTCTCAGACATTTTCTTTCTTTCCTTTTTTTTTTTTTTTTAAGATTTCACTTATTTGAGAGAGAGGGCACCTATGCAGGGAGAGGAACAGAGAGGGAGGGAGAGGAACAAGCAGACCATGGTAAGTGCAGAATCAAGACCTGAGCAGAAACCAAGAGCTAGCAGCTCACCCGACTGACCCACACAGGGGCCTCTCAGAAAATTTTCAAGATGTCTGTAGGCCAAAAGAAAAGTCTATTTGTTTTGATTCATGTATTCATTAATCAGGTACAAACAACTTTCAAAGTTTGTATAGTCTGACATCTTAGTCAATCCTCATTATTTGTGGCTTCCATATTTGCAAATTCATCTACTTGCTCAAATGTATTTGTCACCCCCAAATCGATACTCATGGCACTGTCATGGTCATTTGCAGACATACACAGAGCACTGAAAGTTTTGAGTCAAAATTTGGATAATATGTTCCCTCTTTCAGTCAAACAAGGTGGCACTCTGCCTTCTTGTTTCAACTCTCATACTGTAAACAGGTATCCTTATCATGGCCTATTAAGTACCATATTTCTCACAGTTCAGTGCTTTTTTTTTTGCTGCTAATATCAATGTTTAAGACACCCCAAGCATAGCACTAAAGTTCCTAAACACAGGAAGGTTCTGAGGTACCTTGTGGAGAAAAGACGACGTGTGTTGGATAAACTTCCTTGGGCATGTACTATAATGCTGCCAGACATGAGTTCAATGTTAAGGACTCAACAATGTATATTAAATAAGATGCTTTTAAACAAAAACACTAGCAAACAAGGTCATGAACTGGTCAGTTGATGAAAATGTTGTGATCAGGAGCAACCAACCCTGTATTTCTTCTTGGAACAAAGATCCAGTATTTGCAAATTCACCGTTTACAGAACATTCTGGAACATAACTACCACAGATAACAAGAATAGCTATTTGAAAAGCAATTCATATAAATCAAAGGAAAAAATAAAAAAATTTTACTTCATTCTGAAATATCCAAAATTATTTAATAATGGGTGTTCCTGTTGAGCACTGCACAACTTCTCAAACTTGGAATCAGATTGAATGCTGCTGCTTTGGCTTCTAGTTCCGCCTTAGTTTATACATGATACTTAACTTTAGTCACAAGAAGTGCTGGAAACACTATTTCAAAGAGATGTGATATCAGCAATAACAATGTAGCACAATCTCATGTCCAGACTGCCAAATTGCATCATCCTACAGGTATCAACTATTACTGTGCTTCCCCTGAAACTCTAAAATACCCTGCAACATCTCAGTGAGTTTGCTATGGCATCCTGAGCAATTCTGCTCACATTTTGAGAACCATGGGTCTAATTAAAGAAAGACTAAAGACACAGTGAAATGGAATTTTTTTTTTCAGGAATAACCAATTTGGTTATTTTCCAGTATGTATAAAAACGGCATACTTGGGGCGCTTGGGTGACTCAGTCATTAAGAGTCTGCCTTTGACTTAGGTCATGATCTCAGCAACCTGGGATCAAGTCCCATACCAGGTTCCCTGTTCCACGGGAAGCCTGCTTCTCCCTCTCCCGCTTCCCCTGCTTGTATTCCCTCTCTGTCTCTCTATATATATCAAATAAATAAACAAAATCTTTTAAAAAATGGCATACTTGTGAGAAATGATAGAAAACGAGGCTGGTAAATGAAATTTGAACTAGCAGAGGAAGACTGAACACCACTTCAAAATTCTTTAGCTGTTTATTCTCAAGGCATTAGAGAGTCAAAGAAGATTTTAAAGAAGGGAGGGCAGATTGGCAGATCTGTATATAGATATGTTTAAGTGATATGTAGCTATAGCTATGCATAGAGGTAGATGATTTCATATACATATATATGAAAGAAAGAAAGTGTGAGAGTAGGGGAGGAGGGGCAGGGACAGAGGGAGAGGGAGACCATACAGGATGTCATCTCACAACCCTGAAGTCATGACCTGAGCCAAAATCAAGGGCTGGATGCCCAACCAGCTGAGTCACCCAGGCGCCCCTCACATATATATTATACATACATAACATCTATGAAAATATAGGGGTGCCTGGGTAGCTCAGTTGGTCAAGCAACTGACTCTTGGTTTCAGCTCAGGTCAAGATCTCATGGTTGTCGACATCAGGTTCTGTGCTCAGCAGGGAGTCTACTTGACACTCTCTCTCCCTCTGTCTCTGCCATCCCACCCCCCACCACCACTGCACGTGCTCTCTCGCTCTCTCTCTCTCTCTCTCTCTCATTTAAATAAATAAATAAATATTCAAATATATATCTATCAAAAATATATTTTGTATATATATATCTAAAATTATAAAATTATATAAAATTCATGATACAAATAAATTAATATATCATATAGTTAACATAAATTATAAATATATTATAAATTAATAGATATATTTATATTTAATAAATGTATATATGAACACAATATGGTGACTATGAAGGATGGATTGAACAGGGGAGAAATTGGAGGTGGAAAGACAAGACTGTAAACCTCTTTCAGCCCAAGAACATGAGAATCTGACCCAAAGCAACAAAAAAGGAAAGGAACACTTTAAGAGGTGATGCAAATTCAAGAGTTAAAGAAGCTAACTATTTATTAGGGATAAAGGTGTGCATGTGTTGTGTAACTTCCAGCTTCCTAGCTCAGGTCACCAAGCTACATTCAGACTTGAGTTTGGAATTCTTTTGCCCACTGGTAGGTGAGAGGATGAATTTAAAAGCTCAGGTTTAGTCCATGTGCCAGTAATCTTGAACACTGCTGCTGGTCTCCATCACTGTTTCACTTCTCTGTCAATGTTAAATAGTGAGGACTGAGAGAAGGATCTACAGAGATTCCCGAAATAGCAGCGATTTCAGGAACAAGTGCTAGGGGGGAACCATGGTGGGCAGTAGCGGGGGGCTGAAGAATGGAAGATGGTGAGGAAGAGACATACTTAAGACTGTTGATTCAGCATACACCTATTAGGTATTTGCAGAGAGCACTGAACACAACAGATGACATCTTGCTCTTATTTATACAAACAGGGGAAAAGGACTACACAGAAATTAGATTAACTGTGCTTTAAAACTGTATACTTCCTTATAATATTTAATAAATGAATAACATCTATTATTATAGTACTTGCTATTCCCTCTTCGAACCTTCTGGGGCCTTCTCCAGATGGGTTTGCTCTTTCTCTTTCTCTGTGAGGCTTTTCCCGATCAGCCTTTTAAAAATAGCAACCCTCACACTCCCAGGATCCTCTATGTTCCTTCCCTGTTTTATTTTTCTCTAGAGCTCCTATTACCTGATATACTATATAAATTTATGTATTTATTTGCTTATGGCCTGTCTCCTACCACCCTGCACCAGAACATAAGCTCCCCAAGTCCTGGGACTCCTTTTTAATGCCTTTCACTGATGTGTTTCAGCACCTAGACCAGGCCCTGGCATTGGATATTGCCATTGGATATTGGAAGACATTGGATAAATATTTATCATATTTGAATGTGATTATAGTTTTGTTACGTGCAACAGAATTAAAGTGTATTTTATCAATAAGTTTTTCCCAAGAAAATGAGATGGAAACTGAGATGTATAGGTTAGGAAGTGACCAAGCAAGGGCCCAGGGGCCAGAAGACCCCACAGGGAGGGAGCCAGGGAGCCATCTTGTGTTAGGAAGACGGATGTAGCTGGAAAAGCGGGTCATGCAAGCCCTGAAGGACCAGCCCAAAGTAGACCAGCCTGGGCCTCACCATATGTCAGAGCATTTTCATGGTCAAATGTGTTCCAATGCCCTAGCTTAGAAGTTCTTGACTCTTACATTTCAGGACTTCTTTCCACTCTTCACAATGACAGAGGACCCCAAAGACCTTTTCTTTCCATGGATTATATCTATTGTATATTTACCAAAGTTAAAACAGAATTTTTTTTAATATTGAATGGATTAAAAAGTAACAGTAATATAACTAAAATAAAAAAACCCAAGAAACAAGCGTTGGCAAGGAAGTGGAGGAAAAGGAACCCTTTGTGCACTATTGGTGGGAATGCAAACTGGGGCAGCGACTGTGGAAGGCGGTTTGGAGCTTCCTCAAAAAGTTAAAATATAGAATTACCCTACTACCCAGCATTTGCTCTCCTAGGTATTTACCCAAAGAAAATAATAATTTGAAAAAGTATATGCAACTCTGTTTATTGCAGGATTATTTACAATAGCCAAATTATAGAAGCAGCACAAGTGTCCATGGATGAGAAGATTAAGAAGATACACACACACACACACACACACACACACACACACTGGAATATTACTCATCCATAAAAAAGAATAAAATCTTGCCAATTGCAACAACATGGATGGGATTAAGATTGCATTTATCATGATGAGCCCTGAGTGATGTATGGCAATGTTGAATCACTCTGTTGTACCCCTGAAACCAATATAATACTGTATCTTTATATTAGATTTTTTTAAAAAAAGCTTAAAAAGGTAATAATAATATAAAGCTGTTAGATGTTAACATAAATCACCTTTTGTGAAAAATTAACTGTACTTCTCAGAACAAAACAGAAGGAAATCTAGGAAGAAGAACCACATGCCTCACACTTTTGCAAACTGCTTTCATGTCTGACTGAATTCTCAGAGCTGCTTCTGCAGTCTACTGCAATGTACTATGTCTTACAGCCTCTAGAAAACTCCATGGCACACTCATGATGGAATGAGAATGAGAAAGGACATTAATAATTAGTATTACTAGGAAAATAGTTTTGACTTCAAGAGCCCTTTCTGAGAGGGTCTTGAGACCCCCAGACCTTGGGCCACACTTAGAGTGGGCTGCTCCCTCATTCAGGAAGAGGACTGTAGAAGGCAACCCAGCTGCCCCCAGGACAACCCCTGGTGAATTCTTGGGACTCTTCCTTCAAGAGTGTTCTTAAGTTATACATCCCCCCCAAAAAAGTAGAATTATGAATGTGTATTTTTTACTTTTAGCATATCTTGGTGAGTCCATAGATAGGAGCATCTTTCAGGACCCATGAAAAGAAAGAAGGAAAGAAAGAAAGAAAGAAAGAAAGAAAGAAAGAAAGAAAGAAAGAAAGAAAGAAAGAAAGA